>NC_091387.1:278386-638386 GCF_038502225.1 Cherax quadricarinatus
TGTTGCTTGGTTAGTTATGTAGCTGAATTAAGGAAGGAATGTGTTAACATTATACTATTTAGTGTAAAAGTTATGCACTGGCAGTTTGTTATATTACTTAGTCTGATCAAGACCTAAGATGGCTGCCAAATTATACCAACTTCTACTTACTTTTTTATACACTTATCTTTATTAATGGCCAACTCCTACCCCACCTTCCTTCCATTACGGATTTACACTCTCTCTAAATCATTTTATTTCTTTTAATACTCTCTAATTGTCCAAACCACTTCAACCCCTCCTCAGCCCTCTTTATAATACTTTTAGTAACCCCACACCTCCTCCTAATTCCCAAACTATGGATCTCTGCATTATATTCACATTATACATTGCCCTCAGAAGGCCTCCAGCCTTCTCCTCACTGCAACATTAACCACCCATGCTTCATACCTATGTAAGTGCATTAGCATAACTATACTCTCATACATTCTCCTCTTTGCTTCCATGGATAATGTTCTTTGTCTCCACAGACTCCTCAGTGCACCACTCGCCTTTTTCCCCTCATCAATTCCGTGATTCACCTCATCTTTCATAGACCTATCTGCTGGCAGGTTTTCTCTCAAATATCTATATACATTCACTTCCTCCATACTCCCTCCAAACTGATATCCAATCTTTCATTACCTAAATTTTTATCATCCTCATCACCTTACTTTTTCCTATATTCACTTTTAATTTCGTTTGCATACCCTACCAAGCTCAACTAACCTCTGCAACTTCTCTTCAGAATCTCCCAAAAGCACAGTGTCATCAGCAAATAGCAACTGTGACAACTCCCACTTTGTGTTAGGTTCTTTATCTTTTAATCCCACATCTCTTGCCAACACCCGAGCATTCACTTCTCTTACGACTCCATCTATAAATATATTGAATAACCATGGTGATATCACACATCCCTGTCTACGGCCTGCTTTTACTGGGAAATAATCTCCCTCTCGCCTACATACTCTAACCTGAGCCTCACTATCCTCATAAAAACTCTTCGTTGCTTTCAGTAACCTACCCCATACATTTGCAACATATGCCACATTGTCCCCCCATCTACCCTATCACACGCCTTTTCCAAATCCATAAACGCCACGAAAACCTAAATACTGTTCATCTGTATGTTTCACTGTAAACAGTCTACACACTCCCCACCCTTCCTAAAGTCTTATTGTTCATCTGCTATCCTGCTCTCTATCCTACTTTTAATTCTTTCAATAATAACTCTACCATACACTTTACCAGATGTACTCAACACACTTATTCCCTTACAATTTTTACATTTTATTTGATCACCTTTGTCTTTATACGAAGGAACTATGTATGCTGTCTGCCAGTCCCTATGTACCTTACCCTATTCAATACACACAGACATTTCTGTCTTTATCCCATCAATTCCAGCTGTTTTATCCCTCTTCATCCCACCAACTATATAGTATGTATATTATATTAATGCCCAGGGTTTATTACCTGGACCTCAGCAATGAGAGTCGCTACTCTCACCGCTGGGCAACGGCGACCAATTGCCTGATACACTTCCCCCCCACACTCACAACTGGCTCTTCCGCACTCCTATAAGATGTTGCACTTCCTTTCCCAATACATGAACTCAGATCTTCACCATCTAACACTTCTTCAAAAATATTCCTTCCATCTTCCCGATACCTGTAACTCTCCATCTAACAACTCTCCTCTCCAGTTTTTAACTATCAAATCCACAGATTCTCTAGGATATATATATATATATATATATATATATATATATATATATATATATATATATATATATATATATATATATATATATATATATATATATATATATATATATATATATATATATATATATGGATAACTAAGGTATAATGAACATTTGTCAATGCTCACTAATAACACACTTGGAGACATAAACTCAGGAGATAAATTGATCAGTAATTAAAGTTTTTCTGTTTACGGTTAAAACTTCGTTATAAGGTAGGTAAAACTACCATGATGGAGTAATAATGAAAGTGAATCAGAGATCCAGTTCATTGATGACTTTGTTGTTGTTATTGTTCAGCAGTGTTGTGCTGACAACATCTGTCACTCAGGTGTTCAACTTATGTTAAATATTTACTCCTGATTCAAGGTTTGAGTTCAGATTGTTTATGTTTATTAACATTGTGACCGTGACGCTGAGGTTGTGTGTGATGACTTAACATTGTGACCATGATGCTGAGGTTGTGTGTGATGACTTAACATTGTGACCATGATGCTGAGGTTGTGTGTGATGACTTAACATTGTGACCGTGATGCTGAGGTTGTGTGTGATGACTTAACATTGTGACCGTGATGCTGAGGTTGTGTGTGATGACTTAACATTGTGACCGTGATGCTGAGGTTGTGTGTGATGACTTAACATTGTGACCGTGATGCTGAGGTTGTGTGTGATGACTTAACATTGTGACCATGATGCTGAGTTTGTGTGTGATGACTTAACATTGTGACCGTGATGCTGAGGTTGTGTGTGATGACTTAACATTGTGACCGTGATGCTGAGGTTGTGTGTGATGACTTAACATTGTGACCATGATGCTGAGGTTGTGTGTGATGACTTAACATTGTGACCATGATGCTGAGGTTGTGTGTGATGACTTAACATTGTGACCATGATGCTGAGGTTGTGTGTGATGACTTAACATTGTGACCATGATGCTGAGGTTGTGTGTGATGACTTAACATTGTGACCGTGACGCTGAGGTTGTGTGTGATGACTTAACATTGTGACCATGATGCTGAGGTGTGTGATGACTTAACATTGTGACTGTGATGCTGAGGTTGTGTGTGATGACTTAACATTGTGACCATGATGCTGAGGTTGTGTGTGATGACTTAACATTGTGACCATGATGCTGAGGTTGTGTGTGATGACTTAACATTGTGACCATGATGCTGAGGTTGTGTGTGATGACTTAACATTGTGACCATGATGCTGAGGTTGTGTGTGATGACTTAACATTGTGACCATGATGCTGAGGTTGCGTGTGTGATGACTGTAATATTAACACTGTAACCGTGATGCTGAGGATGTGTGATGACTTAACATTGTGATCGTGATTCTGAGGATGTGTGTGATGACTTAACATTGTGATCGTGATTCTGAGGTTGTGTGTGATGACTTAACATTGTGACCGTGATGCTGAGGTTGTGTGTGATGACTTAACATTGTGACCATGATGCTGAGGTTGTGTGATGACTTAACATTGTAACCGTGACATTGAGGTTGTGTGTGATGACTATAATATTAACACTGTGATGTGATGCTTCCTTCCTGGTACAAGTGTGATGTTCATGTGGTGTTGCTGGTCAAACACTAGCAGCACAAGACTGATACAAGGCTAGAATTGCCCATATTGACTTAATCCTAGGTCACTCATAGCACTCCTGGTTCTCCCTGGAGGTATATTGTACTGTCTACCCAACCTCAGTAATTAACTCTTACCACCCTAAAATGTCAACAAATTTAGACGAAAAAGGAAATATCTTCACTATTTATACCGAAAAAAATACACTGGGTTCTTAGATGAGTACCTTATGGTTAGAGTGGCACTCAGTTGCGACAGTGGCACCCTGCAGCTACAGTGGCACTGTGACAGCAGTGGCACCCTCCAACTGCAGTGGCACTGTGACAACAGTGGCACCCTGCAGCTACAGTGGCACATTGTGGTGAGTGGCACTGTGGCAACAGTGGCACCCTGTTGCAACAATGGTACCCTGTGCTGACAGTGGCACTGTGGCAACTGGCATTCTGTGGCAACAGTGACTATCTGTGGCAACAGTGGCACTCTGTGGTGACAGTGGCACTGTGGGTAGTGGCACTGTTGTGACAGTGGCACTGGCAACAGTGGCACTGTGGTGAGTGGCACTGTGGCAACAGTGGCACTCTGTAGCAACAGTGGCACTCCATGGCAACAGTGGCACCCTGTGGTGACAATAGCACCCTCCAAGAGACGAGGTCACTAAACAGACACAAACTACTCTTAGTTCTCCTTCTTAAGGTGACCCAGCATCAGGGTAAGTCTTTAGGGGAGGCCTTAGGGGATCATAGGGAGGCGCTAGAAGGGTAATGGGATGCATTGAGGAGGGGTGGAAGGAGTGACAGTAGGTGGCAGTAGAGATGGCGAGGCAATGCCAACATGGGCAGTTAAAGATAGCAGGGGTGAGGCAGGGCAGTGAGGGGGAGGTGCAAAACTCTGCAGGGGAGAATGAGGCAGGGCAAGGAGGTGTTTTGCTTTGTGGAGAAGAGCAAGGCAGGGCTAGGAGGCGTTCTGCTCTGTGGAGGAGAGCGAGGCAGGGCTGGGTGGGGCAGATGTGCAGAACTCTGGTCAACAAGGAACACTGAGGCACAACATCTATAGTGCAGTCTGGTCAACAGCACTTACAATATATTCGTTAACTCTCAGACTTCAAAAAACAACGGCATAATATAATTTTTTCTGTATGCTTTTTATTTTCCTGCTAGGTAGGCCTATAAGGCAGCCATAGTCTCGTATAACCAAGAGTTCCATTAAATACTCCTTAAATTACCAAGAACTCAATCAGCGGCTCATCATACAACCAAGAGCCGCATGATCTGGTCATCGTATATCTTACACTGGATTCAACAGAAATGTTCTATATACATACCAACTGCCCCACACATTGCATACACACACATCGAACTGATTTCTCCCAAAATTCATAAAATACTTAACAATAACGTTCCTTTTATACCACATTTTGATTGCTGTGTTTGTTGCGAGTAGGCATTGACCAGGTCCAGTGAAGTCTCTGTAAGTAATAATAAGCTTAAGAACTACCTAACTAGCTGACATAAAGGTACCTAGGTATTGCACCTGGGATTGTATACTAGATTATTTACTAGCAATAGTGCTAATCAAGTCTCCCAGCCTTGATAGAAGGTGTTCCCTACCTTATCCTTGATCAAAAGAAATGATTGATGATAGGTGACCATAGTGTATGTTGATATTAACATTACAGCAATGTTTGCTGTGGTCTCTTACATTAATGTTATATTTAAGGCAAATCATCATAGCGAAAAGTGTGCGAGTTGAATATTTTCACGAAGGCAGCGACATCATCAAAAAACTAAGGTCACAGTTTCTACTTCCTTGTGGGAATACTTTGTTTGCTTGGTTAATGTGGTTTAAAGTCTATCTACTACACGAGGGTCATTAAAAAACTGAATGTCACCTGTACATCACCAGTCAAGAACATCTGAACCAATAAAACAAGAATGAAAGTAAGACATACACCTCATATATACACTGAGAGAAACAGTCCTTATATATATACTAAGAGATAGATACACCTCATACATATATATATGTTACATATATATGTTTATTTATTGAGAGGGGTCCTCCACTGGTACAAATTGTGGGACCCATAGCCTTGGAGAGTGGCTAAAAAGGCTTCAAGGAAGAATATTTGGATTTCTTCCTGAAGCCATTTGAATATGTCACTTCCCCTACCACCCCATATTTTCATTCATACATTTAAGTATAGCGGGAAATCATTACCACACAATACACGTAATTTCTTGTGATTAACTACACAGCTATGATTATTTAGATTTATATATATTTATGTATTTATATTAATATTATTACCCTGGAAATATTACTGATACTTTAAATATGTGGGGTGACTACAGTGCCCTTCCTGTTATATGTGCCTGATCCTCTAGTTTCTGCACTAGTCTCTTGTGAGGAACTGTGTCGAAGGCCTTCTTGCAGTCCAAGAAAATGCAATCAACCCACCCCTCTCTCTCATGTCTCACTTCTGTAACTTTGTCATTAGGGTTCTCCACAGAATATTTAAGAACGTAGAGTTGCATAAGTTAGGGCCTGAGGCAGAGTACATGGGCATGCTATCAGTGGCTTCCGTGTTAATTGAGTTAGTTATATTGGAGATTAGAGAGATGTCTGCAGTATTTTGTGACTCAGTCATGAAGGACTCGTTTGGATCATTAATCTGAGGGCTGATTAGTGATTTATTGAACACTGAGTCATACTGTTTTAATTATTTCATTCATTTGTTGTTGTATGTTCCATTTCCTTTAATTAAAGACCACAATACGTACTAGATGTTTTTGATGTGGATTTTGTATGTGAGAACAAGTGCAATAAGATGCCACAATATGCAGAACAACCACTGTGAAAAATAGTTAACTTCCAAGTGCTGATAATATGATTTCTTAAACTATGAAATCTTTTGAAAGTTCACTATTTTTTTTACAGTGGTTGTTTTCTGCACATGAGAAGAAATATCTTGGATTCACTTGTGGCTTTTTGCTTCCTGTGTGTCTCCTGTACTCTTATAGGCAGTGGTCACTCTGTGTAACTAAAGCTAACTAAAGATCTAGTTACATGCCTCTACTTCAGTCTGAGGGACTGACTACCTCAAAATTACTCCTTCTACTATTTCCAGTTTTATATTTGCCTGTATTTGACCAAAGAAGTCTGCTGTAAAGGCAAAACCTAGCTGGGGTAGATCAGTATAATCTTAATCACCTAACATATCAGCCTCTGACAAAGACCTTTGTCAGGAGACTATCTTGTTTTCTGAAGAATAAACCAGCAGCATCTTCTGGAGATTAACCCCTTGACTGTCGCAACCCCCAATCCTGAGGTGTCTCCTGGTGTCGCAAAATTTAAAAAAAAAATAATTTTTTCTTATGAAATGATAGAGAATCTTTTCCCGATTGTAATGACACAAAAAAAAAACGAAATTTGATGGAAAACTGACGGAATTATGCTCTCGCGAAGTTAGCGACCTAGGCGCTGTTTACAAATCGGCTATTTCGCCCACTTTGAGCCCTATTTTCGGCTAATTCCATTGTTCCAGTCGACCAAACTCATAGCTATTTCTTTAGAACTCCGTTTTTTCTATCGATTGAGTACAAGAAACTGCCCATTTACCAATTTCAACTACCCAATAACGTGGTCAGAAATTTGCAATTTGGCCAATTTCACAAAAATTAAAAAAATATGACAATTTCAAAATAAGGTCCAGAATGAACAATGCAGACATTCCTGGCTCTAAAATAACATTTTCTTTGTTCATCAGTCATGTCTCCAGGCCCCTCTGATATTACTCTTGCTTTCTATTTTGAATTTTTATTCAAACAAAAAATAGAAGATTGCAGACTACTGCAATACTGTAATAATTGTATAAATTACATCAACCCATTCATGACTGCATATTAGAATGGCTAGTTGGACATTTATTGGACAATGACATCATTTGTTTACTTTTGAACATTGGCAAAAATCAAATGTTTCCCCTACTTTGAGCTCTATTTCCAGGTTCTTTTTATAGTAAAATCAATCAAAATCACATCTATTTCTATAACATGTTTTCCATTCTATCAAATGAGACCAAGAAAACGAGAATACAACCATAAATACTATACGAAAATAGATCACAAAGTCTGCATTTTAATTAAAAAAAACGGTCGGAGTTTTTTTTTCTCATTATGCACTGCGTGCTCCAGGATTTTTTTTATATGGTGCACACTGACCACACAGACCCATTCTCTCACATGTGGGCCTACCAGCTTTCTCCTTCTTGATTTGAAGCCGCTAGAATTTGAGTATATACGTCAAACACAGTACCTCGTAAGACGTATATATACGGCCGCGACAGTCAAAGGGTTAACAGTTGTTAATTGATGATGATCATAACTATAATATGTTAGTCATCTCTGAGCTAAGCCCTTAGGGATCATACAGTGTCAGGGACATGAGAAGTATTAAGGTTTGATCATAGACAGGTAAGCTTGTAGTGTGTGACCTTAAGTGGTCAGTAGTATCTGTTGGTGCTGACAGTGACGTCAGTACTTTAGTGTGTGTATATATATGAAGTCTGATGCTGAGTTTGTTGTCAGCACTTCATTTTATATATATATATATATATATATACAGTGGACCCCCGCTTAACGATCACCTCCAAATGCGACCAATTATGTAAGTGTATTTATGTAAGTGCGTTTGTACGTGTATGTTTGGGGGTATGAAATGGACTAATCTACTTCACAATATTCCTTATGGGAAAAAATTCGGTCAGTACTGGCACCTGAACATACTTCTGGAGTGAAAAAAGTTCGTTAACTGGGGTCCACTGTATATATATATATATATATATATATATTTTATATATATATATATATATATATATATATATATATATATATATATATATATATATATATATATATATATATATATATTATATATATATATATATATATATATATATATATATATATATATATATATATATATATATATATATATATATATATATATATATATATATATATATATATATATATATTATATATATATTATATATATATATATTATACATATATATATATATACATATATATATATATATATATATATATATACATTATATATACATTATATATATAAGAACATAAGAACGAAGGAACACTGCAGAAGGCCTACTGGCCCATGCGAGGCAGGTCCAAGTCCCTACCGGCTTAAGCCAATGCACCCAACCTAGTCAGGTCAGGTCACATTGACTTAAGGGAGGAACACGGCAACCGACCTGTTAGCACAAGCTATCAGGTCCAACTCACACCCACCCACATCTACTCATGTATTTATCCAACCTATTTTTAAAGCTACACAACGTTCTGGCCTCTATAACGGTACTTGGGAGTTTGTTCCACTCATCCACAACTCTATTACCAAACCAGTACTTTCCTATATCCCTCCTGAATCTGAATTTTTCCAACTTAAAACCATTGCTGCGAGTCCTGTCTAGGCTAGAAATTTTCAGCACACTATTTACATCCCCTTTATTTATTCCTGTCTTCCACTTATAAACCTCAATCATATCCCCCTCATTCTACGTCTTTCTAGAGATGCAGTTTCAGGGCCCTTAGTCTATCCTCATAGGGAAGGTTTCTGATACATGGGATCATCTTTGTCATCCTCCTTTGTACATTTTCCAGAGAATTTATATCCATTCTGTAATCGGTGACCAAAACTGTGCAGCATAATCTAAATGAGGCCTAACCAAGGATGTATAGAGTTGAAGAACAACCTGAGGACTCCTATTATTTATGCTTCTTGATATGAAGCCAAGGATTCTATTAGCTTTATTAGAACACTTATGCACTGTTGTCTTGGTTTCAGATTACTGCTAACCAGAACTCCTAAATCTTTTTCGCAATCCGTAATATTAAGATCTACATTATTTAGTTTATATGTGGCATGGTTATTGTCCTGTCCAACATTTAGAACTTTGCATTTGTCTATATTAAACTGCATCTGCCACTTCTCCGACCACTGCATCAGTCTATTCAAATCCTCCTGGAGTGCTCGAATGTCCTCGTCAGAATGAATTCGACGGCCTATTTTGGTGTCATCGGCAAACTTGCCGATGTAAACTCTTTATGCCCTCATCTATGTCGTTTATGTAGATTGTGAACAGCAGGGGGCCCAACACTGACCCCCTGTGGAACACCGCCTGACGCTTCCCCACTCTGATTTCTCCCCATTTATGCAAACTCTCTGCTGCCTGTTTGTCAACCATGCCTCTATCCAGGAAAAAATTTCTCCTCCTATTCCATGTGCTTTAATTTTCCTCAATAGTCTCTGATGTAGGACCCTGTCAAAAGCCTTACTGAAGTCCATATACACAATATCATATTCATTACCATGATCTACCTCCTCAAAGACCTTAGTGAAAAAAGTTAATAAATTCGTGAGGCAGGAAACGCCTTTGTAAAACCATGCTGAGATTCGTTAGATTAATTTATGCTTTTCAAGGTGGACTCACGAACTGCCTCAGGCAATTATTGATTCCATTATATATATATATTATATATATATATATATATATATATATATATATATATATATATATATATATATATATATATATATATATATATATATATATATATATATATATATTATATATATATATATATATATATATATATATATATATATATATATATATATATATATATATATATATATATATATATATATATATATATATATATATATATATATATATATATATATATATATATATATATATATATATATATATATATATATATATATATATATATATATATATATATATATATATATATATATATATATATATATATATATATATATATATATATATATATATATATATATATATATATATATATATATATATATATATATATATATATATATATATATATATATATATATATATATATATATATATATATATATATATATATATATATATATATATATATATATATATATATATATATATATATATATATATATATATATATATATATATATATATATATTATATATATATATATATATATATATATATATATATATATATATATATATATATATATATATATATATATATATATATATATATATATATATATATATATATATATATATATATATATATATATATATATATATATATATATATATATATATATTATATATATATATATATATATATATATATATATATATATATATATATATATATATATATATATATATATATATATATATATATATATATATATATATATATTATATATATATATATATATATATATATATATATATATATATATATATATATATATATATATATATATATATATATATATATATATATATATATATATATATATATATATATATATATAATGCATGCATGCAATAAGATCACAGTAAACAGGTGATTTTGGAATATATAAACAACCACTCTGAAAAAATAGAGAAAGCTTTCTATGCCATGACTACTCACATTATCAAGGATAATGTGAGTAGTCATGAAAGCGCTTGGAATTTCTCTGTTTTTTCAGAGTGGTTGTTTTGCATGCATATATATATATATATATATATATATATATATATATATATATATATATATATATATATATATATATATATATATATATATATATATATACGCACACACACCATGGTGCTGAGTGTTGTCAGCACTCCGGTATATATATATACCATGGTGCTGAGTGTTGTCAGCACTCCGGTATATATATATACCATGGTGCTGAGTGTTGTCAGCACTCCGGTATATATATATACCATGGTGCTGAGTGTTGTCAGCACTCCGGTATATATATATACCATGGTGCTGAGTGTTGTCAGCACTCCGGTATATATATATACCATGGTGCTGAGTGTTGTCAGCACTCCGGTATATATATATACCATGGTGCTGAGTGTTGTCAGCACTCCGGTATATATATATACCATGGTGCTGAGTGTTGTCAGCACTCCGGTATATATATATACCATGGTGCTGAGTGTTGTCAGCACTCCGGTATATATAGTGTGATGGTTGCATCTTGAAGATCATCCTTCAGATAATTATTTAGGCAGGTGGCTATGTGAATCATCAAGGCTTCAGATATTTCAACTTGGCAGGATATGTATGTGTATATTTTAAGCTGGCTCAGGTTTTTATCATACACCTGGCCAGCTTGTGGTTAACCTGGTGATCATACCTTCACTCATACACCTGGCCAGCTTGTGGTTAACCTGGTGATCATACCTTCACTCATACACCTGGCCAGCTTGTGGTTAACCTGGTGATCATACCTTCACACTCGTACACCTGGCCAGCTTGTGGTTAACCTGGTGATCATACCTTCACACTCGTACACCTGGCCAGCTTGTGGTTAACCTGGTGATCATACCTTCACACTCGTACACCTGGCCAGCTTGTGGTTAACCTGGTGATCATACCTTCACACTCGTACACCTGGCCAGCTTGTGGTTAACCTGGTGATCATACCTTCACACTCGTACACCTGGCCAGCTTGTGGTTAACCTGGTGATCATACCTTCACACTCGTACACCTGGCCAGCTTGTGGTTAACCTGGTGATCATACCTTCACACTTGTACACCTGGCCGGTTAACCTGGCGATCATACCTTCACACTCATACACCTGGTCGGTTAACCTGGTGATCATACCTTCACACTCCTACACCTGGCCGGTTAACCTGGTGATCATTCCTTTACTCTCGTACACCTGGCCAGTTAACCTGGTGATCATACCTTCACTCTCATACACCTGACCAGTTAACCTGGTGATCATACCTTCACTCTCGTACACCTGGCCAGTTAACCTGATGATCATACCTTCACTTTCATACACCTGGCCAGTTAACCTGGTGATCATACTTTCACTCTCATACACCTGACCAGTTAACCTAGTGACCATACCTTCACACTCATACACCTGGTCAGTTAACCTGGTGATCATACCTTCACACTCATACACCTGGCCGGTTAACCTGGTGATCATACCTTCACACTCATACACCTGGCCGGTTAACCTGGTGATCATACCTTCGCACTCATACACCTGGCCGGTTAACCTGGTGATCATACCTTCACACTCATACACCTTACCAGTTAACCTGGTGATCATACCTTCACACTCATACACCTGGCCGGTTAACCTGGTGATCATACCTTCACACTCATACACCTGGCCGGTTAACCTGGTGATCATACCTTCACACTCATACACCTGACCAGTTAACCTGGTGATCATACCTTCACACTCATACACCTGGCTGGTTAACCTGGTGATCATACCTTCACTCTCATACACCTGGCCAGTTAACCTGGTGATCATACCTTCACACTCATACACCTGACCAGTTAACCTGGTGATCATACCTTCACTCTCATACTACTCATTTTCATAGTCAAAGTTTGCATCCTAAAATTTCGGGTCAGTGATATAGTTCTGGGATTACGTGTTTAACCCGTAAACGGTCCGAACATATATATACGTTCACTACTGTACTGCCCCAACTTTTTTGAGAAAAATAACATTGCTGTTTTTTAATAGGAAAAAAGAGCATATGGTACCCAGGCATCCCCAATTATTTTAATATGGCACACAGTGAGTGCTCACACCCATTCTCACATGTCTAGGCAACTCAGGCTTATCGTGGCAATGTAAAATGTATGACACATAAAACGTATATATACGTTTGGGGCATTAGCGGTAAAAACGTATATATACGTTTGGACCGTTTACAGGTTAATGTATATTTTCAGGGAAGTCCCTTGTTTTTTTGTGAATTCCTTAAGTCATTTATTAATGTTACCTGTAAGTTTATGAGTATTATTTTTTTGAAGATAGTTCATAGGTTAGGTTGTATAAACATATAAATATTGTACAGTTACCAGCAGGGTAGCGTAGCCATTACAAGCTGACTAATGGCATCAAATAATGGAAGTGTCAGCTTGAGGTTAGGTTAGGTAAGCTTTGCCAGGAAATAGGACGAGTGATACCTGATGCAAGTCTTAGTCATATGGTGACCCACAGCTGAAGCTTTTGGTCATCTGACCGAGGCCTTCCACTGGCTTACCACTCCACCCTTTTAAAAATTATGGTATAGTAATCATTGTGAGCTTCAGCTAGGAGACTTCACTGAGTGATGAGACAAGCATCAAATATCCCACCGCAGGTTTAGAAGCTAATGCAGATTCAGAAAGCTTTGAATTGTCGAAATAGTGAAAAAAATAACGTTGTAGATCATTTTTCAGTATTATAAATACAGTGGACCCCCGGTTTACGATATTATTTCATTCCAGAAGTATGTTCAGGTGCCAGTGCTGACCGAATTTTTCCCATAAGGAATATTGTGAATTACATTAGTCCATTTCAGACCCCCAAACATACACATACAAACGCACTTACATAAATACACTTACATAATTGGTCGCATTGGGAGCTGATCGTAAACCGGGGGTCCACTGTAATTTACATATTTTTAAAAAATCCCTGTAAACTTCCATAAAAATAAATAATATTATTGAATATTTCATATTTTTTAATAATATTTATTTTTTATGGAATTTTATTGGGATTTTTTAAAAATATGTAAATTATTTATAAGTATTGAAAAATGATTTAAAACGTTATTTTTTTTTCAATATTTCGACAATTCAAAGCTTTCTGAAGCTGCATTAGCTGCTAAACCTGCAGTGGGATATTCGATGCTATCTGATGACTTCTTCCAGTGCTACTGGAAGGAAATCTTTAAAACTAAAGATTTCCTTCCAGTAGTGCTGGAGTAAACTCCCAAGAAAGTGGACACAATGTGTCAGAACTAACATAACATTACCACCATCAGAGGAGCAAGGCTCAGTTATTATGTTAGAAGAATGGTAAACCTGGTGTGAGTCATGTATAGAAGAATGGTAAACCTGGTGTGAGTCATGTATAGAAGAATGGTAAACCTGGTGTGAGTCATGTATAGAAGAATGGTAAACCTGGTGTGAGTCATGTATAGAAGAATGGTGGTTTAGAAAGACACGTAAGCAAACACTATGACATATTTATTAGAAAACGTTTCGGTCCTGGGACCTTGATCAAGGTGATCAAGGTCCCAGGACCGAAACGTTTTCTAATAAATATGTCATAGTGTTTGCTTACGTGTCTTTCTAAACCAACTTGTCGGTATTTATTACCAAGGTTTATACCATAGAAGAATGGTATACTGTTGTGAGTCATATATAGAAGAATGGTAAACTGGTGTGAGTCATGTATAGAAGAATGGTAAACTGGTGTGAGTCATATATAGAAGAATGGTAAACTGGTGTGAGTCATATATAGAAGAATGGTAAACTGGTGTGAGTCATGTATAGAAGAATGGTAAACTGGTGTGAGTCATATATAGAAGAATGGTAAACTGGTGTGAGTCATGCAGTAGTTCAGTTTCCCCCACATTGTTGTGGCTACAATCTGAAGACTCTGGGTGTAAAGTATGCACCATGGACATAATATTCTCCCGCCAGGTTAATATATGACTGCGCGTTGAAGCACAAGAGTGAAGGTACAAGAATAACCTGAGATATGATCACATTGAGAGCGGGTGTCACACCCTCACTCTCTCATCTACCTTCATCATTATATTAATCATTTATACTTGCAGATGACATGATACTGTTTTTTTTGATAGGTATATCTCCCTTTAACTGATTTTCACACAGTTGAGTTACTTAGGCGTTTCAATTTTTAAGGTTTAAATAATAAGATATTGCAAGGACTACAATGGAAATAAATCACTTTGTCTGCCTTTTTGGGTTATCCTGGTGAGTAATTTACATTTATGTGTGGCCATGCTTAAATAAATTTAATTATTTACTTATAATAACTTTTTTTTTTTGGGGGGGGGGGCTTGCCAATGGGGCTCCAGAAATTTTAGAGTGGGTTAGGGGAGCTTGTCTTGAAGTATTGTCATTATTATTATTATGTATTTATTATTAATTACTGTATTATTATTTATTATTATTATTATTTATTAGTTTATTATTTATTATTATTTACTAAACCCATGTGTGGAAGGATTTATAAGATGGTCTTGGTGGAGTGAGGACATCTTTTAACCCTGAAGTATCCCTGACAGTTGCCAGGTGTTCTATCCCTGGCTAGTATGATCATTATCATTATTCCTAAGGGCATTTGGTCTATGGATGCCATACATCAGCCCTCCTAGGCTAGGCTTAGGGGAAGTGTCTTGTTGCTGACTACCCAGGTGAGGAGTTAGAGGGGGGGGGGTTCTGACTGCTGGGACTTAAGTCTGAAGCAAGAGGGGGGGTTCCGACTGCTGGAACTTAGGTCTGAAGCAAGAGAAGGGGTTCTGACTGCTGGGACTTAGGTCTGAAGCAAGAGAGGGGGGTTCTGACTGCTGAACTTAGGTCTGAAGCAAGAGAAGGGGTTCTGACTGCTGAACTTAGGTCTGAAGCAAGAGGGGGGGTTCTGACTGCTGGGACTTAGGTCTGAAGCAAGAGGGAGGGTTCTGACTGCCAGGACTTTGGTCTGAAGCAAGAGGGGGGGGGGGGTCTGACTGCTGGGACTTAGGTCTGAAACAAGAGGGAGGGTTCTGACTGCTGGGACTTAGGTCTGAAGCAAGAGGGAGGGTTCTAACTGCCAGGACTTTGGTCTGAAGCAAGAGGGGGGGTTCTGACTGCTGGGACTTAGGTCTGAAGCAAGAGGGGGGGTTCTGACTGCTGGGACTTAGGTCTGAAGCAAGAGGGGGGGTTCTGACTGCTGGGACTTAGGTCTGAAGCAAGAGGGGGGGGTTCTGACTGCTGGGACTTAGGTCTGAAGCAAGAGGCGGGGTTCTGACTGCTGAACTTAGGTCTGAAGCAAGAGGGGGGGTTCTGACTGCAGGGACTTAGGTCTGAAGCAAGAGGGAAGGTTCTGACTGCCAGGACTTTGGTCTGAAGCAAGAGGGAGGGTTCTGACTGCCAGGACTTTGGTCTGAAGCAAGAGGGGGGGTTCTGACTGCTTGGACTTAGGTCTGAAACAAGAGGGAGGGTTCTGACTGCTAGGACTTAGGTCTGAAACGAGAGGGAGGGTTCTGACTGCTAGGACTTAGGTCTGAAGCAAGAGGGAGAGTTCTAACTGCCAGGACTTTGGTCTGAAGCAAGAGGGGGGTTCTGACTGCTGGGACTTAGGTCTGAAGCAAGAGGGGGGGTTCTGACTGCTGGGACTTAGGTCTGAAGCAAGATGGGGGTTCTGACTGCTGGGACTTAGGTCTGAAGCAAGAGGGGGGTTCTGACTGCTGGGACTTAGGTCTGAAGCAAGAGGCGGGGTTCTGACTGCTGGGACTTAGGTCTGAAGCAAGAGGGGGGGTTCTGACTGCTGGGACTTAGGTCTGAAGAAAGAGGGGGGGTTCTGACTGCTGGGACTTAGGTCTGAAGCAAGATGGGGGGTTCTGACTGCCAGGACTTTGGTCTGAAGCAAGAGGGGGGGTTCTGACTGCTGGGACTTAGGTCTGAAGCAAGAGGGGGGTTCTGACTGCCAGGACTTTGGTCTGAAGCAAGAGGGGGGTTCTGACTGCTTGGACTTAGGTCTGAAGCAAGAGGAGGGGGTTCTGACTGCTGGGACTTAGGTCTGAGGCAAGAGGGGGGGTTCTGACTGCTGGGACTTAGGTCTGAAGCAAGAGGGGGGTTCTGACTGCTGGGACTTAGGTCTGAAGCAAGAGGGGGGTTCTGACTGCTGGGACTTAGGTCTGAAGCAAGAGGGGGGGTTCTGACTGCCAGGACTTTGGTCTGAAGCAAGAGGGGGGTTCTGACTGCTTGGACTTAGGTCTGAAGCAAGATTAGGGGGTTCTGACTGCTGGGACTTAGGTCTGAAGCAAGAGGGGGGGTTCTGACTGCTGGGACTTAGGTCTGAAGCAAGAGGGGGGTTCTGACTGCTGGGACTTAGGTCTGAAGCAAGAGGGGGGGTTCTGACTGCTGGGACTTAGGTCTGAAGCAAGAGGGGGGTTCTGACTGCTGGGACTTAGGTCTGAAGCAAGAGGGGGGGTTCTGACTGCCAGGACTTTGGTCTGAAGCAAGAGGGGGGGTTCTGACTGCTGGGACTTAGGTCTGAAGCAAGAGGGGGGGTTCTGACTGCCTGGACTTTGGTCTGAAGCAAGAGGGGGGTTCTGACTGCTGGGACTTAGGTCTGAAGCAAGAGGGGGGGTTCTGACTGCTGGGACTTAGGTCTGAAGCAAGAGGGGGGGGTTCTGACTGCTGGGACTTAGGTCTGAAGCAAGAGGGGGGTTCTGACTGCTGGGACTTAGGTCTGAAGCAAGAGGGGGGTTCTGACTGTTGGGACTTAGGTCTGAAGCAAGAGGGGGGGTTCTGACTGCCAGGACTTTGGTCTGAAGCAAGAGGGGGGTTCTGACTGCGGGGACTTAGGTCTGAAGCAAGAGGGGGGTTCTGACTGCCAGGACTTTGGTCTGAAGCAAGAGGGGGGTTCTGACTGCTGGGACTTAGGTCTGAAGCAAGAGGGGGGGTTCTGACTGCTGGGACTTAGGTCTGAAGCAAGAGGGGGGTTCTGACTGCTGGGACTTAGGTCTGAAGCAAGAGGGGGGTTCTGACTGCTGGGACTTAGGTCTGAAGCAAGAGGGGGGGTTCTGACTGCTGGGACTTAGGTCTGAAGCAAGAGGGGGGTTCTGACTGCTGGGACTTAGGTCTGAAGCAAGAGGGGGGGGTTCTGACTGCTGGGACTTAGGTCTGAAGCAAGAGGGGGGTTCTGACTGCTGGGACTTAGGTCTGAAGCAAGAGGGGGGGTTCTGACTGCTGGGACTTAGGTCTGAAGCAAGAGGGGGGTTCTGACTGCTGGGACTTAGGTCTGAAGCAAGAGGGGGGGTTCTGACTGCTGGGACTTAGGTATGAAGCAAGAGGGGGGGTCCTGACTGCTGGGACTTAGGTCTGAAGCAAGAGGGGGGGTCCTGACGGCGGGGACTTAGGTCTGAAGCAAGAGGGGGGTTCTGACTGCTGGGACTTAGGTCTGAAGCAAGAGGAGGGGGTCCTGACTGCTGGGACTTAGGTCTGAAGCAAGAGGGGGGGGTCCTGACTGCTGGGACTTAGGTCTGAAGCAAGAGGCGGGGTTCTGACTGCTGGGACTTAGGTCTGAAGCAAGAGGGGGGGTTCTGACTGCTGGGACTTAGGTCTGAAGCAAGAGGGGGGTCCTGACTGCTGGGACTTAGGTCTGAAGCAAGAGGGGGGTCCTAACTGCTGGGACTTAGGTCTGAAGCAAGAGGCGGGGTTCTGACTGCTGGGACTTAGGTCTGAAGCAAGAGGGGGGGTTCTGACTGCTGGGACTTAGGTCTGAAGCAAGAGGGGGGGTTCTGACTGCTGGGACTTAGGTCTGAAGCAAGAGGGGGGGTTCTGACTGCTGGGACTTAGGTCTGAAGCAAGAGGGGGGGTTCTGACTGCTGGGACTTAGGTCTGAAGCAAGAGGGGGGGGGTCAACCTGACTTCTTTGGGAACTCGTCATTTCCATTTCCCTTTATTGGGGAAATGTTTTTTGTCATTCCCTCTCAGATTTGGACATGTTTCCCAAGTTCCCAGGACTCAGTAAGGCATAAATTTTAGTGGTTCCTAACAGCCCTTACAAGAAAAAATAATAGTGACCTCAGCTGCTACTTCTGGTTGTCAGTCTCGGTGTGTATATGTCTGTCTTACCTCAGTAGACGTAGGAGTTAGTCAGTCCCTCAAGCTTGGTGACAAGATTTCCTCACAAGGGACACTTTATCAGCTCCAGTGTTTCACTCTGGATGTAGGTAACCTGTTACTGACCTCAGGTGCACTCTAGGTGTTTCACTCTGGATGTAGGTAACTTGTTACTGACCTCAGGTGCACTGTAGGTGTTTCACTCTGGATGTAGATAACCTGTTACTGACCTCAGATGTACTCTAGGTGTTTCACTCTGGATGTAGGTAACCTGTTACTGACCTCAGGTGTACTCTAGGTGTTTCACTCTGGATGTAGGTAACCTGTTACTGACCTCAGGTGTACTCTAGGTGTTTCACTCTGCTGGTTTCACCCCTCTGGCACTTGGGTAAAATCAACTTGAAATAAATGGAACATTTTTCTTATGAGCAAAGGGAACTCTATTTCCCTTATATTTCTCCATCCAGCTTTTGAGTAATATTTCACCGGTCTTGATACAACGACAGCTGTCAGTTGTCTCTTAAGAGACCAGGAGCTATAGATTAACCCCTACAAATACAAACAGGTAAGTGCATATTGACACATGCATGGAGCTAAGAGGGAGTCACTGTGAAGATTGGCAACTTAAGAGGCAGGGCCAAGATGATGATATTATTACAATCAAAACTGAGTGCTGAACCCACAAGGGTCTTACAGTGCTGCACGGCCAGGATATGAGAATGAGAATCAACCCCCGTAACCACAAACAGACGAGTACAAAGTACAGTGGACCCTCGGTTTACGATATTATTTCATTCCAGAAGTATGTTCAGGTGCCAGTACTGAACGAATTTGTTCCCATAAGGTATATTGTGAATTAGATTAGTCCATT
Source organism: Cherax quadricarinatus (assembly GCF_038502225.1). Classification (NCBI taxonomy): domain Eukaryota; kingdom Metazoa; phylum Arthropoda; class Malacostraca; order Decapoda; family Parastacidae; genus Cherax; species Cherax quadricarinatus. The sequence goes on from NC_091387.1 coordinate 298,361, forward strand.
TCAGACCCCCAAACATGCACGTACAAATGCACTTACATAAATACACTTATATAATTGGTCGCATTGGGAGCTGGTCGTAAAGCGGGGGTCCACTGTATACAGTTATTCACTTGACGCTACACAGATACACATCTTGCCTCACAAAGAAGTCAGTATACTGTACGTATGTGAAAAGCAATTATATTTATTAATAGAATGGAAGAAACGGGTAAATGTTTACGAATATTAATGTCAGACGACATGGGTCATTAAAAACAAGAAAGCAAGGACATAAATAGCAGGGTTGATTACAAGAACTTGTTAAAGAAGAGAATCCACATGAATGCTGGCACTCTTAAAAGCATTTGTACTTTCTCCTAGGGTAATATTCTGCCCTCGGCTGCAATGGCAGGCTGAGTTGTACTCTGCGTACAGTATCATATTCGTGATATTGGTTTTACTGTATTTTATATGTAGGTTCTTTTGTGCCAACCAATGCTTATTGCACTTGGCACTCTATGGCACTGTTGGGTTTGTCAGGTTACCTTGACAATCCAACATATCTTGATTAATTGCATCCCCCCCCCTCCCCATGCCCATCAACTTTCTCTCTTGTGCAGCAATGTATGATAATACTGCTATTGTATGTTTGGATTAATACAATACTTTTGTGTAAAAAAAAACTTAACTTGTCAGTTTAATTTGTATCAGCATTATAATATACGGATGCTCCTCATTTTATGATGGTTTAGCTTCCAATATTTTAACTTTACGATGGTGTAATAGCGATGCTCCTTCAGTAGTCATCAAACTAACTCCTAAATTTATATTTACAACCACCTAAGAGATTGTATATAAAAACACTCAATTAATCATTGCCTTTTTAACCCGTAAACGGTCCAAACGTATATACAGTGGACCCCCGGTTAACGATTTTAATCCGTGCAAGAGGGCTCATCGTTATGCGAAATAATCGTTATGCGAATTAATTTTCCCCATAAGAAATAATGGAAATAAAATTAATCCGTGCAAGACGCCCAAAAGTATGAAAAAAAATTTTTTTTACCACATGAAATGTTAATTTTAATACACACAAACTGAAAAAGGCATGCACAATTACATGACACTTACTTTTATTGAAGATCTGGTGATGATTGATGGGATGGGAGGAGGGGAGAGCATTATCTTCTTACTGTTTAGAAGGGGAATCCCCTTCCATTAGGACTTGAGGTAGCAAGTCCTTTTCTGGGGTTACTTCCCTTCTTCTTTTAATGCCACTAGGACCAGCTTCAGAGTCACTGGACCTCTGTCGCACAACAAATCTGTCCATAGAGCTCTGTACCTCCCGTTTCTTCAAGACTTTCCTAAAATGGGCCATAACATTGTCATTGAAATAGTCACCAGCACGGCTTGCAACAGCTGTGTCAGGGTGATTTTCATCTATAAAGGTTTGCAGTTCAAACCACTCTGCACACATTTCCTTAATCTTTGAAGTAGGCACAATGGATTCCACAACTGGCATAGGCTTCTCAGGGTTAGCCCCAAACCCTTCAAAATCTTTCTTAATTTCCATACTAATTCTCACCCTTTTTACCACAGGGTTGGCACTAGAAGCTTTCTTGGGGCCCATGGTCACTTATTTTCCAGAAACACCACCGAAAACACTGTAATAATACGAAATATTCCGAGTGTATGCTTGGATGTTACCGCGGAGGCTGGCTGGTAAACAATGGGACGGCCGGCACATGTGAGGGCACATTGGACGCGTCTCGGACGAAAATCGGTATGCGGGTTTTTAATCGGTATGCGGGGCAAAAATTTTGCGATAAAAGTAATCGTTATGCGGAAAAATCGCTATGCGATGCCATCGTTATGCGGGGGTCCACTGTATACGTTTTTTCAACATTTGAAAGTATGTAAAAAAAGTAGATCTTCTTTTTGTTTTTTACATTTGAAAATGTGTAAAAAAAACTTTGATCTACTTTTTTTTTTTTGTTATATTTGAAAATAAACGTAGATCTACTTTTGTAGCACTACACATGTGAACGTAGATCTGCTTGGACCGTTTACGGGTTAAACTTAAGTTACTTTTAAGTTTGCCCAAAATGCTCTGCATATTAAGGGGCTTTCTGCATGTACACCTAAATGTCATCCACCTCTGTACAAACATTGTATCATGCTGAGATGAAAAATGTAATCTAATAAAAAATCTTTGATAAGATAAACTTGTATTCATTTATTTACTTTTCAGTATTTAGTTATTTGCAGTAAATATTTACTTACTATTTCAGTGACAGTAGCTATTTATTTATCATATATTCACATTGGACTTAGGATATTTTCAACTTACAATGGGTTCATCGGAACTTAATCCCCCATCGTAAGTCAGGCTATTCCTACAGTGTAAAGTTTTTTTACTGATGTGCACTCTGTCTTCAGATGCGACAAAGGGAGAGCGAAGTGGCAGCTGGTGGGGAGGACAATCGACCACTGAGTGATGCGTCCTCGTGCTGTGATCCGTCTGAGGCAGCTGTCAAGTTCCGGGAGAAGGCAAGAACTCAGGTTGGTGCTTCTGAAACGTCCTGAACCTATGATGATTGAGGCGTATGTGCAACAGTTGGGTATCTTTATTGTTGAAATGTTTCACATGCACAGTAGACATCTTCAGTCACATGCAGCATCATTAGGAGTAGTGACGAAGTAAAGTTGGTGTATTTTATACATTTTTCACCACTACTGAAACTGCGTCAAGATTTGAACATTAAAATGGTATAAAATACCGACAGGTTGTTAGGTAAGACACATATGCAACAGTTAGGTATCTTTATTTCGAAACGTTTTGCCTACACAGTAGGCTTCTTCAGTCGAGTACAGAAAAGTTGATAGAAGCAGAAGATACTTGAAGATGACGTAATCAGTCAGGTGTACGAGTGTGAAGGTATGATCACCAGGTTAACCACAAGCTGGCCAGGTGTATGAGTGAAGGTATGATCACCAGGTTAACCACAAGCTGGCCAGGTGTATGAGTGAAGGTATGATCACCAGGTTAACCACAAGCTGGCCAGGTGTATGAGTGAAGGTATGATCACCAGGTTAACCACAAGCTGGCCAGGTGTATGATAAAAACCTGAGCCAGCTTAAAATATACACATACATATCCTGCCAAGTTGAAATATCTGAAGCCTTGATGATTCACATAGCCACCTGCCTAAATAATTATCTGAAGGATGATCTTCAAGATGTGTGTCCTGTAGCTTAATCGTTAGCACACTCAGCTCACACACTGAGGTCTGGAGTTCAAATCTCCAGTATGACTAGAAAACATTAGGGACGTGTTTCCACAAGACACTTGTTGTCCATGTTCACCCATCAGTATAAAATGGGTGTGGGTCGCATCCTGGGACAAAACTGACCTAATTTGCAGGAAATGCTCAGCATAGCAAGCGGCTTTCTATGTAGTAGTATATCATTGATGTCAGCTAGGCCTGTATACCTTGTACATGTACTTGTAGAAATAAAGATATTATTATTATATTATTATTAAGGATGATCCAGTAACAGCTGTGCTGACATTGTTCCATCTGGATGCTGTCAGGTTTACACTCAAAGCATCAAGGAAATTCAATACAGTACATACATTTCAGAGCATAAATATACACCTACCATCCGACTTACGACCGAGTTCGGTTCCGAGAAACCGGTCGCAAGTTGAAATGGTTGTAAGTCAAACTTTACTACTGAATATCAACAAAACATTTTTGTAACGACTTTATTTTATTGTTTTATTTTGGGATTTCATGTTTTACTTTACTTTTTATGTTGTTAGTACTGTATTTTATACTGTAAGGTATAGGATAAACAGTGTACAACACAAACAGCTGTTTATTTCCCAGAAATTTGGCATAAAAAACACGGTTATAAGTCGAGTGGTCATAAGTCGAGCAGGTCGTAAGTTGGATGGTAGGTGTACTTCAACCATCAAAATAAACAATCCCTGCACAGTTCATAATAACTTGCATAATTATATCATGAAGTGGAAGAACACATAATTAGTAATAATAAGAGCAGGTGTTTGGAAGTGACTCGCATCACTGTCACAAAACATCTGCAGTTTCACTGCTGTAACTTAATATATCTTTTTATACTTAGTTAAATTACCTTTTAGCTTAAAACCCAGTTCTCTCGCCTCTTGACACCTGTCTTGCCTCACCTTCTTCCCTTATATGCTATACTGATTGTTCTGTCAGGTATATATACTGAGGCTTCAAGCTCCCAGCAAGCAAAACAGCATAAATAAATATCCAAACATTGCAAATGTGCCCATTCATCTTAATAATCACAAGTTCTTCAGCTCTGTACATCATTAGTAAAACCTCATTTGTAATATTTTTTTTATTAACGCATCAGCCATTTCTCACCAAGGCAGGGTGACCTGAAAAAAGAAGAAACACTCATATCATCATTCATTCCGTCAGTGTCTTGCCAGAGGCATACCTACAGTACACAATGGGTATACAATAAATGCAGTGGAGAATATGCGAAAAAGATGGCATAAATCATCCACTGTATAAGGAATCTTTTTCTCTGAAGATAGACTAAGAACCTTAAACCTGTTTGTACTCTTATAATTAAGGGAGATGTTTGAGGTACTGTATAAAGGTGTATAAATCCCTAAGATACTAAGCATATCTAACCATGAAAGAACTTGGAATGATGGCTTATAGTTAGATAAAGCAATTATAAGCTCTAGTTTTAGTCTGCCCAGAATGCTCTGCATAATGTATTAATGTCACCTTATTTTATACCACTTTGAAGGAAAATTTATTAAATTATATAGGAAATGATACTGATAATGTTAATTTAGGATTTTATTATCCTTGAGCACCTGCTCTTTCAAGAAGTTCCCAAGTGCTTTAGAGCACCTGCTCTCTCAAGAAGTTCCCAAGTGCTTTAGAGCACCTGCTCTTTCAAGAAGTTCCCAAGGGCTTTAGAGCACCTGCTCTCTCAAGAAGTTCCCAAGGGCTTTAGAGCACCTGCTCTCTCAAGAAGTTCCCAAGGGCTTTAGAGCACCTGCTCTCTCAAGAAGTTCCCAAGGGCTTTAGAGCGCCTGCTCTCTCAAGAAGTTCCCAAGGGCTTTAGAGCACCTGCTCTCTCAAGAAGTTCCCAAGGGCTTTAGAGCACCTGCTCTCTCAGGAAGTTCCCAAGGGCTTTCAACTGATACCTGAAATCGTGAATATATTCCTGACTTTTAACAGACATTCACAACCTGTCAAATAATCTAGAAGCTGCATGAGGGAAGGTTCTTCCTGAGAATGATCTGTCTCTCAGAGCACAAAGCTCTGTCTATACAACAAAATCATCAAGAAACAAGGAATCTACCATCAGGCATTTTAGATGCATTTATTAATAAAAAAATGCTCTTTTCCACCCGCTGGTGATTTTCACTTACCATATGGAGTCTGGAACCTCAGAGCCATGCAGACGGGGCTTTCTAGTACAGTGGACCTCCGCTTTACGATCAGCTCCCAATGCGACCAGTTATGTAAGTGCGTTTGTACGTGTATGTTTGGGGGTCTGAAATGGACTAATCTAATTCACAATATTCCTTATGGGAACAAATTCGTTTAGTAATGGCACCTGAACATACTTCTGGAATGAAATAATATTGTAAGCCGGGGGGCCACTGTATTCTAGATTTCAGGAGCCACCTTCAGCACAGCCGTCCTACTATCACCTTTTTCAGATAGCTCCTTGATTTCTGGATTCTTGACAAGAATACTAGAAAAACATTCTTCTGAGCAAGAAAGCAAAAAATCAGCATCTGGATTGGTTCAGAGACCATGAAACCAGCATCAGTGGAAAAATATGAAACCATACAAACCCCAGCCTCCCACTTTGCTTCAGCAGTTAGAAAATTAAGCACCAAAGTATGATTTTTAGTCTCCCTTAACCTTCTTTATTGGAATTGAACTTCAACGACTCTTGAATTAAATAGGTTATGTGGCCAACAGTAATATTATCCACTGGGACACTGGGTTTTGGCTTGACAATTGGAAATACTGATCCTGAACCACAGTGTTCATCCTCTGGAGCTTGCATCTCCTCTCCCCGTTTTGCATCATCAGTGCCTTTTCTAACAACGTCAACAAAAAATTGAGGAGAGAGAGTAGGGTCCTACAGATAGCTTATTTACCATTTAGATAGCTTATTGACCCTTTGCAGTTTGCAGCAGAATCCTTCAAAATATTACCAAGAGTATCACTCACTGTACTAACCACTCCCATAGAAACACTATAGTGTCACCTATGCTTTCTGAAAGTCAGAGATCTTTCTTGTCATGAAGAACAACTGCTCCAAACATCCATTGCATAACCATTGGAAATCCAAACTTGATGCTTTTACATAACATTATAATCATTCTGTTCGAAATCTGTACAGGCAGGGTGATACCATTAACTATAAAAGGCACATTAAGTACCTTAGCATTCTTTCCAACATTCACCTCACATATAGGACATTTCATCCTTACCTTTCATACCCATAGTTAACATTTATATTTTTTTATTAACACATCGGCCGATTCCCACCAAGGCAGGGTGGCCTGAAAAAGAAAAACTTTCATCATCATTCACTCCATCACTGTCTTGCCAGAGGGATGCTTTACACTACAGTTATAAAACTGCAACACTAACACCCCTCCTTCAGAGTGTAGACACTGTACTTCATATCTCCATAGTTAACATGTCCACCACAATAAAAATACAAATAAGTAAACTCTGGGGAGACCCCAGACAGCATTATCTTTGTTCGTGCCACCCAAGGAGAGGTGTTTGAGGGTAGCCACAAGCAGGTGGGGGGTTAACTTGATTACACTCAAGTGTGTAACCTCAAAACCAAGGTGCATCAACAGTGAAAAACTTTCTGCACATAAATTTGCAAATTACGTTGAGCTTGGATGTAGGTCAGCCTCATTGGTTATGATACTGCCACTAGCTTAGCACTAGAGTTGCAAATGATTGGAGCCATCTGTCTACCAAATAGAAAATAGATTCATGGGTAAGGTTGACAAATATACGAGTGAGAAAGATTCAATTTGAATAACACTTGCCTAGTAGCAGTAGCCAGAAGGCCTTATTAAATTGAAGGAACTTTGTTTAGCAAGGAACAAGCCTTGCTACTCATTGTTCCTCAAAATAATGACTCCAGCTCAATTAGTGATTGATTTTTCACTTTGTCTTTTTTTCTATATTTGTTAGGCTAACCTTAATGAGAGACAACACTAGATAGTCTGTTTGCACAGAACATAGTACCAACTTCTGACATTTTTGGGTTATCCTCAGTATTTTACGCATGTTATTATGTATGATAACAGTACTTATATGTACCTGTGCCTAAATAAACTTATTTGCTTACCTTACTGTATTTCTCAAATGTTTAGCATCCCTAAAAAATTAGGGTAAAATGGAAGTGTAGAGAGGGTTGACGTGGGCCTCCTAGGCTGAGGTTGAGAGCTGTAGCTTTTATGTTGGTGTAGATGTACTTGTCGGTAGTTGATGGTTGTAATGGAGTAGTACTCAAGTACAGTGGACCCCTGCTTTACGATCAGCTCCCAGTGCGACCAATTATGTAAGTGCGTTTGTATGTGTATGTTTGAGGGTCTGAAATGGACTAATCTAATTCACAATATTCCTTATGGAAACAAATTCGTTCAGTACTGGCACCTGAACATACTTCTGGAATGAAATAATATCGTAAACCGGGGGTCCACTGTACATGTATTTTGTAATGTATCTCTGGTATACATTTCCCTGCCATACATTAGTAGTGGTATCAGTATTTTGCACTTAAATTCATTACTGAATAGTGTGTAGAACACTATCAAGGTTTTTGCAGACTATCATATTTTGTTGCACTTTTTAAATTGCATTGCAAGGAAATCCCTCAACATGAAGCCTTATAAGAGGGTTTACTATATGTTATAGGTTCATTTCAGTTTGTCATAAAGAATATACATAGCACACCTACCATCCGACTTATGACCGAGTTTGGTTCCGAGAAACCGGTCGTAAGTCGAAATGGTCGTAAGTCAAACTTTACTACTGAATACCAACAAAACATTTTTGTAATGACTTTATTTTATTGTTTTATTTTGGTATTTCGTGTTTTACTTTACTTTTTATGCTGTTAGTACTGTATTTTATACTGTAAGGTTTAGGATAAACACTGTGTACAACACAAATAGTTGTTTATTTCCCAGAAATTTGGCATAAAAAACACGGTCATAAGTCGAGTGGTCGTAAGTCGAGTGGTCGTAAGTCGAGCAGGTCATAAGTCGGATGGTAGGTGTACTATAGCCAAAACAATGAAGATGTAGTCACCTTGTGTACTTATTGTAGTCCTCCAATATTCATTATTTTGCCAAGCCTCCAAAGTTTTTTTCTACCCAGTTACAGATATGTTGAATCTTCCCACATTAACTAGTATCTTCTTTATTCGTATATTAACCCTTTGACTGTCGCAGGCCCCTTTCTGAAACTGTCATTCTATGTCGATAAATTTTTGAAAAAAAAAATTATTTTTTTCTTTTGAAATGATAGAGAATCTTTTCCCGATGGTAATGACACCAAAAGTTCGAAATTTGGTCGAAAACGCAGGGAATTACGCTCCCACAAAATTAGCGGTCTCGGCAACATATGTGTATCGGCGATTTCGCCGACTTTGAGCCCTGTTTTCAGCCAATTCCGTTGTTCCAGTTGACCAAATTCATAGCTATTTCTTTAGAACTCCATTTTATCTATCAGCTGAGTACAAGAAACCGCCCATTTACCAATTTGAACTACCCAAAATAGTGGTCAGAAATTGGCAATTTGGCCAATTTCACACAAATTAAAAAAGATGCCAATTTCAAAATAGGGTCCAGAATAAACAAGGTAGACATTCTTGGCACTAAAATAACATATCCTCTGTTCTTTAGTCACATCTCTAGGCCCCTCTTATATTACTATTGCTTTCTATTTTGATTTTTTATTCATACAAAAAAATACAAAATTTACTGGTATGCAGACAACTGCATTATTGTAAAAATGGTATAAATAATATCAGTGCACTAGTAAAAGAATATTAGACTCCCCAGTTGACGTGTATTAGATGTGTGGTGTGATTTGTTTACTCCTGAACATTGGTAAAAATCGAACATTTCCGCTACTTTGAGCTCAGTTTCAAGGTCGTTTTCATCGTCAAAGTAATGAAAATCATCTCTATCTCTGTAATATGTTTTCCATTTTATCAACTAACACCATGAAAACACGAATACAATGATAAATACTATACGAAAATACACCTCAAAGTCGGCGCTTTAATCCAAAAAAACGAGAGTTTTTTTTTTCTCATTACGCACTGTGTGCTGCAGGATTTTTTTTATGTGGTGCACACTGACCACACAGACCCTTTCTCTCACATGTGGGCCTACCAGCTTTCTCCCGCTTGATTTGAAGCCGCTAGAATTATTGAGTATATATACGTCAGAAACAGTGGCTCGTAAGACGTATTTATACGGGTTAACAGATTATAAGGGTTAACAGATTACAGTAGTGTTCTAATAATAATGATAATAATAATTTATTTCGACATCATACAATGTTTGTGCATGCAGACAACTCATAGTTATGCAGTGCATTTTGAGCATGCTTAAGCCTAACTTAAAACTACAATCACAATACATGCAGGCCCCTCTTAAAGCAGGTTAGGTTCCAGGCTATTGTAGGGCCATGCTTATACAGCAGGTTAGACTCCAGGCTACTGTAGGGCCTCTTATAAAGTAGGTTAGGTTCCTGGCTACTGTAGGGCCCCTCTTATACAGCAGGTTAGGTTCTGGGCTACTGTAGGACCCCACTTATACAGCAGGTTAGGTTCCAGGTGACTGTAGGGCCCTGCTTATATAGCAAGTTAGGTTCCAGGCTACTGTAGGGCCCTGCTTATACAGCATGTTAAGTTCTGGGCTACTGTAGGGCCTCTCTTGTACAACAGGTTAGGCTCCAGGCTACTGTAGGGCCCTACTTATACATCAGGTTAGGCTCCAGGCTACTGTAGGCCCCTGTTTATACATCAGGTTAGGCTCTGGGCTACTGTAGAGACTCTTATACAGCAGGTTAGGTTCTGGGCTACTGTAGGGCCTCTCTTATACAGCAGGTTAGGTTCTGGGCTACTGTAGGGCCTCTCTTATACAGCAGGTTAGGTTCTGGGCTACTGTAGGGGCTCTCTTATACAGCAGGTTAGGTTCTGGACTACTGTAGGGCCTCTCTTATACAGCAGGTTAGGTTCTGGGCTACTGTAGGGCCTCTCTTATACAGCAGGTTAGGTTCTGGGCTACTGTAGGGCCTCTCTTATACAGCAGGTTAGGTTCTGGGCTACTGTAGGGCCTCTCTTATACAGCAGGTTAGGTTCTGGGCTACTGTAGGGCCTCTCTTATACAGCAGGTTAGGTTCTGGGCTACTGTAGGGCCTCATATACAGCAGGTTAGGTTCTGGGCTACTGTAGGGCCTCTCTTATAAAGCAGGTTAGGTTCTGGACTACTGTAGGGCCTCTTATACAGCAGGTTAGGTTCTGGACTACTGTAGGGCCTCTTATACAGCAGGTTAGGTTCTGGACTACTGTAGGGCCTCTCTTATACAGCAGGTTAGGTTCTGGACTACTGTAGGGCCTCTCTTATACAGCAGGTTAGGTTCTGGACTACTGTAGGGCCTCTTATACAGCAGGTTAGGTTCTGGGCTACTGTAGGGCCTCTCTTATACAGCAGGTTAGGTTCTGGACTACTGTAGGGCCTCTCTTATACAGCAGGTTAGGTTCTGGGCTACTGTAGGGGCTCTTATACAGCAGGTTAGGTTCCAGGCTACTGTAGGGACTCTTATACAGCAGGTTAGGTTCCCGGCTACTGTAGGTCCTCTCTTATACAGCAGGCTAGGTTCCAGGCTACTGTAGGGCCTCTCTTATACAGCAGGTTAGGTTCCGGGCTACTGTAGGGCCTCTCTTATACAGCAGGTTAGGTTCCGGGCTACTGTAGGGCCTCTCTTATACAGCAGGTTAGGTTCCGGGCTACTGTAGGGCCTCTCTTATACAGCAGGTTAGGTTCTGGGCTACTGTAGGGCCTCTCTTATACAACAGGTTAGGTTCTGGACTACTGTAGGGCCTCTCTTATACAGCAGGTTAGGTTCTGGGCTACTGTAGGGCCTCTCTTATACAGCAGGTTAGGTTCTGGGCTACTGTAGGGCCTCTCTTATACAGCAGGTTAGGTTCTGGACTACTGTAGGGCCTCTCTTATACAGCAGGTTAGGTTCTGGGCTAGTGTAGGGCCTCTCTTATACAGCAGGTTAGGTTCTGGGCTACTGTAGGGCCTCTCTTATACAGCAGGTTAGGTTCTGGACTACTGTAGGGCCTCTCTTATACAGCAGGTTAGGTTCTGGGCTACTGTAGGGCCTCTCTTATACAGCAGGTTAGGTTCTGGACTACTGTAGGGCCTCTCTTATACAGCAGGTTAGGTTCTGGGCTACTGTAGGGCCTCTCTTATACAGCAGGTTAGGTTCTGGACTACTGTAGGGCCTCTCTTATACAGCAGATTAGGTTCTGGGCTACTGTAGGGCCTCTCTTATACAGCAGGTTAGGTTCTGGGCTACTGTAGGGCCTCTCTTATACAGCAGGTTAGGTTCCGGACTACTGTAGGGCCTCTCTTATACAGCAGGTTAGGTTCCGGACTACTGTAGGGCCTCTCTTATACAGCAGATTAGGTTCCGGACTACTGTAGGGCCTCTCTTATACAGCAGGTTAGGTTCTGGACTACTGTAGGGCCTCTCTTATACAGCAGGTTAGGTTCCGGACTACTGTAGGGCCTCTCTTATACAGCAGGTCTTTTTTTTCATTTTCAGATGTATATAAAAGCCTCGTAACACGTTTACACCCTCATATCATGCCTCTCCTCAGTTAGTGACGTACTCGTTTACCAACGACTTGGACTTACGACGGGCTCTCTGACCAGTATGCATACCTAAATAATGTGCAATAGAGCTGATTTCTTCTATTCTGTTTATTACAATATACAGTACACTTCTGTATAATCATTTAAAAATATACCAGAAATGTTATAAATGGTGCAGAGGTGACATTTAAACAATATAAAAAATGATTGACACAAACCCACTACCATTAAAGTAAGCTCCTCACTTAGCCATGAATTCATTTACTGATGTGGTCTTAGGCACAGAACTCTGTCGTTGAGTGAAGAGAGGCTGTATTAAATAAGCAACATAGCTATGCCTAAAGAATGCATATACAGTGTACATATTACTTACCTTAAAATATTTTTATCCTTAGCTCTTAGTGAGCAGTGAATACATTTATTGTAGGAAGTCTGAATAAATGAAGATTGGGTATAGTTGAAAACTGCTGCATGAGTGAAACACTATAAAATTCAGCGCTGTAAAGTGGGTCTACCTGTAACTCATTAATTGCTTGTATATGAGAACATTAAGGGTTTATAAAAAATAGATTTAGGAGTTACAAGGACAAAGTCAATTATTACTTAAGGTTGGATTATGATGTTTGTGGCTGAGAGACTTGCTTAGCATATTAACATGTAGAAAAATGTAGCGATAAATCTATGTAGGAGTTAAGCCACTCGTGCTAAAACACTGCCTCTAATAAGTGTTCTGAACTGTACATATGTGTTTTTTTCCACATGTATGTAGAAAAGTTTGGATATTAGACATGATGGATAGTGGCGAGGGTGCAGCTGCTGTTGGCACACTTTATGGTGTAAATTAAGCCATCGTCTGATGCATAACGAAACTAAGAATCATTATTATTCATGGGGGAGCACTAAACCCATAGGGGTCATACAGTGCTTTGGGAATGGGAGGTAATTCAGTTTGATATGAAGAAGGGGAGGGTAGCTCTAATTCCTTGGATCGAGAAGCCTTCAATAGCATCAAGGTATACACTAAATAAAGGAAAAATTATATACAGAATTGGCAATATTCTCAGTTTCTGGATTCGCCGAGGAGCATAAAATATGTCTAATTTATCAGCATAACTCATGTGTTCTGTAAGGCACTGACATATGTCTTATATCATGACTGAATGTTGCTCCTGCTTGTTGCTCCTGCTTGTTGCTGCTTGTTGCTCCTGCTTGTTGCTGCTTGTTGCTCCTGCTTGTTGCTGCTTGTTGCTGCTGCTTGTTGCTCCTGCTTGTTGCTCCTGCTTGTTGCTCCTGCTTGTTGCTGCTTGTTGCTGCTGCTTGTTGCTCCTGCTTGTTGCTCCTGCTTGTTGCTGCTTGTTGCTCCTGCTTGTTGCTCCTGCTTGTTGCTCCTGCTTGTTGCTGCTTGTTGCTCCTGCTTGTTGCTGCTTGTTGCTCCTGCTTGTTGCTCCTGCTTGTTGCTGCTTGTTGCTCCTGCTTGTTGCTCCTGCTTGTTGCTGCTTGTTGCTCCTGCTTGTTGCTGCTTGTTGCTCCTGCTTGTTGCTGCTTGTTGCTCCTGCTTGTTGCTCCTGCTTGTTGCTCCTGCTTGTTGCTGCTTGTTGCTCCTGCTTGTTGCTGCTTGTTGCTCCTGCTTGTTGCTGCTTGTTGCTCCTGCTTGTTGCTGCTTGTTGCTCCTGCTTGTTGCTCCTGCTTGTTGCTGCTTGTTGCTCCTGCTTGTTGCTGCTTGTTGCTCCTGCTTGTTGCTGCTTGTTGCTCCTGCTTGTTGCTGCTTGTTGCTCCTGCTTGTTGCTGCTTGTTGCTCCTGCTTGTTGCTGCTTGTTGCTCCTGCTTGTTGCTGCTTGTTGCTCCTGCTTGTTGCTGCTTGTTGCTCCTGCTTGTTGCTCCTGCTTGTTGCTGCTTGTTGCTCCTGCTTGTTGCTGCTTGTTGCTCCTGCTTGTTGCTGCTTGTTGCTCCTGCTTGTTGCTCCTGCTTGTTGCTCCTGCTTGTTGCTCCTGCTTGTTGCTCCTGCTTGTTGCTGCTTGTTGCTCCTGCTTGTTGCTGCTTGTTGCTCCTGCTTGTTGCTGCTTGTTGCTCCTGCTTGTTGCTCCTGCTTGTTGCTGCTTGTTGCTCCTGCTTGTTGCTGTTATTGCTGTTTCTTGCTGTTGTTGTCTTGTTGTTTGTTGCTGCTCTTGTTATTTTCTGCTTCCTCTTGCTTATTGCTGCCTGTTGTTGTGCTTGTTGCTGCTTGTTGCTGATTGCTTCCTGCTTGTTGCCGCTGTTGCTTGCTTGCTGTTGTCTTGTTGCCTTGTTGCTGTGTTGCCTGCTTCCGTTGTTGCTGCTTGTTGTCTTGTTGCCCTGTTATTGCTCCTGTTGTTCTGTTGGTCTTGTTGCTCCTTTGCTTGTTGCTCCCTTGTTATTTCCCTTGCCTGTTGCTCCTGCTTGTTGCTGCTTGTTGCTGTTGGCTTGCTTGTTGCCTTGTTTCTTGTTGCGCTTGTTGTGTTGTTGCGTTGTTGCTGCTTGTTGCTGCTTGCTTCCGTTGTTGCGCTTGTTGCCTTGTTGCTTTGTTGCTGCTTGTTTGCTGTTATTGCTCCCGCTTGTTGCCTTTTGATTGCTTGTTGCTTGTTGCCTGCTTGTTGCCCCGTATTATTCTCCGTTGTTGCTTTTGATGCTTGTTGCTCCTTTGTCTTGTTGCTCCTGTTGCTGTGTTGCTGTTGCTGTTGTTGCTCCTGCTTGTTGCGTTATTTGCTCCTTTGCCTTGTTTTCTTGCTGCGTTTCCCGTTGTTGCTCCGCTTGTTCTCTTGTTGCTGTTGTTGCTCCTGCTTGTGCTTGTTGGCTTGTTGTGTTTTGCCCTGCTTGTTCGTTTTGCTTTGCTTGTTGCGTTGTTGTGCTTGTTGCTGACTCCTTTGTTGCGTTAACTGCTCCTTGTTGCTGCTTGTTGCTCCTTGCTTGTTGCTGCTTGTTTGCTCCTGCTTGTTCTTAGTGTGCTTCCTGCTTGTTGCGTTTTTCCTTTGTTGCTTTGTTGTCCCTTTGTTATTGTATTGCTTCCGCTTTTGCTGCTTGTTGCCGTTGTTGCTCTTGTTCTGGTTCTTTGTTACCTCCTCTTGTTGCTGTTATTTCCGCTTGTTGCTCCGTTGTTGTGCTTGTTGCGTTTGCTCCGCTTGTTGCGTTTTGTGCTTGTTGCTTTGTTGCTCTTTGTGCTTGTTGGTTTTCTGCTTGTTGCTCCGTTGTTGTCCGCTTGTTGCCCTCTTGTTGTCCGTTGTTGCGGGTTGCCTGTTGTTGCGTTTTGCTGTTATCCGCTTGTTTCCGCTTTTCTTGTTGCTTGTTTGTTGCTTGCTTGTGTTTTGCTCCTGCTTGTTGCGCTTTTGCCTGCTTGTTGCTCCGCTTTTTTCTGCTTGTTGCTCTGTTCTTGTTGCTGCTTGTTCTCCTGTTGCTGCTTTTCTGTTATTGCTCCCTTGTTGCTCTTGTTGCGTTATTGCTCCGTTGTTGCTTTGTTGCTCCCGCTTGTTGCTTTTGCCCTCTTGTTGCCTTGTTGCTCCTGCTTGTTGCTCTGTTGCTGCTTTCTGTTGTTGCTCCTGCTTGTTGCGTTTGCTGCTTGTTGCCGTTTTGCCCTCCTTTGTTGCTCTTTTTCCGTTGCTTGTTGTGTTTCCTTGTTTCCGTTGTCCTGCTTGTTATCCTTTTTGCCCTCTCTTGTTATCCCTTGTTTTCCTTGTTGCTGTTTTGTTTTGCTTGTTGCTGTTTTCTCTTGTTGCTCCTGTTCTGTTGTTCTCTTGTCCTCTTGTTGTCCTGTTGTTGCCTGTTGTGTTGTTGCTGTTGTTGCTTTGTTTGCTCCTTTTTTCCGCTTGTTGCTGGCTTTTGCTGTTGTCCGCTTGTTTATCCTGCTTGTTCCTGCTTGTTCTTGTTCCCTTGTTGCTGTTTTCTGCTTGTTCTCCTGCTTGTTGTTGTTCTGCTTGTTGTCTGTTGTTATGCTTGTTTCCTGCTTGTGCTCCGCTTGTTGTTGCTCCTGTTGGCTCCTGTTGCTCTGTTGCCTACGTTCTCCTGCTTGTTGCTCTTGCTATTGCTCCCTGCTTGTTGCCCTCTTGTTGCCTTGTTGCCCTGCTTGTTGCTCCTGTTTGTGTTGTTGCTGCGTTCTCCTGTTGTTGTTGCCTTGTTGTCTTGTTGTGCTTGCTCCTGCTTGTCTGCTTGTTCCCTCTTGTTGCTGTTGTTGTCCTTTGTTGTCCTCTTGTTGCTGTTTGCTCCTGTTGTTGCTCTTGTTGCTCCTGCGCTGTTGTTGCTCCTGCTTGCTTGTTGTGCTTGTTCTGTTTCCTCTTGCTTTGTCCTGTTTGTGTTGTTGCCTTGTTGTCCTCTTGTTGTCCTCTTCGTTATTTGCTTGTTGCTGCTTGTTGCTGCTTGTTTTGTTTTCTCCTTTTGCTTTTGTTGCTCTTGTTGCTCCTGTTGTTGCCCTTGTTGTCCTCGTATTTCCTCTTGTTCTCCTTGTTATCCTGCTTGTCCTTTTGCCTGTTGCTGTGTTTGTTTTCTCTTGTTGCTTATTGTCCTGTTGTTGTCTTGTTGTCTTGTTCGCTTGTTGTTGCATGCTTGTTGTTTTGTCCCTTGTTGCTTGTTACTTGTCCTGTTGTTCCTCTTGTTGCTGTTGTCCGTTGTTGCTGCTTGTTGCTCCTGCTTGTTGCTCCTGCTTGTTGCTCCTGCTTGTTGCTCCTGCTTGTTGCTCCTGCTTGTTGCTCCTGCTTGTTGCTGCTTGTTGCTCCTGCTTGTTGCTCCTGCTTGTTGCTCCTGCTTGTTGCTGCTTGTTGCTCCTGCTTGTTGCTGCTTGTTGCTCCTGCTTGTTGCTCCTGCTTGTTGCTGCTTGTTGCTCCTGCTTGTTGCTCCTGCTTGTTGCTGCTTGTTGCTCCTGCTTGTTGCTGCTTGTTGCTCCTGCTTGTTGCTCCTGCTTGTTGCTCCTGCTTGTTGCTCCTGCTTGTTGCTGCTTGTTGCTCCTGCTTGTTGCTGCTTGTTGCTCCTGCTTGTTGCTGCTTGTTGCTCCTGCTTGTTGCTGCTTGTTGCTCCTGCTTGTTGCTCCTGCTTGTTGCTGCTTGTTGCTCCTGCTTGTTGCTGCTTGTTGCTCCTGCTTGTTGCTGCTTGTTGCTCCTGCTTGTTGCTCCTGCTTGTTGCTCCTGCTTGTTGCTGCTTGTTGCTCCTGCTTGTTGCTGCTTGTTGCTCCTGCTTGTTGCTCCTGCTTGTTGCTCCTGCTTGTTGCTCCTGCTTGTTGCTCCTGCTTGTTGCTCCTGCTTGTTGCTCCTGCTTGTTGCTCCTGCTTGTTGCTGCTTGTTGCTCCTGCTTGTTGCTCCTGCTTGTTGCTGCTTGTTGCTCCTGCTTGTTGCTCCTGCTTGTTGCTCCTGCTTGTTGCTCCTGCTTGTTGCTCCTGCTTGTTGCTCCTGCTTGTTGCTCCTGCTTGTTGCTCCTGCTTGTTGCTCCTGCTTGTTGCTCCTGCTTGTTGCTCCTGCTTGTTGCTCCTGCTTGTTGCTCCTGCTTGTTGCTCCTGCTTGCTGCTCCTGCTTGTTGCTCCTGCTTGCTGCTCCTGCTTGTTGCTCCTGCTTGTTGCTCCTGCTTGCTGCTCCTGCTTGTTGCTCCTGCTTGCTGCTCCTGCTTGTTGCTCCTGCTTGTTAGTGTCATACTACCAACAGTAGTAAAAACTAGACAACATTTCACTCTGTAAATATCTAAATAGAACTAACATTTCACTAGAAGTTTGTTCATTATTATATAATCACTGGGGAGCGCTAAACCCGTAGGATTATACAGTGCATGTGTGGGGGGATGGAAGGTATTCAGGCTCAATTCAGGGAACTGAAGCACAGATCCAATTCCCTAGATCAAGAGCCCCTCAGCAGCATCTAGGAACCTTTCTTGAGGGGAAATGTTTGTTCAGCAATGTTTCTTTTCTTTCGTTATTTTTGCTGAATAAATCAATATTGGGAATGCTGTACCTCACTGTTTATTAGTAACGCATGATATTCTCCTGTTCTGTGATTGTTTACCTGTTTCTTTAACAGGAAAAGGCATTTTGTATTAAGTTTCTCTTTTTTCCCACAGCAAAGACCTTTGACAAGATACCTGCCCGTGCGTAGTGAACAGCACTTTGACCTCAAACAACACATCGAGTCTGCTGGCCACCAGATTGAACTTTGCCCTTATATAGTAGTTTCTTCAACTGCGTGCCGAGGTTACCTTCACAAATTAGGGTCAAAGTTCCGCACATGGCAAAAGAGATGGTTTGTGTTCGACCGGTCAAAAAGGGCACTTATGTATTACAGCGATAAGAGTGAAAATAAGCCACGGGGCGGTGTATACTTCCAGGTAAGTAGTGTGTTTACTGTGTTATCGTATAGTCTCTTACCTTCTTGAATGACTCAGTGTGAGACATGTGTCTACATTATTACTATAAGTGGAATATGTTCACGAGGTTACATCTCCTTGATGAATATAAACATCTCTGTCAGATCCAGATATCCACAGTTGTAGATGCTGTATATTGTACACTACAGTACATTAATATTACAGTATTATTACAATACAGTACAATGCAGTTTGTGAAAATTCCATAGTGTATACAGCATTTCTGGCAAACTAAAACTACTTCACATTAAAAAATCACACCTGCAATGGCAGGTGTGATGGAACAGATATATACACAGTGGACCCTCAAGTTACAAAATAAATTCATTCCAGAAAACATATTCTATCTCAAAGCTATAGTAACTCAAACCCCAAAATACACGGTTTTCCAGTAATTCATTCCAAGATTTTGGTAGTGCAGCTTTTACTACAGCTTGGACTTGTATACTCAGACATAATTTGTAGTCACTGTATTTATCACAAGCATAACTTGTAGTCACTGTATCTGTCACAGACATAACTTGTAGTCACTGTATCTGTCACAGACATAACTTGTATCACAGACATAGCTTGTAGTCACTGTATCTCTCTCAGATATAACTTGCAGTCATTGTATCTCTCTCAGATATAACTTGCAGTCACTGTATCTCTCTCAGACATAACTTGCAGTCATTGTATCTCTCTCAGACATAACTTGCAGTCACTGTATCTCTCAGATATAACTTGCAGTCATTGTATCTCTCTCAGATATAACTTGCAGTCACTGTATCTCTCTCAGACATAACTTGCAGTCATTGTATCTCTCTCAGACATAACTTGCAGTCATTGTATCTCTCTCAGATATAACTTGCAGTCACTGTATATCACAGACATAACTTGATCACTGTATCTCAGACATAACAGTCACTGTATCTCTTTATCTGCTTCTCTCTTATCCACAGTAACAACAGTTTTTTATCTTGATAATTTCTCTGCTTTTTTTCACTAGCTTAAATTCATCAGTCACTTTAATATCTTTTACAATGTCATTTTGCCTGATAATTGCGGAAAGCCCTCTTCGTGCACCAATGCACTCATTCTAACTCCTGCGTCATGTTTTTTCGCAATTTCTTGTTTGATCTTCAGAGAAATTGCCTGTTTACTGCACATTTCAGCAGCCACAATGACTTGGTGATACAGAAAATGGCATAACTAAATAACAAATGCATATCATCTGTCAGATTTTTAATTGTAGCTTAAAGCTAAATGTTTTTGAGGGCATCTCGCAACTCAACATTATTATAACTCCAGCCCATCGTAACTCAACATTATCATAACTCCAGCCCATCGTAACTCAACATTATCATAACTCCAGCCCATCGTAACTCGAGGGACCACTGTATATAAGTTCTGATCACAGCTTTAATGAGAATAGGATTGATTAGTACAGTAAATGTGTACAAGTCAAAATTAATTGGATGAACAGAATGATAATACAGTGGAATGAAAAGTGATAATAATAATAATAATGTACTAAAGGTTAAAGAAGATAGTAAATAAATAAAGTTTAGAAGCAGAATTAGGGAGTGATAGGGATTTTTTTTTTTTCAACAAACCGGCCATATCCCACCAAGGCGGGGTGGCCCAAAAAGAAAAACAAAAGTTTCTCTTTTCAAATTTAGTAATTTATACAGAAGGGGTTACTAGTCCCTTGCTCCCGGCATTTTAGTCGCCTCTTACAACATGCATGGCTTCCGGAGGAAGAATTCTGTTCCACTTCCCCATGGAGATAAGAGGAAATAAACAAGAATAAGAACTAGAAAGAAAATAGCAGAAAACCCAGAGGGGTGTGTATATATATGCTTGTACATGTATGTGTAGTGTGACCTAAGTGTAAGTAGAAGCAGCAAGATGTACCTGAAATGTTGCATGTTTGAGACAGAAAAAAGGACACCAGCAATCCTACCATCATGTAAAACAATTACAGGCTTCCGTTTTACACTCACTTGGCAGGATGGTAGTACCTCCCTGGGCGGTTGCTGTCTACCAACCTGCTACCTTGGAGTGATAGAGATATATGGTGTAAATAATGGCATAGCAGTAAATGTCATAGTTTGATATTAATGAAATTTGTTTTAGTGAATTATATACAATTGCAAGAGTAGACAATTTCAGCACATACTACTTTCATGTTAGTTTTTAAATTCATCTAATAAGTTATTCCATATTTTTAGCACTAATTTACACAGTTTCTTTATAGGTTTAAATGAACACTTAATGAAATGAAGGAGTTATTTGTATATAGTGTGATGATGTGTCTGCTGTTACAGTTTTCCAGCTGATGTCTTAAGTCAACATCAACATTGCATTATAATGCAATGTTCTAAAATTGTGAAGTAAACATTGGTAAGATTTAGGGACTTGAATTAAGACATTGTTGCCTATAATTAAGAGTTTGTTATTGTTCTCATAGGTAACTTTTATTAGGGGATGATTGGGTCAAAGTGGATTTCCAAATAGAAAAACCATAAGTAAGATGTGGGTAATTGAAGGAAACGTAGTGTTAGTATTGTATATTGAGTGTAATAGCAAATTTTAGAGTATCCCACAAGGCTTTTTTTTTGTGTGTGTATTAACATTCAGTGTGTTCTCCATGGTTAGACCTAGACATTTTTTTTCCTACTTTGGTTTCATTAGTTGTAATATCTAATCAGGGACCTTTTTTTTTTTTCTTTTCAAAAAACTTTATTTTGTCAGATTGATAGTTAAATTGTTTGCCATTATCAGGGTATGTTTATTAAGTATCCAGATGTATACACTTTTAGCTCATTATTAACTACAGTGCTTTAAAAACCAGGCAACAGGTGGGGCTTGAAGCCATGGCAACTTGAGTCCTAAAACTCTCAAGTCAGTGTGTTGACCACTTGATTGTATCTCTCAAGTGGTTAACACACTGCTCTTGGACTTTTAGTACTCACTTGCCATGGGGTTCAAGCCCCGCCCAATCTGTGACTTGTTTGCAATCATGTTATTTTGATTTCATGGGTTAGTGTTTAATGTTAAGGTATCTGAGCCTGTGAGACTATGACATGGCCATTGTGTGGCAGATTATCACTGCTTCTATCATGACCTGATATATGAAGCAGTGCACTACTACGCCACAAACCTGTTAATTTGAAGACTGTCGTTAGTACAGGTTTTTTCAAATATCTGGTATCATTTAGTAGGTCATTGATATAAACAAGAAAGAGAAAAGGGCTCAGAATGCTACTTTGGGGGCCACCAATATTCATTGGTAAGAGGATACTGTGTGTCATTTATGGTTACATGCTTATGTCTCTTAATGAGGTAAAACTGAAATTATTTTCATATATATTTTATTATTCTCAGGCTATTGAAGAAGTGTATGTGGATCATCTACATTCTGTCAAATCTCCAAACCCGAAACTGACCTTCTGTGTCAAAACTTACGAGCGAACGTTCCATTTGATGGCTCCCTCCCCAGAAGCTATGCGTATCTGGATAGACATCATCTTCACTGGAGCAGAAGGCTATCAAGAATTTCAAGGAGGAACCTGAGAATAAAGAATATTCTTTTCACAGAATGTACAGCTTCTCTTTAGTTTTATTGGGTGTCCACCAGGATGCTTAGTATTGTTCAATTTATGACAGGTATTATCATAGCAAAAACCTGAAATTCAAGTTAACGTGATTTGTGCCATTCTCTGGCAGACAGAGGTGATTGCCTTTTCAGGTCACAACACGTACTATTCAGTTATCAGATTTCTTTGCCAAATGAATTATATGGCTTCTCTTTCTTACTAATTGAGAAGAGATTCTTCTGTACAAGTGTACACAAGTCACAATACCTGAACCATGCCCACCAAACCATACTTTCACATAGAAACATTTACTGACAAGAGCTTGAATGAAAATATGTTTACAAATGTAAGAATTCTTTAAAATTGAAAAGGAACACTTGCTTGTGCCTTTACTATTTTACATGTAAAAGAATTTTAATTAGAATATATGCAAGTTAAAGTACAGTACCTAATGTATTTGCTGCTGTTTGATATATTACTGTAGTAAACAAGCCTTGAAATTTACTTGAAAGATGCCAGAGATTAACTACAGTATTTTTTATAATGGAAAACCATCTCTTTCTGGAGATATGTCAGTTCTTAATGCTTTTACAGTGTCCCTGTACTGTATTAAGTGTATTTTTAATTGATGTTTTGGTTTGGTCTCAGAGAGCTATGGCTGTCTGGTGCTACAGTCACATTTCATTAGAATTAAGTTTTTATAATGTTGAAGAGGATTAATCATTCACTGAAGCAGCAAACCTGTAGGGATCATGCAATGCCTGCGGGAGTGAGAGGTAATTAGGCTTGATCCAAGAAAGGGGAGGGCAGCTCTAATTCCTTCAATATCAAGACCCCTCTTGATGTGAAAAAGAGGCGCATGTTTGTAATCGAGCATGTTGGTCGCGTAGACGACACAAACAAACGAGTTATCCCTGTATTTATTTTGTAAAGGATGCTCATTGACTAGGACATTTTTAGGTATATACACTGTAGGTTTAGTAACTTAAGAATTTTTATGTATGGCAGGTTAAGTAATGCATAGGTGAATGTTGAGCAATATTGAATACTGTCAGAATTTTTAAAGATCAACAAATATTTGTAATAGCAGGAGCTGGGAATGTCCAGCTCTATTTTAAACATATTTGCTTCATTTCTGTAAAGGAACGCACTTGCTAAAAATTACTGCAAGCATTTGCAACCTTCATATTGTAACTGGCCCCTGAAAGGTACTTTAATGCAGGTGACACATAGGGGTCATGCAATGCCTGGGGAAATGGAAGCAAATGAGATTCAAGAAAGAGGACGGGCAGTAGCACCAGGTCTCTGGATCAAAAGATTTTCACCAGCATCAAAGTGCCTACCTGGAAGGGTCCTTATCTAAGGAACTGAAACTATCTTCCCCACCCTTCAGCAACCCTGATTAACTCAAAATCCTTAGGTGCTATATAACCCCCCCCCCTATGGGTTTAGCACTTCCCCTTGATTGCATGTGGGAAGTGCTGAACATATAGATGTCACAAGGCACCTGGGGAATGGCTTGACACATGGTAAGGGAGGGTAGCATCAATTCTTTGGATCAAGAGTTCTTCACCTTGGTGGACTCTTGAAGTGTTCAAATCATTTGCTTAATAGAAATGCTTGACGGCAATATTTTATATCCTGTATGCTTTACTCTAACCAATTGATGTACTGAGGTTCATGCACACATGAAGACAAGCCATCAGGACTTTGTAACTTCAATATAAACATATTTTTATGATGTGAATTGTATATTTATTTACACCTTTGACAAAGTATCTTATTTCTGTGTATTAACAGAAATTGAAGAGTTACATTTTGAGGCTGTAGAAAATGGGAAGTTTTCCAGATATAATTTCATGGGAAATATATTAAAATCTGAAAGTAGGAGTGAAATTCCCATAGTTATTTCAGGCTAATCATAGAAAGTGGTATGCTAATAAATTTCCCACTTTCTATGATGAGCCTTAAATAACTGGGAATTTCACTCCTTTCAGTGATCAAAAAAAAAAAAATTCCCATTTTCTATGAACCTTAAATAACTCTATGGGGTTTCACTCCTACTTTCAGTGGGCAAAAAAAAAAAAAAATCCCATTTTCTATGATAAGCCTTAAGTAACTCTGGGAATTTCACTCCTGCTTTCAGAGAATAAAAATTTCCCGTTTTCTATGATGAGCCTTAAATAACTCTCTGGGAATTTCACTCCTACTTTCAGCAGTCAAAAAAAAAAAAAATCCCATTTTCTATGATGTCTTAAAATAACTCTATGGGAATTTCACTCCTACTTTCAGGGATTAAAAATTTCCCATTTTCTATGATGAGCCTTAAATAACTCTCTGGGAATTTCACTCCTGCTTTCAGCAGTCAAAAAAAAAAAAAAAAAAAAATTTCCATTTTCTATGATGTCTTAAAATAACTCTATGGGAATTTCACTCCTACTTTCAGGGATTAAAAATTTCCCATTTTCTATGATGAGCCTTAAATAATTCTCTGGGAATTTCACTCCTGCTTTCAGCAGTTAAAAAGTTTCCCATTTTCTATGATGTCTTAAAATAACTCTATGGGAATTTCACTCCTACTTTGAGATTAAAAAAAATTCCCATTTTCTATGATGAGCCTTAAATAACTCTCTGGGAATTTCACTCCTGCTTTCAGCAGTTAAAAAATTTCCCACTTTCTACAATGTCTTAAAATAACTCTATGGGAATTTCACTCCTACTTTCAGATTAAAAATTTCCCATTTTCTATGATGAGTTAAATAACTCTATGGGAATTTCACTCCTATTTTCAGAGATTAAAAATTTCCCATTTTCTATGAGCCTTAAATAACTATGGGAATTTCACTCCTACTTTCTCTTAAATAACTCTATGGGATTTTCACTCCTACTTTGAGGTTAATAGAAAGTGGAGAGAAATTCCATTATGCAAAACTTTTTTTTTTTAGAGGAAAATGTAGAGATTTGAAGGAAAATAAAATACTTTACTAAATTATCATTTCTAATGAGGGAAGCGCTAAACCCCTAAGGGTCACATAGCATAAAATTAGCACAATTTGAATGGGTCATATATCCATCCCCCATGGGACGGAAATCTTCAGCTCAAATACTTCCACACATCTCCATGCATTATGAACTCTGAAATGTTTCAATGTAGCAATTTATTTATATATAGAAAGATCACAGCAGTACTTGATACTGCTATTGGGGATGATCAAGATTCCCAGGCAGTGCTCTTATCCACTCACCCATATAAGCTGGGCAGCTTGGTTCACAAGCCATGTTTCTTTCCCAGCCCGGGCACGTAGGTGAGCCTCAAACACGGATTCAAGCTATTTCAATCTCCTATATGTTCTGACTTTTCAAGCGATTTTTATATCAATGCACCACGCAGAAACAAGCGGTGGTGCTTTGACAAAAATCGCTTGAGAGGTCAGAACATACAGGAGGAGATTGAAATAGCTTGAATCCACTGTTTGAGGCTCAATGACGTGCCCAGGCTGGGAAAGAGACATGACTTGTAAACCAGGCTGCCCAGCTTATGTGGTATTGGTGACTGAGTGGATAAGAGCGCTGCCTGGGAATCTTGACCGTCCCCAGTAGCAGTATCAAGTACTGCTGTGATCTTTCTCCATATATATATATATATATATATATGGAGATTATATATATATATATATATAACCTTTTTCTACAAACAAAAGTTCAAATTATTTGGAGCACTAGCAGAGATGTGGAGATCAATGCCATAACAATGTTCAAAATTTACAAACCTTAGGATTTTAATAATCATTCATGTTAAATGTATTTCTCTATTAGGTGAATGATGGATAATACTGTAAGTTAATGCCGTGTTAGTCAACAATAAATAATTCTAAAAAGAAAAGTGTAGTGCATTATGTATAGGACTATATGAACACTGATTAAGCACCAAGTTAAGGTACACTTGATTTTGAAATATTTCAGAAAATCTGAACTCTATACAATGTGCAGAGACATACAAATTTGTGCCTATATAATGTACAAAGGCATATAAACTACCCTAGGTATATAATATGTATCAACAAGTGAAATATAATCCCCACACTTTAAGAACACTTGAACTCTCATCTTAACTGCGTAAGGACATATAAACTCGTAACAAAAAAGCAATACAAGATAGAGTAGACAGACAGGCCCCACTTTCGCCCACACGTTGTCAATAAAGGATCACATTAAACTGCATATGTGTTTATGTTTCCATAGTGTAAACATATCAGGTTTTTATATGCATTTGAAAGTGAAAAAAGGCTACATCTCAATTTACAGTGTTAGGTCAGAACCTAACCTGTATAAATGGAGCTGGCCTGTATACACCAGTATAGTGGTACCCCAAGCTTCGAACAGTTATGTAATTGTAATTAATTTAAGTGATTTTTTAAGTGTATTTTTGGGGGTCTGATATGGACTAATCTAAAATACGTTATTCCTTATGGGAACAAATTTGTTCGTTAACAGCCCTCGAACAGCCTTCTGGAATGAATTCGTACAAAACTTGAGGTACCACTGTACTAATGATCTCTGACCATCAAAATAATACACAATATATATACACTAGTACTAATGATCTCTGACCAAAATAATACATGCTATAGTTATATACACTAGTACTAACGATCTCTGCCCATGAAAGTAATACATGATATAGTTATATACACTAGTACTAATGATCTCTGACCATCAAAGCAGAATGAAAAATCTATATGTCAAGATGTGTAAACTCTCCCATAAATTAATACAAGGCAATTTTTTATTACCATTTCTGAATTTTACCTTCTTTAATAAATTAGTATAGCAGAGAGGCAAGAAAAACTGGCTGAGATACACTTTACAAAGCTACGAGTCAAAAGGTTCCGCAGGCAACACCATTCACGATGCATCATAGTACAGGTATGTATCCTACTATTTTGTTGAGATTTTATTAATATTCCTTGACAATGTTCTGGAAGCAGAAATTTATATATATAACATGACATGATAGAAAATTCTGGAGACTAAAACTGTCAAAAAGAAGTCTTACAGTTGAACAATATGAATAAATTGATGTAAGTAAATTTAGGTACAGGTACACACAAGTACAATTATAATAAAAAACAAGCACTAAATCCACAAGGGGTCACAATTATCATACATCGTAGCATATGTAAATTACCCTCTAGGATAACCCCAAGTCTGACAAAATGACTTATTCCTGTGAATTTATTTTGGCTCAGGCAGCTACCAGAATTATCCTCACATGTCAACACATTTACTTTCCATTATAAAAATCCTATAATTTGATATTTGCACAAGATATTCTCTTTGATTTCTTGCCAATACATTAAAATTACATTGTAACTTGAAGATACATTTGGCATTCCCAGTGCTAAAAATGATGTAGAATCACCTAAAGACTGCACAGAAATTACAATTTTCAATAAAATTGTATTTATCGACCAACTCAGTGAACGAGCCCCCATTGCAATGATGTTGGGGTTTTAATTAAGAGCTGCTAACAGTCTATGCCATATAAGAGCCCTACTTCTTGGTGCCCAAAAATAGATTTAATTTCTTGGTGGATGCTAAACTAGTATTGGGAATGGGAAGCAAAAAGATTTGATCCAAGGGAAGAGATGGTAGCTTCAATTCTCTGGATCAAGCCTCCTTGAAGGGGCCCAGGAAGGAAATATTGCCTCAATCTAAGAAACAAAAATGGGACAAGTATCCCTATAAATGAGGGGAACAAGCATTCCCAATTAAGTCCGATGGACCTCTTGCTGAAGCCCTGATAAAGCCAGATATTTACACACAAAGTCAATAACTGGCTTCCTCCTACATCAACACAAGTATCAACGTGGAAAATGTAAGCTATTGTACTGTGCCTTGACTACTGATGACTTTAGAAGACAAAAAAAAATCTGAAGACAAACATCCCAAAAAGGATAAGAAGGAAATTTGATATCAATTTTTGGGGCAGTGAAGAATAATGTACAATGGAATCAAAGCAACATACATTAAGCTCAGCCTCCAGAAGACAGGTCCAAAATTTATCTCAGGAAAATCACTGCCCAATATTCCCACTGTACAGTGGTACCTCAGGATATGAACAGCTCAAAACTCGAACAATTATATAAGTGTATTTATGTAAGTGCTTTTGTAAGTGTATTTTTGGGGGTCTGAAATGGATTAATCTAATTTACATTATTCCTTATGGGAACAAATTTGTTTGGTATCAGCATTCGAGCAGCCTTCTGGAACAAATTAAGTTCGTATCCCGAGGTACCCTGAACAAACAATTTATTCCTGTATCTTTGAATACTTTACATCTATTTACTAATAAATATTTACGAACATAACCATTCAATTTAAATTTATAAATTTTACCATTACCGTGCATATAGCTTTTGGTAGCATTGTAAAATTATAAATATCCATGACGCCAGAGGCATCATGGATATTTACAATTTTAGTTCACCATACCTCAGTGAGAGACGGCCAGTGTGTTAAAAAAATAAGTACAAGTTGTCGTTAACCCCTTTAAGTGTCCAGAACCCCAATATGAAGTGTCCACAGTGTCCAAGAATTTAAAAAAAAAAAAAAAAAAAAGAAAATCCCATGAAATGGTAGAGAATCTTTTTCTGATGGTAATAAAACAAAAAGTATAAAATTTGATGGAAAATTTACGAAATTATGTTTTCGCAAATTTTGCTGTCACTGATATTTACGCATCAGCAACTTTACCCACTTTGAGTCCTATTTTAAGCCAATTACATTGTTCCAGTTGACCAAATTCTTAGCTATTTCACTAGCATGGCTTCCATTTTATCGACCGAGTACAAGAAACCACCCAATTAACTATTTCAACTACCCATTAAAGTGATCAGAAATTGGTAATTTGGCCAATTTCACACAAATTTCAAAATAGGGTCCAGAATAAACAATACAGGCATTCCTGGTACTAAAATAACATTTCCTCTGTTTATTAGTTATGTTTCCAAGCTTTACACATGAATTCCATTTCGAACTGTTATTCACACAAGAAAAAAAAAGATTTACTCTTATGTAGTAATGTTATAATTGTACAAATAATGTCAGCACATTCATGAACGCATATCAGATCAACCAGTTAGATGTGTATTAGACGAGTTACGAGATTTGTGTACTCTGTAATACCAATTCAAGTTAAGGGTACTTCCAGTCCTGAAACCAATCAAAGTCATCTCTATTTCTGTAATATATTTTCTATTCTATCAAATGATCTCAAGAAACCAAGAATACAACCATAAAAACCATCCAAAAATACACCACAACATCTCCATTTTAAACCAAACACAGGGTCACATGACTCAAGAAATCGTAATGACACGATTGCAAACAAACCATACCCCCGGCCGGGATTGAACCCGCGGTCATAGAGTCTCAAAACTCCAGCCCGTCGCGTTAGCCACTAGACCAGCTAGCCACAATAAGATTCATCCAACTAGGTATATTTCTACACCACAGGGTCACAGTTCCTTCCCCCCCACTATGCACTGCATGGGGCAGGATTTTTTATATGGTGGCAATTACTGCACTGACACATTCTCTCATATCTAGACCCAAATTTACCATTCACTGCTTATCTGAGTGAGCTGAGCTCATTGTGTAATTTCACAGCATGGACAGAGACCTCAAACTCCCATACTATTACGGCACAGACGGCAAAGTGGCTAATACTGTAGTTTTCTTAGCGGGCAACTGTTGCTTCCATTATTGTTGAATATATAAGAAAAAAAAAATTTCACTACACTACTGCTGGCTCTAATTTACACACAAAATATGAAACTTGCAATTTATAACTTAAATATTATGATATACAACTATTACTTCTAACTCAACATGTAACTCTGAGAAACTATCTTCATTGTGTGTTTTGTACTCAAAACTGTAATTGTGAAATTTATAAGGCCATATAAACATGTATGTCGTGCCAAATAAGTAAAACTTGCAATTTTGGCTTAAATAGCAACGCTCTTCTTGCTAAATAAGGCAAGTGAAAATTTGTGTATACAATATCGTTAAGGTTCTTTTGATACAAAATTATTAATTTTTACATTAACATAAATTAAAAAATACACCTTTAAACATATAACAGAAAATTTTAGAAAGAACTTAATTTTAAATGAGTTCTTGCTAATTGACCAGTTTTACCTATTTGGCACGACATGTATATATGTATTAACCCTGAAGGAGGAGCAGGGATGATGATGCAGATGAAGGGTAATCTGACTGTCATGTCAACACTTCTGGAGAGATGGTGACTGAGTGACTGTTGGTGAATGTATTTTCTTCTCTGGGTCAACCTACATTGACAGTTTGGATATCTGCAGTTTGAAGGAGCATCTGAACTGTAGTATCAGCACACCCCTGGCAAGACAGTGATGGAATGAGTGATTGTAAAAGTGTTTCCTTTTCAGGTTACCTTGCCTCAGTGGGAGATGGCCAGTGTGTTAAAAAATATAAATAAATATTTTATATGTGCATTAAATTAACTTGTTAAAGCAGAAGGTTGGTAGACAGTAAACAGTGCAGGATGTGCCAGTATTTAGTATCATGTTATAAGTGAAACAGAAGTCTGTTAAATGTTTTGAACTCTGACAGGATTGCTGTTCTTGTCTGTGTAAAAATTAAAAATAACAATAAAAATGAAAATAATAATGAAAATGAAAATAATAATGAAAATGAAAATAATAATAAAATAATGATAATCCTTATTTCCCAAAAAGATAAATTAGCATTACAAAGAGAGTTCAATGTTTATGTCATATATAACAGCCCAAAATTATGGCAAGCAAGTGATACGAAATCTCCATGGGGAAGTGGAACAGAATTCTTCCTCCGTAAGTCATGCGTACTGTAAGAGGCGACTAAAATGCCGGGAGCAAGGGGCTAGTAACCCCTTCTCCTGTATATATTACTAAATTTAAAAGAGAAACTTTCGTTTTTCTTTTTGGGCCACCCTGCCTGGGTGGGATATGGCCGGCGTGTTGAAAGAAAGAAGTGATATGAAAGTTATACACTCTTGTGTCCTTTAGTAAACACTTATTTGTAATTTCTCTGCATTCCTTAGTAGTTTTATCCTGCAATACTACTGTATAATGAGGAAGTTATGCCATGTGAGAGGCAACTTCACCACCCTGCAATACTACTGTATAATGAGGAAGTTATGCCATGTGAGAGGCAACTTCACCACCAACTTAAAATTGCCTATTATCAGAGAAGTTACCAAAATATGTACTACTTATAAAAACCTATCTAATTGTCTACAGGTTCCAAACAGGTATGTGCTTTTAAGTGGTTTATAATTTTCAAAACTACTCAGATAATAGGCCCTTTTAAATTGGTAACACAATAATCTCTTCACATGTTAGATTAATGTTAAGAATTAATCTAAGTCTGCTCGAAATGCCTAGCCATGCTAGGTGTCCTAGTGGCCCCCTCTGTAATTAGTATTTTATAACATGTAAACCACACAATACCCAAAACCTGTAAACCCCACATTGTAACCCTTATAGAGAATAAACTTGAACTGAATTGAATTGAATTGGTATAATTACCTCATTAATCTGGTGCTAGCCTGGTTGACCAGGCTAACACCAGACAAGCCTGGTCATGGCCAGGCTCCGAGAATAGTAAGACTCGAAACTCATCAAAGGTATATCAAAGGTAAGCAATATTTAATATATACAGAGATATTATGAGTTAAAAATTTGTTTATATATATACATTTTAAAGAAGAGCCTAGTTATACACAGTATTTGAGGAAAGACTTTAGCTATGACTACACCACGAAGGTAATAACTATGGTTGCAGTCTTAATCTGTGTCCTTAATGATGCCCTCAGAGAAGTTGGTAAGAATCCCTTACCCAAAGTCAAGAACGCCAGAGACAGCGACTAAAGTGCTTGGAACCAGAAGCTGGTAACCTCTGGTATATGCAATTATTGTATAAACAAAGAAGTATAATACAAAATTTAATTTTTTTCATGGATCACTCTGCTGTGGTATAAAAAGTAAATGTATTAAGAACCAAAAAATTAAATACATATATGGAAGAATTCACAATAAAACAAATGATTTCAAATAAGCAAAATTACCGCAGTGAAAATATGATATAAAACCTGAGACCTTTCATGTGCTTACACACACAACTTCAGATATGTGTGTAAGCACATGAAAGCATTCACGTCTTATTTCCTATTTTCACTGTGTGAATTTTAATATATATATATATATATATATATATATATACTACTATATATATATATATATATATATATATATATATATATACAGTGGACCCCCGGTTAACGATTTTAATCCGTGCAAGAGGGCTCATCGTTATGCGAAATAATCGTTATGCGAATTAATTTTCCCCATAAGAAATAATGGAAATAAAATTAATCCGTGCAAGACGCCCAAAAGTATGAAAAAAAATTTTTTTTACCACATGAAATGTTAATTTTAATACACACAAACTGAAAAAGGCATGCACAATTACATGACACTTACTTTTATTGAAGATCTGGTGATGATTGATGGGATGGGAGGAGGGGAGAGCATTATCTTCTTACTGTTTAGAAGGGGAATCCCCTTCCATTAGGACTTGAGGTAGCAAGTCCTTTTCTGGGGTTACTTCCCTTCTTCTTTTAATGCCACTAGGACCAGCTTCAGAGTCACTGGACCTCTGTCGCACAACAAATCTGTCCATAGAGCTCTGTACCTCCCGTTTCTTCAAGACTTTCCTAAAATGGGCCATAACATTGTCATTGAAATAGTCACCAGCACGGCTTGCAACAGCTGTGTCAGGGTGATTTTCATCTATAAAGGTTTGCAGTTCAAACCACTCTGCACACATTTCCTTAATCTTTGAAGTAGGCACAATGGATTCCACAACTGGCATAGGCTTCTCAGGGTTAGCCCCAAACCCTTCAAAATCTTTCTTAATTTCCATACTAATTCTCACCCTTTTTACCACAGGGTTGGCACTAGAAGCTTTCTTGGGGCCCATGGTCACTTATTTTCCAGAAACACCACCGAAAACACTGTAATAATACGAAATATTCCGAGTGTATGCTTGGATGTTACCGCGGAGGCTGGCTGGTAAACAATGGGACGGCCGGCACATGTGAGGGCACATTGGACGCGTCTCGGACGAAAATCGGTATGCGGGTTTTTAATCGGTATGCGGGGCAAAAATTTTGCGATAAAAGTAATCGTTATGCGGAAAAATCGCTATGCGATGCCATCGTTATGCGGGGGTCCACTGTATATATATATATATATATATATATATATATATATATTTATATATATAGGAAGTGTGTTATTAAGAGAACTAATGAAGTTTTCCAGTTGTTAGTGCTCAGTCATCAAGAGGCTCAAGGTAAGCACCAGGAACACGACCAGTCTGGTTGTCTCGTTTAGCCATGACGAAGTCAGATGACTGGCCACCTTTTTCACAGTACCAAACAATCTGTAAGACACACATAATTAAATAACTTGCACATTTCTGCTTTAACCTATGTACTTATACATCAATCATACTTTTCTTATTTGTTGGCCATGTGTCTAAGAAGAATTATAAACTGAATTACTACAGTACAAGAATAAATTGAGACCTAGCCTGGTCCTGGACCGGGTCATGAGGGCATTGACCCCTGAATCACCCTCCAAATATAATACAGCAAATTTCCAAGGTACTGTCTGCAAAATGTCTCTATGGTAAAGATACCAAGGTGCTGTACACCTTGGTATCTTTACCATAAAGAAGAGTGCTGTACTCTGATCCATAGAGAAAGAGTGCTGTACTCTGATCCATAGAGAAGAGTGCTGTACTCTGATCCATAGAGAAGAGTGCTGTACTCTGATCCATAGAGAAGAGTGCTGTACTCTGATCCATAGAGAAGAGTGCTGTACTCTGATCCATAGAGAAGAGTGCTGTACTCTGATCCATAGAGAAGAGTGCTGTACTCTGATCCATAGAGAAGAGTGCTGTACTCTGATCCATAAAGAAGAGTGCTATATCATCTTGTCAGTACTCTATACCATAACTGCTACCATTACCTGTCTGGCTCTACATCATCATAGAATATTGGTACAGAGGATACCTTTGTTAACCTATTTGCTAACCTCTGGTCCAATTCTTGTGCAGGACCTACTTCCACTACTGGGTCTGCCCATGGTGATGATGTATTCTACTGCTGACCTCATCCAACCTCTACATAAGCAACTATCTTCCTGCCTATGCTTCAGATTCTTCAAGACTATGATAGTAGTGAATACCACCTAGGCCAAGGGAGTGGTTTTATTGTTTTCTACTGTCTCCAGCTTCAACACCTTCAAATACAGTTCCGGAAGGCTGTTCGAGTGCCGATCTGTCTGGGTACCAAATGAATTTTCCCCAACAATTTTCTTTTTGGTTGGCTGATATCACTAACCATCTTGGGCCCCATGGTGACTTATTTAAACAAATATGAAAAAAACACCAAAAAATGCGAGGAAACACGAAATAGCTTACCTGGAGTTTACCTGGAGAGAGTTCCGGGGGTCAACGCCCCCACGGCCCGGTCTGTGACCAGGCCTCCTAGCTTACAGTGAAGTTCTGGTAGGCCGTGTTTGTTTGGTTGAGTGCCAAGCAAATGCTCAACTACCGGGTGATTTATTTACCATACAAATCATTCGAATACCGAATTGTTCAAGTATGGAGTTATCTGAGCACCAAGACTCCACTGTACCTCTGTACTGAACTGATAAATTCACTGGCTAACAAAAGTCTTCATAATAAAGATATGCAAATATTGTACATTTGTCTTATTCATCAATTAACAAATAAGTTACAGTAATGGTTTTTCAACTTACAAACGAGTTGTCTAAAAAAATAAAAGCACAATGGATGCTCATGTACGAAGTGTTCCTAATGGTGATTAATATCGTAAAGCTCTGACTGATTCTTAACCCGTAAACGGTCCAAGCAGATCTACGTTC
This sequence comes from Cherax quadricarinatus, assembly GCF_038502225.1. NCBI lineage: Eukaryota > Metazoa > Arthropoda > Malacostraca > Decapoda > Parastacidae > Cherax > Cherax quadricarinatus. The sequence continues at coordinate 333,274 of NC_091387.1, forward strand.
ACATGTGTAGTGCTACAAAAGTAGATCTTCGTTTTTTTTACATATTTTCAAATACAGTGGTCCCTCGTTTTTCGTAATTAATCCGTTCCTGGAGGAGCTACTATAAACGAAATTTACGATTTGTGAATCAATTTTCTCCATAAGAAATAATGTAAATACAATTAATCCGTTCCTGACACCCAGAAGTATTAAAACAAAAAATTTTTTTACATGAAATATAGATGTAGTACATAAACAATACAATGGGAAATGATGAATGAAACATTAACAGCATAACACTTACCTTTATTGGAGATTCTTCTTAGTGTATGGGAGACTGGAGGAAGAGAGAGATTGGATTGTTTATAGTTTGGAAGGGGAATCCCCTTCCAGCAACACCTCAGGTACCAATTGCTTCTCTGGGGTTGCTTCTCTTCTCTGTTTCTTAATGCCACTAGGACCACCTTGAGAGTCACTGGAGTCCTGTCTCACAAAATAACTGTGGAGAGAGCTCTGTTTCTGGCGTCTCTTTAACACTTCCCTAAAATGGCCCAAGACTTTGTCACTGTACATATTTCTCACCTTCTTTACCACAGGCTTGGCACTAGGAGCTTTCTTTGGAGCCATGGTAGCTTATTTAGTAATTGCAAGCACTAAAATGAGTGGAATATTATGAAATATTTCGTAGGAGCACTTGAGGGGACCTTCACTCACTGGTAAACAATGCCAGACTGGCTGGGTAGGGAGGCCTCCCCGGCTCGCACAGTGCGCACGCTTCCCGGACGAACTACTATTTGCGAGTCAACCTATGAAAAGCGAGTCCATGTTTGTACAAAAATACCCCTATGATTGGCGAAATTTACGATTGCCGAGAACTACGAAAAGCGAGGGACCACTGTATAACAAAAAACAAGTAGATCAAAGTTTTTTACACATTTTCAAATGTAAAAAAACAAAAAGAAGATCTACTTTTTTTACAAACTTTCAAATGTTGAAAAAACATATATATACGTTTGGACAAACCATACCCCGGCCGGGATTGAACCTGCGGTCAGAGAGTCTCAAAACTCCAGCCTGTCGCGTTAGCCACTAGACCAGCTAGCCACAATAAGATTCGTCCAACTAGGTATATTTCTACACCATAGGAAGGTTAGCACAGGCACCACTGTGACCACAAATGCAAGTTTTTACAGACGAATCTCCAGCTAGCGTGGCCGTGACGAACTCTAGCTCAAGTCCCTTCACTGCCGCCGGGGTATGGTTTGTTTGCAATCGTGTCATTACGATTTCGTGAGTCATGTTGACGGCAGTGAAGGGACTTGAGCTAGAGTTCGTCACGGCCACGCTAGCTGGAGATTCGTCTGTAAAAACTTGCATTTGTGGTCACAGTGGTGCCTGTGCTAACCTTCCTATGGTGTAGAAATATACCTAGTTGGACGAATCTTATTGTGGCTAGCTGGTCTAGTGGCTAACGCGACGGGCTGGAGTTTTGAGACTCTCTGACCGCGGGTTCAATCCCGGCCGGGGTATGGTTTGTTTGCAATCGTGTCATTACGATTTCATGAGTTACGTTTGGACAGTTTACGGGTTAATTGTCCCACTTGTGTGCGCCTGTGTACCTTGCAACCTTTGTAAGGTGAACACCTTTATAAGAAGTGAGAAATAAATCTAAAGATATATTAGAATTGATAAAAGCCAGACATTTACACTATTATTATACTATACTGAAAGTCATATAAAAATAAAAAAGATGTAAGATAAATAATATATTTCTCTGCAAGGTTACAATGTGTATTTACAACTCAAACCAATTCATTTAAAAACTTAATCTCCAATAATTACTGAGTGTAGATGCCTCACTGGGATTTTTGTGCATTCTAAGGAATTTTTCTTATGTACAGGTCTCTACATTACAGTGCTTCACTAATACAGTGGTTTTCAATTACAGTGGTACCATGGGATACAGACAGCTGAAAAATCGAATAATTATGTAGGTGTATTTATATAAGTGATTTTGTAAGTGTATTTTTGGGGGTCTGAAACAGATTAATCTAATTTACATTATTCCTTATGGGAACAAATTCGTTCGGTATCAGTACTCGAACAACCTTCTGGAACGAAATAAATACGTATCCTGAGATACATCTCTATACCCATTCTTCATTTATTCAGACTTCCTACAATAAATATATTCACTACTCACTATAAGCTAAGGACAGAAATATTTTAACCCTTTCAGGGTCCAAGGCCAAAATCTGAAGTGGTGCCCCAGTGTCCAAGAATTTTCAAGAAAAAACAATTGTTATTTTTTCTTATGAAATGATAGAGAATCTTTTTGTGAATCTAATAAAACAAAAAGTACGAAATTTGATGGAAAATTGACAAAATTATGCTCTCGTGAATTTTGATGTGTCAGCGATATTTACGAATCGGCGATTTTGCCGACTTTGACTCCCATTTTAGGTCAATTACATTATTCCAGTCGACCAAGTTCTTAGCTATTTCACTAGTATTACTTCTATTCTATCGATTGAGCACAAGAAATCGCCAAGTCAACTGTTTTAACTACAAAATAAAGTGACCGGAAATTGGTGATTTGGCCAATTTAACACAAAGTTCAAAATATTCCAATTTCAAAATAGGGTCCAGAATAAACAATGTAGACATTCCTGGCACTAAACTACCATTTCCTCTCTTCATTAGTTATGTTTTGAAGCTTTACAAATGAATTCCATTTTGATTTTTTATTCACATAATGAATTTTTATTCACACCAAAAAATAGATTTACTGTTATGCAATATTGTAATAATTGTATAAATATCATCACCACATTTGTGAATGTATATTAGACCCACCAGCTGGTGTGTATTAGACGTGTGAGGTCGTTTGTTTACTCTTGAACATCGGCAAAAATTTAACATTTCCGCCACTTTGAGCTCAGTTTCAAGCCATTTCCAGTGCTAAAACCAATCAAAATTATCTCTATTTCTGTAATATTTCTTCCATTCTATCAAATGAGACCAAGAAATCACAAATACAACTATAAAAAACATACGAAAAAACACTACAAAGTCGCTGTTTTAATCGAATATCACGGTCTCAGTTTTTTTTCTCTCATTATACACAGTGTGCTGCAGGATTTGTTTTATGTGGTGCACACATACCACATAGTTGTATTCTCTCATATCTAGGCCCAAATTTACCACTCACAGTTTATCAGAGTGAGCTGAGCTCATGACGTAGATCTACGGTTTGGACCCTGAACGTAAAGCCGTAGATCTACGGGCCGGACCCTGAAAAGGTTAAGGTAAATAATGTGTGTACTGAATATGTATTTTATAGGCCTAACTCTATTGCTTGCTTAATATATGATAGTGTAAATATGTTATCTGGCTTTTACATGCATTTGAAAATGATTCACTTTACACTAGTAACCTGAAACCTAACATGCTGCATAAGTAGGGCCTTACAGTAACCTGGAACCTAACCTGCTGCATAAGTAGGTCCCTACAGTAGCCTGGAACCTAACCTGCTGCATAAGTAGGTCCCTACAGTAACCTGGAACCTAACCTGCTGCATAAGTAGGGCCCTACAGTAGCCTGGAACCTAACCTGCTGCATAAGTAGGGCCCTACAGTAACCTGGAACCTAACCTGTTGTATAAGTAGGGCCCTACAGTGGCCTGGAACCTAATCTGCTGCATAAGTGGGGCCCTACAGTAACCTGGAACCTAACCTGTTGTATAAGTAGGGCCAAACAGTAACATGGAACCTAACCTGCTGCATAAGTAGGGTCCTACAGTAACCTGGAACCTAACCTGCTGTATAAATAGGGCCCTACAGTAATGTGGAACCTAACCTGCTGCATAAGTAGGGCCCTACAGTAGCCCAGAACCTAACCTGCTGTATAAGTAGGGCCCTACAGTAACCTGGAACCAAACCTGCTGTATAAGTAGGGCCCTACAGTAGCCTGGAACCTAACCTGCTGTATAAGTAGGGCCAAACAGTAACATGGAACCTAACCTGCTGTATAAGTAGGGCACTACAGTAACCTGGAACCTAACCTGCTGTATAAGTAGGGCCCTAAATTAGCCTGGAACCTAACCTGCTGTATAAGTAGGGCCCTACAGTAACCTGGAACCTAACCTGCTTCATAAGTAGGGCCCTACAGTAACCTGGAACCTAACCTGCTATATAAGTAGGGCCCTACAGTAACCTGGAACTTAACCTGCTGTATAAGTAGGGCCCTATAGTAGCCTGGAACCTAACCTGCTGTATAAGTAGGGCCCTACAGTAACCTGCAACCTAACCTGCTTTATAAGTAGGGCCCTACAGTAACCTGGAACCTAACCTGTTGTATAAGTAGGGCCCTACAGTAACCTGGAACCTAACCTGCTGTACAAGTAGGGCCCTACAGTAACCTGCAACCTAACCTGCTTTATAAGTAGGGCCCTACAGTAACCTGAAACCTAACCTGCTGTATAAGTAGGGCCCTACAGTAGCCTGGAACCTAACCTGCCATGTAAGTAGGGCCCTACATTAGCCTGGAACCTAACATGCTGTATAAGTAGGGCCCTACTGTAGCCTGGAATCTAACCTGTTGTATAAGTAGGGTCCTACAGTAGCCTGGAACCTAACCTGCTGCATAAGTAGAGCCCTACAGTGGCCTGGAACCTAACATGCTGTATAAGTAGGGCCTTACAGTAGCCCAGAATCTAACCTGTTGTATAAGTAAAGCCCTACAGTAGCCAGGAACCAAACCTGCTGCATAAGTAGAGCCCTACAGTAGCCTGGAACCTAACCTGCTGTATAAGTAGGGCCCTACAGTAACCTGGAACCTAACCTGCTGTATAAGTAGGGCCCTACAGTAGCCTGGAACCTAACCTGCTGTATAAGTAGGGTCCTACAGTAGCCTGGAATCTAACCTGTGGAATAAGTAGGGCCAAACAGTAACATGGAACCTAACCTGCTGTATAAGTAGGGCCATACAATAACCTGGAACCTAACCTGCTGTATAAATAGGGCCCTACAGTAGCCTGGAACCTAACCTGCTGTATAAGTAGGGCCCTACAGTAACATGGAACCTAACCTGCTGTATAAGTAGGGCCCTGCAGTAACCTGGAACCTAACCTGCTGTATAAGTAGGGCCCTACAGTAGCCTGGAACCTAACCTGCTGTATATGTAGGGCCCTACAGTAGCCTGGAACCTAACCTGCTGTATAAGTAAGTCCCTACAGTAGCCTGGAACCTAACCTGCTGTATATGTAGGGCCCTACAGTAGCCTGGAACGTAACCTGCTGTATAAGTAGGGCCCTACAGTAATTTGGAACCTAACCTGCTATATAAGTAGGGTCCTACAGTAGCCTGGAACCTAACCTGTGGAATAAGTAGGGCCAAACAGTAACATGGAACCTAACCTGCTGTATAAGTAGGGCCCTACAGTAGCCTGGAACCTAACCTGCTGTATAAGTAGGGCCCTACAGTAGCCCAGAACCTAACCTGCTATATAAGTAGGGCCCTACAGTAACCTGGAACCTAACCTGCAGTATAAGTAGGGCCCTGCAGTAACCTGGAACCTAACCTGCTGTATAAGTAGGGCCCTACAGTAACATGGAACCTAACCTGCTGTATAAGTAGGTCCCTACAGTAACCTGGAACCTAACCTGCTGTATAAGTAGGGCCCTACAGTAGCCTGGAACCTAATCTGCTGTATAAGTAGGGCCCTACAGTAGCCTGGAACCTAACCTGCTGTATATGTAGGGCCCTACAGTAGCCTTGAACATAACCTGCTGTATAAGTAGGGCCCTACAGTAATGTGGAACCTAACCTGCTGTATAAGTAGGTTAGGTTCCACATTACTGTAGGGCCCTACTTATACAGCAGGTTAGGTTCCAGGCTACTGTAGGGCCCTACTTATACAGCAGGTTAGGTTCCAGGTTACTGTAGGGCCCTACTTATACTGTAGGGCCCTACTTATAAGTAGGGCCCTACAGTAGCCTGGAACCTAACCTGCTGTATAAGTAGGGCCCTACAGTAGCCTGGAACCTAACCTGCTGCATAAGTAAGGCCCTACAGTAGCCTGAAACCTAACCTGCTGTATAAATAGGGCCCTATAGTAATGTGGAACCTAACCTGCTGTATAAGTAGGGCCTTACAGTAGCCTGGAACCTAACCTGCTGTATAAGTAGGGTCCTATAGTAGCCTGGAACCTAATCTGCTGTATAAGTAGGGCCCTACAGTAGCCTGGAGTGTAACTTGCTGTATATGTAGGGCCCTACAGTAGCCTGGAATGTAACCTGCTGTATAAGTAGGGCCCTACAGTAATGTGGAACCTAACCTGCTGTATAAGTAGGGCCCTACAGTAACATGAAACCTAACCTGCTGTATAAGTAGGTCCCTACAGTAACCTGGAACCTAACCTGCTGTATAAGTAGGGCCCTACAGTAGCCTGGAACCTAATCTGCTGTATAAGTAGGGCCATACAGTAGCCTGGAACCTAACCTGCTGTATATGTAGGGCCCTACAGTAGCCTGGAATGTAACCTGCTGTATAAGTAGGGCCCTACAGTAATGTGGAACCTAACCTGCTGTATAAGTAGGGCCCTACAGTAACATGGAACCTAACCTGCTGTATAAGTAGGTCCCTACAGTAACCTGGAACCTAACCTGCTGTATAAGTAGGGCCCTACAGTAGCCCAGAACCTAACCTGCTGTATACGTAGAGCCCTACAGTAGCCTGGAACCTAATCTGCTGCATAAGTAGAGCCCTACAGTGCCCCAGAACCTAACCTGCTGTATAAGCAGGGCCCTACAGTAGCCTGGAACCTAACCTGCTGTTTAAGTAGGGCAAAACAGTAATATGGAACCTAACCTGCTGTATAAGTGGGGCCAAACAATAACCTGGAACCTAACCTGCTGTATAAATAGGGCCCTACAGTAGCCTGGAACCTAACCTGCTGTATAAATAGGGCCCTACAGTAGCCTGGAACCTAACCTGCTGTATAAGTAGGGCCCTACAGTAACCTGGAACCTAACCTGCTGTATAAGTAGGGCCCTACAGTAACCTGGAACCTAACCTGCTGTTTATGTAGGGCCCTACAGTAGCCTGGAACCTAACCTGCTGTATAAGTAGGGCCCTACATTAGCCTGGAACCTAACCTGCTGTATAAGTAGGGCCCTACAGTAGCCTTGAACCTAACCTGCTGTATAAGTATGGCCCTATAGTAGCCTGGAACTTAACCTACTGTATAAGTAGGGCCCTACAGTAACCTGGAACCTAATCTGCTGCATAAGTAGGGCCCTACAGTAGCCTGGAGGCTAACCTGCTGCATAAGTAGGGCCCTACAGTAGCCCAGAACCTAACCTGTTGTATAAGTAGAGCCCTACCGTAGCCTGGAACCTAACCTGCTGCATAAGTAGAGCCCTACAGTAACCTGGAACCTAACCTGCTGTATAAGCAGGGTCCTACAGTAGCCCAGAACCTAACCTGATGTATAAGTAGAGCCCTACAATAGCCTGGAACCTAACCTGCTGTATAATCAGGGCCCTACAGTAGCCCGCAACCTAACCTGCTGTATAAGCGAGAGCCTACAGTAGCCCGGAACCTAACCTGCTGTATAAACGGGGCCCTCCTGTACTGCATTTGAACAAGACTAAAACGTGATGATGGGAAATGGTATAAAACACTAACATATAGAAAAAATGGCATGAATGCAATATTATGCAACCCTTTATTGACCATGTTTCACATACACACAACGTGCTTTATTAGGTTACAATCACATCTGTATGTGTGTCAGGATGGAACAGTGTGTGTCAGGATGGAACAGTGTGTGTCAGGATGGAACAGTGTGTGTCAGGATGGAACAGTGTGTGTCAGGATGGAACAGTGTGTGTCAGGATGGAACAGTGTGTGTCAGGATGGAACAGTGTGTGTCAGGATGGAACAGTGTGTGTCAGGGAACAGTGTGTGTCAGGATGGAACAGTGTGTGTCAGGATGGAACAGTGTGTGTCAGGATGGAACAGTGTGTGTCAGGATGGAACAGTGTGTGTCAGGATGGAACAGTGTGTGTCAGGATGGAACAGTGTGTGTCAGGATGGAACAGTGTGTGTCAGGATGGAACAGTGTGTGTCAGGATGGAACAGTGTGTGTCAGGATGGAACAGTGTGTGTCAGGATGGAACAAAGTGCATTAGGATGGAACAAAGTTTGTTTTTCTCACCAACAAGCAACACATCTAGTCACATATTTACATAAATATTTTTTACTCTGTACATAAATTTAGCCAAACCCTCATATATTTACCTTGCAGTATTACAAAGTTGATTTCTTTCTTCAGTATTACAGAAGAATGCAGTTTAGGTGTAATAAAATATTGTTAAGCAGAGAAGAAAACCACTAACTTGCTTAATAAACTTTTCTTAATATTAAAAGGTGATTTTCTTTCCCCTCACTGTTTTCTAAATTAAATCAAACTCTTTTTTTACTTTGAAAGCATTCATGAAGGCCTGAAAAATTAAGCTCACTTAATTTTCAAACGAATTCAGTTAATTGTTTGTTATTGTGACAATCACAGCAAAAACAAACTCGACTATAGCCACCACAATCACCATTGCTACCTCCACCCCCGCTCTGGTAAGCTGTAAAATTGGTTTGCTGTAATTAAAGAGAATTGTAATGAATATATCCTTCAGGAAAACACACAATACAGTGTAATATCTTACCTCGTTCATCATGAGGCTCATTTCGTCTCTGCTCATGGCATCGTAATCGCAGACAACTTTTGCTCGCCTCCAAGAACCTCCTTCCTCGCCTTCTTTCACTCCGTTTTCCTTAGCGGTGAGAGATGCATTAGTTTCTGGGATGGAGGAAGCTTTCACTGGCACACCTGAAGCTGTTGTTGCCCCTGCGGTGTCATCGGTGCTCAGGGAGAGGCTATGTACAATAAAAAACTCTTGATAACAAAAATCCAGGGGAGAAAACAGTGTCCAGAAAGTCCCTAATTTACAAACAAAGGAAGCTTCTGGTTTTCAGCTTACAAACAAGTTGTTTTGCTCAATAATAACCCACATGGAGGCAGAAACTCAGAAGATTCATTGATCTGTATATTTCAATCTCCTTCTGGGATCTTCAGAAGGGGATTGAAATATACAGACCAATTAATCTGAGTTTTTGTCTCCATGTGGGTTATAACTAAGCAGTAACAAGGGTTTATTATATTTTAGTTATCCACAAGTTGTTTTGTATTGAGAACAAGGAAAGTTATGCCTCGCATGTTGCTACTGCAACATGTGAGGCATAACTGTCCTACTGCAACATGTGAGGTATAACTGTCCTACTGCAACATGTGAGGTATAACTGTCCTACTGCAACATGTGAGGTATAACTGTCCTACTGCAACATGTGAGGTATAACTGTCCTACTGCAACATGTGAGGTATAACTGTCCTACTGCAACATGTGAGGCATAACTGTCCTACTGCAACATGTGAGGTATAACTGTCCTACTGCAACATGTGAGGCATAACTGTCCTACTGCAACATGTGAGGTATAACTGTCCTACTGCAACATGTGAGGTATAACTGTCCTACTGCAACATGTGAGGTATAACTGTCCTACTGCAACATGTGAGGTATAACTGTCCTACTGCAACATGTGAGGCATAACTGTCCTACTGCAACATGTGAGGCATAACTGTCCTACTGCAACATGTGAGGTATAACTGTCCTACTGCAACATGTGAGGCATAACTGTCCTACTGCAACATGTGAGGCATAACTGTCCTACTGCAACATGTGAGGTATAACTGTCCTACTGCAACATGTGAGGTATAACTGTCCTACTGCAACATGTGAGGCATAACTGTCCTACTGCAACATGTGAGGTATAACTGTCCTACTGCAACATGTGAGGCATAACTGTCCTACTGCAACATGTGAGGCATAACTGTCCTACTGCAACATGTGAGGTATAACTGTCCTACTGCAACATGTGAGGCATAACTGTCCTACTGCAACATGTGAGGTATAACTGTCCTACTGCAACATGTGAGGCATAACTGTCCTATTGCAACATGTGAGGTATAACTGTCCTACTGCAACATGTGAGGCATAACTGTCCTACTGCAACATGTGAGGCATAACTGTCCTACTGCAACATGTGAGGCATAACTGTCCTACTGCAACATGTGAGGTATAACTGTCCTACTGCAACATGTGAGGTATAACTGTCCTACTGCAACATGTGAGGCATAACTGTCCTACTGCAACATGTGAGGTATAACTGTCCTACTGCAACATGTGAGGCATAACTGTCCTACTGCAACATGTGAGGCATAACTGTCCTACTGCAACATGTGAGGCATAACTGTCCTACTGCAACATGTGAGGTATAACTGTCCTACTGCAACATGTGAGGCATAACTGTCCTACTGCAACATGTGAGGCATAACTGTCCTACTGCAACATGTGAGGCATAACTGTCCTACTGCAACATGTGAGGTATAACTTTCCTACTGCAACATGTGAGATATAACTGTCCTACTGCAACATGTGAGGCATAACTGTCCTACTGCAACATGTGAGGTATAACTTTCCTACTGCAACATGTGAGATATAACTGTCCACAGGGCCCCTAGTAGCACTAAGCAGCTCAGTGCTACTAAGGCCCCATAGTCCCGTTTCGCACGCTGAGAGTTCAGGTTCGATTCCCAGCAGGGGTGGAAACATTGGATGCATTTCCTCACACCTGTTGTCCTGTTCACTTAGCAAGTAGGTACCTGGGTGTTAGTTGACTGGTGTGGGTTGCATCCTGGGAGACAAGCTGAAGACCCCAATGGAAATAAGACAGACACTCTCGATGATGCACTACCTTTCTTGGATTATCCTGGGTGACTAACCCTCCAGGATTAAGAATCCAAACCAAATCTTAAGACTAACTGTTTCCTAAGTGACCTGGTTGTAAGCACAGAGGTGTTGTTATTTTAGGTAGGTTAAAAACATATAATGTATATATAAATAGAGGTGCAACCTTCATATATATTCATGTGCTTTCACTTTTGTTATCTGCTGAAGAGGACCCGTAGGGGGATCAAAAAATACAGACCAATTCATTTTCTGAGTTTGTCTTCATGTGGGCTATTATTGAGCATTAACAAGTGTTCATTATACAGTGGACCCCCGCTTAACGATCACCTCCAAATGCGACCAATTATGTAAGTGTATTTATGTATGTGCGTTTGTACGTGTATGTTTGGGGGTCTGAAATGGACTAATCTACTTCACAATATTCCTTATGGGAAAAAATTCGGTCAGTACTGGCACCTGAACATACTACTGGAATGAAAAAAGTTCGTTAACCGGGGGTCCACTGTACTTCTGTTGGCTATTCATAGATACATGCATATACAGTTGACCCTCACCTAACAATATTAATTGGTACCCGAGAACGAATATCGTTAGGCGAGTTTTTTAGCGTTAGCCGAGGCAAAATGTTAGCATTAAAATGTATCGTTAGGCGAATTTAACGATATGCGATGCGTTCGTTAGGCGAAGGTCCACTGTATACATAAATATATGCTTTTTAACTCAATGGCCATCTTCTGCCAAGGTAGAAGACCCAGAGGAAACATATTCACCATCATTCATTCAATTGCTGAGATCACAATCAGATTATCCTCTGCAACATCCCATCCCTTCTTCAGAGTGAAAGTTGCACTGCACTCTAAAGGAGGGGTGGGGATTTAGGGAAACCTGAATCCTTTAAGAAAAGTTATATTGTTCACACTCCAGCAGAATGTCCCTTAAAAACCACATGTCTCCACTCTAAACACACTTACATAATCCTTCTAGTTGCTAACGCATCAGTCTGGAGTTTTAAGACAATCTTACTGCGGGTTCAAGCCCCACCAGTGGTATGGTTTGTCTGCAATTGTGTCACTACAATTTCATGAGTCTAGATGCTCAAGCCCCTAAAATTCAAAGCCTTCTTACTGGACAACTCCTCCTGAGACAACTCCTTTCCTTCCTATCCCTGATTTATGTAACTGTCAACCTATCCCTCTCAATCCTCTCTACATGCCCAAACCACCTCAACTACCCCTCCTCAGTCCTCCGAGTTATAACTCTTGGTTACCCCACAGCACCTTATGATATGCTACGAATTCTCTGCATAACATTCACACCACACACTGCCCTCAAACATCCCTCTGCTGCCTCATACCCATATAAAAGTGTTGATCCTACTATGGTACATTCTCTCTTTTTCTCCGTAGACAAACTTTTCTTTCCCCAGATGCTTCACCCCATCACTTACCTTTTTTCTTTGTCTAGTCTATGATTCACCTCATCTTTCATAGACCCATCTGCATACAGATCCACTCTCAAATAACTGAATACATTCATCTTCTCCAGACTTCATTTCTCATATATATTCCATCTTTCATTACCTAGATTTTCTGTTATTACTTTCATCACTTTTTTTTCTATGCTCACTTTTAATTTCATACTTTTACATACCCAAAATCCTTCAGTAAACTTTGCAATGTCTATTCAGATTTTCCCCAGAATCTCATTGGCAAAGAGCAATTGTCACAGTTCCCACTTTGCATATTTGTTATATTCATTACAATTAGTGTTCTTTTATCCCATGTCTCTCTCTAATGTCTCTGTACAGATATACAGTGGTACCCCCAAGTTTTGGCCATAATTCGTTCCAGAAGGCTGTTCGAGTGCCGTTACCGAACGAATTTGTTAGCATAAGAAATAATGTAAATTAGAGTAGTCCATTTCAGGCCCCCAAAAATACACTCACAAAAGTACTTACAATAGTACACTTACATAAGTGTTTAAGTTGGGAGGCGGTCGAAACTCAGGGTACCACTGTATGTACAATGAACTCAGATTAAGCTGTAATAAACAACTGTCAATGAATATACAGAATATACAATGAATATACAGAAGCTCAGCTGCTGAGCCTCTAATAGAGAAGCACTACTTCCAAGACGTCTCTATTAGAAGATCAGCAGCCGAGGTGGTACAGTGTCGGATTGTCAATTTATGTACGTATAGCAGTTTGCACCCCCCCTCCATTATTCTGTTTATTTATATATGTACACCGTTGACTATGCCTATTATGCTCTGTCAGTCTTAGATTTCAGCTTGGCTTGCCATAGCTACTATCAATACCATCCAGTCTTGTAACACTATGCATATATACTCTATTTTGTGGTAATAGAAGATTCGTCTGTGTATGTGTAAATATATGTACAGTAGTACAAAACAAACTGCTTGTTGCACCTCAAACCATTTATTCTTGGCTATTGGCAAGTGATAAAAAGCTGTATCTGCTAGATATAACCTTCCTTACCTAATATATTACAAAGTTTAAATAAAACACTTGTATAAAACTTTCAACATAATATTCACTGTGTTACCCCCTTCTACTGTATAAATTACTAAATGTAAAATGAAGAGAAACTTTATGAGTTTTTATTCTTCGAGTCACCTCGCCTCAGTGGGAGACCACCTATATGTTGAAAACAGAATCTCAATACTGTACCATACATTGCCATAACTGCACAATCCTACGCTTTTTAGAGATGTATCTACCTGAGGTCTTTCTACAACTGTGCTGGGAGAAAACTTGCTAAACTCCAGTAACTAATGCACCTTACAGCTTGACAACTACTCACTGCCCTACTGAAGTCTCTCACTTCAGGCTGATATATTTCAACACTGTATATAATCCATCCTGTGTGATGGAATATTATTGGAAAACACAGCTAGCTTTTGTTCTCTCACTGTAATTATCATACAGAATACAGTGGACCCCCGCTTTACGATCACCTCCCAATGCGACCAATTATGTACGTGTATGTTTGGGGGTCTGAAATGGACTAATCTAATTCACAATATTCCTTATGGGAACAAATTCGGTCAGTACTGGCACCTGAACATACTTCTGGAATGAAATAATATCGTAAACCGGGGGTCCACTGTATTATAGCAGCATACTGTGAATGTTCCCACTGTATAACTATCATACAGAATAGTGTAGCAACACATTGCTTGTGTATTCAATTTTGCTAAATACAAAAAAATAAATAAAAAAAATTACAATTATTATTATAATCAATATTAAAATCAATTTAAGCACTAAACCAATATCTCCACTAAGGTATGGCCATAGACTGGTAGATTGCCCCAGCACTGTGTATATTCTGCAGATTCCTAACAGTTTGCTAGGTAGAGAAAGACTGAGGAGGAGCGGAGACATGTTGCAGTTCTTGAACTATAGTACTGGCACACCTCTGGCAAGACAGTGATGGAGTGAGTGATGATTAAAGTGTTTCTTCTTTTTCGTGTCACCCTGCCCAGGTGGGACACACCCGATGTTTTAAAAATATGAATGATGGTTTGATGGAAGAAGGATTATAACTGATGCAAAAAAAAACCACTGGTGCACATTAACCCTTAAACGGTCCAAACGTATATAGTATACGTTCACTCGCGTAGCGCCCCAAATTTTTTGAGGAAAAAAAAAATCTTTTCTTTTAAAAGGAAAAAAGAGCATATGGTACCCAGGCATCCCCAATTATTTTAATATGGAGCACAGTGAGTGCACACACCCATTCTCTCATGTCTAGGTGACTCAGGCTTATTGTGGCAATGTTGAATGAATGACAAAGAAAACGTATATATATGTTTGGGGCGCTACGCGCGTGAACGTATATACACGTTTGGACCGTTTAAGGGTTAAGGAGAGGCAGTGAGAGGAGGACAGAGTAAAGGAGCATGTCAGGATACTGAAATACCTTATACAGTGCTGATTAATAAAAATGAAACAATCAATCCCATAGAAAAAGATCTGACCTCAGACTGTTTGATGACCCTAAGATTGCCAGTCTGTCCCTCTTCTACTAAACCACAGAGTAATTACTTAGGGAAGCTATAACTTGAAACAGTTATAACTTCAGGCATTTGTAGTTTGCAAAACCTATAACTTGGGGAATCTATAACTGGGGGAATCTATAACTGGGGGAATCTATAACTGGGGGAATCTATAACTGGGGGAATCTATAACTGGGGGAATCTATAACTGGGGGAATCTATAACCTTTGGGGAATCTATAATCTTTGGGGAATCTATAATCTTTGGGGAATCTATAATCTTTGGGGAATCTATAACCTTTGGGGAACCTATAACCTTTAGGGAATCTACAACTTGGGGAAGCTACAACTTGGGGAAGCTACAACTTGGGGAAGCTACAACTTGGAAACATTTGTAACCTATGGTGTTGGGAGCCTCCGATATCTTTCCATTTCTCCTTGAAACACTTCAGATTTATATTTTCTTGGGTATTAGAAAGGTATTACAGAAATATGGACACACGATCTATGATAATATATTTTGATTCTGTGTTAAAATTATTATACACTACAGTATTATACTTTCTGATTATTAATGGAAATATAGCTAAAATGTCTGGAAACTGCAGATATTTAATATAAATCAGTTTAAATATACGTATATGGAAAATACAATACGCAAAGACAGAGAATCTACTACGTATCTAAAAATTATTTTTCTAAAAGAATTAAAATTAAAGTTAAAACTACATTAATGTCATCTACATACTACTGTTTCAGAATAAATTTTAGTAATTTTATTTATTGCCTGATTTTACAATAAAGTAAATGATTACTGAAGTCAATACAGTGGAACCTTGGTATGCGACCTTAATTCATTCCAGAAGGCTGTTCGAGTGCTGCTCCGCCGTTTGAGTAGCGAACAAGTTCTTCCCAACCAATTTTCTGTTTGGTTGGCTGTTATCACTAATCTTCATAGGCCCCATGGTGACTTATTTATACAATATAAAAAAACACCAAAAAATGCGAAGAAACATGAAATAGTTAACAGCGATGCTCTGGCAGGTTATATTTGTTTGGATGAGTGCTGAGCTTTGTTTGAGTAGGGAGCTGGTCGCATACTGAGGTTCCACTGTACATCATTCAAGTACAAACTATTAAATCCAGCTCCTGGTTTTAAGAGACTGTTAGAGTAGAGGGACCAGGATCTGAGGATTCTGAGTTCTGGGATCCTACATTTAAGAGTTCTAGATTTGAGGATTTTGGATTCAAGGGTCCTGGATTCGAGTCTTGGATTCCAGAGTCCTGGATTCCAGAGTCTTGAATTCCAGAGTCTTGGATTCCAGAGTCCTGGATTCCAGAGTCTTGAATTCCAGAGTCTTGGATTCCAGAGTCCTGGATTCCAGAGTCTTGAATTCCAGAGTCCTGGATTCCAGAGTCCTGAATTCCAGAGTCTTGGATTCCAGAGTCCTGGATTTGAGAATCTGTACCAGTACAATTCCCTAAAATACATTACCCATGAATAGGTCAAGCAATAGGGATTTTCCATGCCCCTTAATCCAGGCATCCCTCCACAGCAGTAGGGGCTTGAAATATGTACCTGCACTAGTTAATTATGTCTCCATTACTAGATGAACTTAGGTATGAAACCAATCATGTGACTACAAGCTACAGCAACCTTAGGGTTCAAAACTAGTTTAACTTTTAACGCATATTCAATCACAATACTGTACTTGCATATCACATTACAATATCACTTCACAGGATAAGGTAACAATGGTATGACAAATGTTCATACTTTATAACAATTCCTTTCTCAGGACACAATAACAACCCTACGTTCTTATTTACTTAACAATAAGTAAAACTATCACAGATGTTCTTTATGTCAACAGTAAACTTATAATACATGACAAGAGACAGATTAATAAGAGAATGCTTTTGAGAAGACTATATAGGAATGTAATAATATGACGATAATAATAGTTCTAGACAAGCGTTTTATTTGTGTGTGACTGTTGGTTACTTATGAGGGGTGATCTTGGCTGCCAGAGTAGTGCATCTCTCTCCTGCTTAGTGCATGGAGGATCCAGCCTCCACAACTCTTGTGTTGAATGACCCATGTGGGTTTAATGCCTCAGATGAATACAATAATCACAATGGGGTGGCTGGGGTTACTACCAGTCTTACTTTATATCCTGGGTGAATGTTAGTGACTGGTGATGCTGGGGTTACTACCAGTCTTACTTTATATCCTGGGTGAATGTTAGTGACTGGTGATGTTGGGGTTACTACCAGTCTTACTTTATATCTTGGGTGAATGTTAGTGACTGGTGATGCTGGGGTTACTACCAGTCTTACTTTATATCTTGGGTGAATGTTAGTGACTGGTGATGCTGGGGTTACTACCAGTCTTACTTTATATCTTGGGTGAATGTTAGTGACTGGTGATGCTGGGGTTACTACCAGTCTTACTTTATATCTTGGGTGAATGTTAGTGACTGGTGATGCTGGGGTTACTACCAGTCTTACTTTATATCTTGGGTGAATGTTAGTGACTAGTGATACTGGGGTTATTACCAGTCATTCTCCCACTAACACTTCACACACTCCTGCTACATACACACTAAAAGTCCTTCTCATATAAGAGGATTAACTTATCCCTCAAAATGTTAGTAGACTAAGCTCTATCAAATCTTTATACCATCTGAGTGTATTTTCTCTACCTCTACTTCTCCCTCGGATGTGTATGTACGCTACAAGTGATTTTAAATTATTTCATTTATGGAGAGACGCTAAACCTGTAGGGATGGGAGGGGTTCATACAGTATCCGACAAATGGGAGGTAATCATGTAGTTACAATTTCTTGAATCAAGAATTCTTAGATAATAACCCGCAAATAGGAGAGAGAACCTTATGGCGACATTTCGGTATGACTTGGACCATTTTGTGTTAGTGTGACAATGTAAATGGTCATACAGAAACATATTGGTAAGCTTTTCTCTCCTATTTGTGGGTTATTTGTGTATTGTTCCGGTCAGGGAAATGTGCCTTTTTGTTCTTCAAAGAACTCTTCACTAACACCAAGGCACTTCTCTTGAAAACTTTTTAATTTTAACATATTCTTGTACGTATTTAAGTACATATAATAAATTTGAAAAGCCCTTCACAAAAGTGTGTGAAAAACATAAGAATAATTCCCTAGTAGATGCTTGAGTATTTGTTCAACTGTAACTTATTCAAGGTGGCAGGGATGAGAGCTTTGATACTAGTGAATGGATCTTTATACAAGAAACTGGCATTACCCTCCCCTTCCTCATCTCAAACCTTGTATCTCCTAATATTCCAAAAGCTTTGCAACCCCTACAGATTAAGTGCTTCCCTAAGAATATAATTTAAATGATGCTGCATCGTAAACACACAAACATAAAATCTAACTGCAACATTTAGGGAGGATCTTGCATGCACCAGCCTTCTATTACTACCGTAAAGGCATACATGATATGGACAGATAGAAATATCACTAATAAGGCCAGTAATAACACTGGAAATAAGATTACAGAGTTTAACAATCAAACATGCTAGGCTAGGGTGAAGATGGGGATTGCAAGTCAATTTCTTCGTCATTTATTTGGAAAACTGGGACACTGTTGTCAAAAGCTCCGACTGCCGAGGGGTTGAAGGGGACACTGAAATAAAGAGAGAGGGAAGACTCATCAGAAAACAGCAAACACAGTGGGTTTAGTGTTCTCCTGTTATCCTGCCCTCTTGATTTCCGTGTGTGTAACTTGTCGTGTTAAGACTGTGATGTTTCACATTTCACTGCACAGCTGCATGCAATACACATTAACATCAGATACCAATAGTAATTCTTGCTACATATTTTTATTACCTAACTGTATTAAACCAGTGTAATGCTGAAGAGTATCTACCTAATGAGTGCAATTTTCTCTTATTTACATCCACATTATTACTATTATTATTATTATTATTATTATTATGTTAATGGAAAGTACTAATCTCATAAGGGTCATTCAGTGTTGTATGGGAGAGATGAGAGAGATGGTAGACGTAAATAAGAGGCGGTGTTGAGGGTGTACATCAGAGGAGAAAATGGGGGGGGGGGGGGGTAACAGTAGATTAAGCAAATCAATGTCAGTTAGGGAATCAGAGCCTATAGCAAAGGTGGGAACCATCAGACAGGACAAAGAAAGCAAAAATGCCAAAACAACAAAGAAGGCATCTGATCTGACAGGTGCAGTGACACATGCACTTGCAGCAGCTTGACCAGTGTCTGTTTATAGGTTTACTTCTGAATTCAGATTACAGTATACGTAGTGAATTCTTTTAACATTCACAGGGTACATTTATTAGTACAGAATATTTTGAACATCACCCAGGGAGGTACTACTGTCCTGCCAAGTGAATAAAAATGGAAGCCTGTAATTATTTTATATGATGGTACGATTGCTGGTGTCTTTTTTATGCGTCTCATAAGCATGCAAGATTTCAGGTACGTCTTGCTACTTCTACTTACACTTAATTCACACTACACATGCATGTACAAACATATATATACACACCCCCTCTGGGCTTTCTTCTATCTTCTTATTAGTTCTTGTTCTTGTTTATTTCGGCTTATCTCCATGGGGAGATAGGGGCTAGTAACCCATTCTCCTGTATATATATTACTAAATTTAAAAGGAGAAACTTTCATTTTCCCTTCTGGGTCACCCAGCCTCGGTGGAATACGGCTGGTTTGTTGAAAGGTGATTTTAAACATCTCCATGGGGAAATGGAGAAGAATCCTACCTCCGTAAGCGATGTGTGTCATAAGAGGCGATTAAAATGCCAGGTGCTAATAACTTTCTCCTACATAAATTACTAAATCTAAATAAGAAGAAAAACTTGACATTTTCTTCTATTTTAGGTCACCCTCCCTTGATGGGAGACAACCACTGTGTTAAAAAAAATAAATTGAACAGTAAAATTCGCAATTGTATTGGTAGGCCAATATCCTTCAGTCAGTTGAGAAGTGCTGAAACTACTGTACCATACTCTGTATTCTTATTATACTCATTGGGGAGCGCTAAACCCGTAGGGATTATACAGTGCCTGGGGACACTGGAGGATATTCAGGTTTACTTCAAGAAACTGCAGCATTGGTAATACTGTGACAAATCTTATACTTGTACAAAGTTAGAGAGAAAAACTTATTTACTCAAACACTGAAGTGTTTCCGATGAAAAAAATCTTGGAGGAAAAGTAATAGTTTGCCTCATAGGCCTGAGAAATGAGCTTGGATAAAAATGTTGTAATACAAGGTAGTCGTAAACTTTTTCTAGATAAAAAACGGGTGACAATAACTGAATGTTTACCTGCAAAGGTGTTCCAAATTTACAGGTTGAGTTGCAGTAAGAGGTCAATTAGCATTATTATTATTATAATCAAGGGGGAAGCGCTAAACCCGGAGGATTATACAGCGCCTGGGGGGGGGGATGTGGAAGGCATTCAGGCTTAATTCGGGGAACTGGAGCACAGATCCAATTCCCTAAATCAAGAGCCCCTCACCAACATCAAGGAACCTTCCTTGAGGGGGGTCAATTAGCAGCCTTTATTAAATGATGAATAAAACAGAATCACAACATCTGGGTATCTTTAATTCACAGATGTCTACAAATTAAAGATACCCAGATGCTGCACGTGTGTCTAATCCTTCAATTTTATATTTGCTGTTTATTTGTCTTAAGTTAGCAACTCCTCTGTACTGAGTACCGCCAGTACCAAACAACCAATTTTTATTTGAAATATACACGATTGTTACTGTACTTGCCACCTCCAGAACATCTACACAAGTGCTTCAGAGTACAGGCACTGTACTTCCCACCTCCAGAACCACATCACCAATGCTTCAGAGTACAGGCACTGTACTTCCCACCTCCAGAACCACATCACCAATGCTTCAGAGTACAGGCACTGTACTTCCCACCTCCAGAACCACATCACCAATGCTTCAGAGTACAGGCACTGTACTTCCCACCTCCAGAACCACATCACCAATGCTTCAGAGTACAGGCACTGTACTTCCCACCTCTAGGACTGTCACAAACAAGAAATGCTTAAAAATGCACAAAAAATGGACCGTAAAAAAATACAGTGGAACCTCAAAAATCGAACTGCTCCCAACACAACCAATTATGTAAGTGTATTTTTGTAAGTGCTTTTATAAGTGTATTTTTGAGGGTCTGAAATGGACTAATCTAATTTACATTATTCCTGATGGGAATAAATTCATTCGGTAAAGGCACTCGAACAGCCTTCTGGACCGAAAAAAGTTCGATATTTGAGGTTCCACTGTAATATGATCATTCTCTACTCTTGACAACCTAGGTGGACTCTCTTCCCTGACTGGCCAACATAATGGATGATATATTGTACAATAATAGATTTACCTGTGACTTTTTCAAGTTTTCCTACTCTCACAGTCAACAAGGCTGTTGCTTTGGAGGCCTGTCAGCCCACATATCTACCACAGCCTGGTTGATCTGGTATACCAAGCAGGTAGTGAACCAGTGTCCTCTTGAATTGATATGTACTGGCAGCCAGCTGAACCTAGACCCAGAAATGTTGACACAGTGTTCTCTTTTTGTGCCCACAGTGCTCTTTTCACTACATCTATATGACATTTCCTCCCAGTTGCAGTTTAAAAACTGTAGTGTAAAGCACCCTTCTGGCAAGACAGTGATGGAGTGAATGATGGTGAAAGTTTTTCTTTTTCGGGCCACCCTGCCTTGGTGGCCACCCTGCCTTGGTGGGAATCGGCCAGTGTGATAATAATAAAAAAAAAATCTCTCATTCCAACACAGTTATGGTAGTGTACAGATTTGAGACTAGTTTTGTTATTATCTTCCATGCTAAATAATAACCCACAGAAACACAGGAGATTAATTGATCTCTATATTTTGACCCCATTATGGGATTCTCTTCAACTAAAGAGATCCCACAAGGGGACTGAAATTTACAAATTTCCATGTGGGTTATTACTGAGCACTGGCAAGTGTTCATTACACTTTATCTTCCATATGTATATATGTACACTATCTTTCATATATATTATCATGCTTATCTCTCACTCACTGCCTTACACTTTTTTCCAATATTCCCAGAACAAGTTCAAAGATGCATAAAACTACCAAAATGGTGAATAAGACACATATGTAACATCTGGGTGCCTTTGTTTAACCCAGTCACTATCAATCACATAGAACTATGTCAGTGGGATCAGCATCACTTGTAAATCTACTCAATTCATAGTGTCCTCAAATTTGTGTGCGGTATAAAATAACCTGTCCCATGCGGTGCATAATGGGAACAGTTAACAGATAGACCAGAATACTAACTAGTGAGTGGGAAAATTCCAGCTGGCTAAAGACTGAGAGGGGCCTTCAATAGACCTTAAAGTGGCGGAAATGGTCGATTATTGCAATTTTCCTGGTATGAAGATGAATGGTTCAGAGAACCGACAAGTTGATAATTTAGATACCCAAGTGTTGCACATGCGACTAATTTATCAATTTTCCTGGCGACGTGTACAGGCCCTTCAAACCCCCATTAGTTTTAAATTTTATGGGTTTTTACTATATCAGCTTCAATTACTGAAATGGCCCAAACCACAAATAAGAATTCTTGGTTATCCTTCTTCAGTTGAGAAATTGGGAAAACATCAAATTTTTGTGTGACAATGGATTCAAGACAGAGGAAAAGTATTATATAGGAGAAAGCTAGAAATGTGAATAGTGAAGCAAAGGAAGGTTGTGTTAGTGACTGGAATGCTTACATTGTTTGTTTTGGACTTTGTTTTTAAACTGGGATTTCTTGAACATGCTCCATGGTAAAATTAGCCTAATTACCCAGTTCTGGGAAGTATGGAAGGTACACTAGCAAACTAGCTGGGAATTGGGCCAGTTTGAGCCTAGAATTAGCTTAATCTAAGACTCAAATTGGAGAAAAATAGCTTCTGCATAAAGTGCTTCCAACCTTCAATTTTGTACCTGTGACATTTCCTTCAGAAAGATTCTATACCATTTTGTAAGATTATTTTTTTTAGGAAAAAGGCAACACAGAAATTTACCAGGGGTGTCAATGGTGAAAGAGTTAAGAAATGTTTTGCCTTCCAGGGACTATTAGACCAATCAAGTCCCTGGAGGACAAAACACCTTACAAATAAAAATACCCAGGTGTCACACATGTGCTTTATTTACCAGGAGCTGCAACAGTGGAATCAAAATGGGCAAACATGGATTAAGAAATATATAAAAGCACTGATTTAGCAGCAACTGTATGTAACAGATGGCACTGTTAATGTGTTAGTCTACATACTTAACAAAACCTTGCAATGGTTGAAACATCAGTAAATAAAAGCTTACTCGTACTGTTTCACTAAGAGAACTTGAAGTTAATGAAACACACTACCATGTGTCATCGCTGAATCAATTTTAATTATCAATGGCTATAAAATCAAGTTATCCACAGACACGAGCCTCCCTAGCACAAACTACCACAGTGTTCCGTACCCACTGCAGAGTTCCGTGCCTCTTCTTACAGTCAATATTTTAAGAATGATCAACTTACCTTGCCAGTTCCTTTTGCAATTCCACCATGACTTTGTGGGATTGATCATAATAGAGTGTCTGGGCCTCAACAAGCTCATTCAGGTAACGCAGGTGAGCTGCTTGTGACGACCTGCAAGTGACCTACATGTTACAATTATTAACACACAACATGTGTAATGAAACTTACAATATTGTGGGTGCAACAATTAACAACTAAACTATAATTTGTAGAGGATATTAAAGGGTGTTTTGGTCTATGATGGACCATTATCAAACCTGGAAATTGTGGGTTAATAGTGTGAGTTAATAAATGTGGGTTAATAGTGTGGGCTTATACTATGGGTTAATAATGAATACAGGTACTAATGTCTCAATGGAGATCAATTAAGGAAAAAGATTACAAATGTTGACCTTATGCAATATATTTTTACTAGTCAGGTTATACTTGAAATATTTATTAATACATAGTGATTTCTCTTACCTTACACCTTCCAGCAGCAGTTTAGTAATTTCAGCCTGTCTATCAAAGTCAGCCTGAGCCTTCCTTAAATCTGCTTCAGCCTGAAAATTAAAAATATTTAAATCAGAAACAATACACAGAGTAGAAATAACAAGAATACATTGTACAGCCTCTCCTCACTTAGCGACGTACTCGTTTACCAATTGCTCGGACTTACGACGGGCTCTCTGACCAGTATGCATACCTAAACAATGTACAGTGGACCCCCAGTTTACAATATTATTTCATTCCAGAAGTATGTTCAGGTGCCAGTACTGACCGAATTTGTTCCCATAAGGAATATTGTGAATTAGATTAGTCCATTTCAGACCCCCAAACATACACATACAAATGCACTTACATAACTGGTCACATTGGGAGCTGATCGTAAACCGGAGGTCCACTGTATATTAGAGCTGATTTCCTCTATTCTGTTTATCACAATATAGAGTACACTACTGTATAAAAAGTTAAAAATATACTAACAATGTTATAATTGGTGCAAAGGTGACATTAAAACAGTATCAAACATGGTTGACAAACCCACTACCATTATAGTATGCTCCTCACTTAGCCACGACTTCATTTACCGACGTGGTCTTAGGAATGGAGCTTCATCGTTAAGTGAGGAGAGGCTGTATATGTTTATATACGTATTATAAGGTTTTCCTAACTTATGAACCGGGTGTATTTCTGGTATTTCAATTTATAGACAAGTTATTCTTTATTGTTATTATTACATTCAAGAGGAAGGAGTAAACCCATTAGGGTTGTACAGTGTGTGGGAGAATAGGAGGTACAGTGAACCCCCGGTTTACGATCAGCTCCCAATGCGACCAATTATGTAAGTGTATTTATGTAAGTGTGTTTGTATGTGTATGTTTGGGGGTCTGAAATGGACTAATCTAATTCACAATATTCCTTATGGGAACAAATTCGGTCAGTACTGGCACCTGAACATACTTCTGGAATGAAATAATATCGTAAACCGGGGGTCCACTGTATTAAGGTTTGATCTAAGGGGAGGGCAGATCCCATTCCTTGTACCAAGAATCCCTTCACTGGCATCAAGGAACCTCCCTGAGGCGTCACTCACATAGACAACAATAATACAAAGGATGGTACTGCAGTTCAATAACTGTAAAGCATTAATTACTTCCAAGGTGCCACATTTATAAGTGCACACATGTGTACTGTAAGACATTTGTAAGTTTATGGGGGATAAACACCAAGGAGTAATACATTACCTGGGGAAAATCAAAGGTAATTAAATGTGATTCAAGGGGAGAGTCAGAGAGCTCCTTCCCCCCACTCACTCACAAAGATAACTTTCACTCACAAAGATAACCGAGGTAGAGAGGACTGGGCTTATGGCACACAGGGATACCTTTCTCAGATCTATCACACACACACACATCTAATTATTACATTCAAAGGGAAGTGCAAAATCCAAAGGGGTCATACAGAACCTGGGAAATGGGAGGTAATCAGGTTTGATCCAAGGAAGGGCAAAGTAGCTCCAATTCCTTGAATGAAAAGCCCTTCACCAACACCTTAAAGAGTGTACTGCCATACAAAATATTAAAAATTAAATAGTTTCTATTATACAGGTAGTTACAAAAATACAATAGTGCAAATATTAAAATTACAAAAATACAATAGTGCATCTATTAAATTTATGAAAATACAAGAGTGCCACTATTAAAATTATGAAAATACAATAGACTGCTTTCACTATATGAAAATACAAGACAATCATATCAGTGTACAGTGTACAGGTACATCACATTAATACCAGTACAGTGTTGGATTAAGACACGTACACACAACAGAGATGTCTACTTGAGGGGATGTTTACCACTGGTGACTTATATCAATGCGTGTCCTTCAGTGAATGTCTTGACTGTGTGTGCATGTCTTATACAAGATGATTCTCTCAGTAAAATGATGCAACTAGAGTGAAAAATATAAGCAAGTGGTTGTCGTCATGCAGCACATGCTATGTCCACTGATATTTCTGGCAAGCACACTACACCGACTCATTGCTATTTAATCTCTTAAGCCCAGATAGGTCACACAGTGCCTGGGAAATGAGAGGTAGTCGAATTTAATCCAAGGATCGACACTCTACAGTTCCTTGCACTGAACGACCCATGTGGATCACTCACATAAATGTATAATAATCAACTACACAAGGGTCATTAAGGTTGCATATCCCTGTACTCACAAAGTCAAGAATCCTTTAATATCAAAGACTGGATTAAGGATTATACACTTGTATATAAATAGTATACAATGCCCACAAAGTGAAGAATAAGACACATGCGACATCTAAAGATATCCAGATGTTGCACGCATGTCCAATTCTTCACTTGTATGTATATACAGTCAAACCTTGGTTTTCGTATCCCTAGTTTGTATGTAAAACTATAGTTATTCTCTATAAAATGTATTTTTTGTTAATATTTTTGGGTGTCTGGAACGGATTAATTGGATTTCCATTATTTCTTATGGGGAAAATTAATTCAGCTAACATCCAAATCGGTTAAAGGCAAGCTCTCTGGAACGGATTAACGCCATTACCCAAGGGTCCACTGTATTGCTTCAGTTTTCGCGTGATTTGGGTTTTCGTCAGACTTTTTCCAACGAATTAATCATGAAAACCAAGGTTCCACTGTACACTGAAATAGATATGGTATGCAGTACCTTTCAGAATATACACACTGTCCATAGGTAAACCAGTATAGGTGTATAAGCATCAATTAGAGTATAGATTTCTTGACTTGAACAGAAATTCCTATCACTCAATATTTTGACATCATCAGTCCCCATGAAATTTATATTGGTGCCAACTAAAAAAAAAATCTACAGTATACAATCGAACGCCACTATTTCAGACCCGTATGAATTAGACTTGAAGCCTCTTTTTTACAGCTATGAAATTCTGGAGCTAAATAAGACCATGAGCATATTGTGTATTATATAAAAAACAATTCGGAATCATGATGTCCCTTGTATGACGGTGGAAGTAAGTCACACTGGCTTTACCAGGTTAACCTGTGTTAAATGTACATAATTTAACACTTATGTAGCATAACAACATCTATATTTCTAGATTTCCTTAAAAAAAAAAACACTAACTGTATCTAACTTTAATGAGTGTCCTTCCTTGGGTCTTAAAGGGAAATGGCTGATTTGTATTAATAATAATAATAATAAGTTAAGAAAGCCTAGAGAACAAATGGATTTGTCAGTTAAAAATAGGAGAGGAGAGTTATTAAATGGAGAGTTAGAGGTATTGGGAAGATGGAAGGAATATTTTGAGGAATTGTTAAATGTTGATGAAGATAGGGAAGCTGTGATTTCGTGTATAGGGCAAGGAGGAATAACATCTTGTAGGAGTGAGGAAGAGCCAGTTGTGAGTGTGGGGGAAGTTCGTGAGGCAGTAGGTAAAATGAAAGGGGGTAAGGCAGCCGGGATTGATGGGATAAAGATAGAAATGTTAAAAGCAGGTGGGGATATAGTTTTGGAGTGGTTGGTGCAATTATTTAATAAATGTATGGAAGAGGGTAAGGTACCTAGGGATTGGCAGAGAGCATGCATAGTTCCTTTGTATAAAGGCAAAGGGGATAAAAGAGAGTGCAAAAATTATAGGGGGATAAGTCTGTTGAGTGTACCTGGTAAAGTGTATGGTAGAGTTATAATTGAAAGAATTAAGAGTAAGACGGAGAATAGGATAGCAGATGAACAAGGAGGCTTTAGGAAAGGTAGGGGGTGTGTGGACCAGGTGTTTACAGTGAAACATATAAGTGAACAGTATTTAGATAAGGCTAAAGAGGTCTTTGTGGCATTTATGGATTTGGAAAAGGCATATGACAGGGTGGATAGGGAGGCAATGTGGCAGATGTTGCAAGTGTATGGTGTAGGAGGTAGGTTACTGAAAGCAGTGAAGAGTTTTTACGAGGATAGTGAGGCTCAAGTTAGAGTATGTAGGAAAGAGGGAAATTTTTTCCCAGTAAAAGTAGGCCTTAGACAAGGATGTGTGATGTCACCGTGGTTGTTTAATATATTTATAGATGGGGTTGTAAGAGAAGTAAATGCGAGGGTCTTGGCAAGAGGCGTGGAGTTAAAAGATAAAGAATCACACACAAAGTGGGAGTTGTCACAGCTGCTCTTTGCTGATGACACTGTGCTCTTGGGAGATTCTGAAGAGAAGTTGCAGAGATTGGTGGATGAATTTGGTAGGGTGTGCAAAAGAAGAAAATTAAAGGTGAATACAGGAAAGAGTAAGGTTATGAGGATAACAAAAAGATTAGGTGATGAAAGATTGAATATCAGATTGGAGGGAGAGAGTATGGAGGAGGTGAACGTATTCAGATATTTGGGAGTGGACGTGTCAGCGGATGGGTCTATGAAAGATGAGGTGAATCATAGAATTGATGAGGGAAAAAGAGTGAGTGGTGCACTTAGGAGTCTGTGGAGACAAAGAACTTTGTCCTTGGAGGCAAAGAGGG
This sequence comes from Cherax quadricarinatus, assembly GCF_038502225.1. Lineage (NCBI taxonomy): Eukaryota > Metazoa > Arthropoda > Malacostraca > Decapoda > Parastacidae > Cherax > Cherax quadricarinatus. Next base: position 361,744 of record NC_091387.1, read on the forward strand.
GAATGTATGAGAGTATAGTTTTACCAACGCTCTTATATGGGTGTGAAGCGTGGGTGATGAATGTTGCAGCGAGGAGAAGGCTGGAGGCAGTGGAGATGTCATGTCTGAGGGCAATGTGTGGTGTGAATATAATGCAGAGAATTCGTAGTTTGGAAGTTAGGAGGAGGTGCGGGATTACCAAAACTGTTGTCCAGAGGGCTGAGGAAGGGTTGTTGAGGTGGTTCGGACATGTAGAGAGAATGGAGCGAAACAGAATGACTTCAAGAGTGTATCAGTCTGTAGTGGAAGGAAGGCGGGGTAGGGGTCGGCCTAGGAAAGGTTGGAGGGAGGGGGTAAAGGAGGTTTTGTGTGCGAGGGGCTTGGACTTCCAGCAGGCATGCGTGAGCGTGTTTGATAGGAGTGAATGGAGACAAATGGTTTTTAATACTTGACGTGCTGTTGGAGTGTGAGCAAAGTAACATTTATGAAGGGGTTCAGGGAAAGCGGCAGGCCGGACTTGAGTCCTGGAGATGGGAAGTACAGTGCCTGCACTCTGAAGGAGGGGTGTTAATGTTGCAGTTTAAAAACTGTAGTGTAAAGCACCCTTCTGGCAAGACAGTGATGGAGTGAATGATGGTGAAAGTTTTTCTTTTTCGGGCCACCCTGCCTTGGTGGGAATCGGCCAGTGTGATAATAAAAAAAAATAAAAAATAATAATAATAATATTATTATTATTACTACTACTACAGCCTTTCCTCACTTAGCAACGTACTCGGATTTATGACGGGCTCTCTGACCAATATGCATGCCTCAATAATGTATATTAGAGCTGATTTCCTCTATTCTGTTTGTTATAATATACAGTACACTACTGTATAAACATTTAAATATATACCAGAAATGTTATAAATGGTGCAAAGGTGACATTAAAACAATATCAAAGATGGCTGACACAAACCCACTATTATAGTATGCTCCTCACTTAGTGACGAATTTGTTTACCGACATGGTCTTAGGAATGGAACTCCGTCGTTAAGTGAGGAGAGGCTGTATTAGTATATATTTTTTAAACTTACTGGTCGTCTCCCACTGAGGCAGTGACCAAAAAAAAGAAGAAACGAAAGATTTTCATCTGTTTACATTTAACCCTTTGAGGGTCGACAGGCCCACTCCAAGACTCGTCCTCAGGTTCGGCCAAATTTAAAAAAAAAAAAAAAAATTCTCTTATGAAAAGACAGAGAATCTTTTCCCGATCATAATGACACCAAAAGTTTGAAATTTGATGGAAAACTTACGGAATTATGCTCTCGCGAAGTTAGCGGTCTCGGCGTTGTTTACGCATCGGCAATTTTGCCCACTTTGAGCCCCATTTTCGGCCAATTCCACTGTACTAGTCAACAAAAAACAGATATTTCGCTAGAACTCCATTTTTTCTATCGAATGAGTGCAAAAAAACCACCCATTTCTCAATTTCAACTATCCAGTACAATGGTCAGAATTTAGCAATTTTGCCAATTTCACACAAATTTCAAAAGATGCCAATTTCCGAATAGGGTCCAGAATAAACAAGAAAGACATTCCTGGCACTAAAATGACATTTCCTCTGTTCATTAGTCACTTCTCAAGGCCCCTCTTATATTCTTTTGCTTTCCACTTTTAATTTTTATTCTCACAAAAAATAGAAGATTTACTGTTATGCAGACTACTGCATTAGTGTAAAAAATGGTATAAATAATACTGGCGCACTTGTGAAAGAATATAAGATTCACCAGTTGACGTGTATTGGACGCTTGGCATGATTTGTTTACTTTTGAACTTTGGTAAAAATCGAACATTTCTGCTACTTTGAGCTCAATTTCAAGGTACTTTTCTTTGTAAAACCAGTCAAAATCATCTCAATTTCTGTAATATGTCTTCCATTCTATAAAATGACACCAAGAAAACTAGAATACAACAATAAATACCACACAAAAATACACTGCAAAGTCACTGTTTTATTCCAAAAAAACGGTCCAAGTTTTTTTTTTCTCATTATGCACTGTGTGCTGCAGGATTTTTTTTTATACTGTGCACACTGACCACATAGACCCATTCTTTCATATGTAGGCCTACCCGCTTTCTCCCACGAGATTTGAGGGAGCTAGAATTTAGGAGTACTTGTACGTCAAAAACCCTGGGTTGTAAGCCGTACTAGTACGGCCGAAACCCTCAAAGGGTTAATAATTTATACAGGAGAAGGTTATTGGTCCCTTACTCCCAGCATTTTAGATGCGTCTTACAACACACATGGCTTACGGAGGAAGGATTCATCGCCATTTCCACAGAGAATTATTATTAAAGTTTACTTAGGACTAAATGAGATGTGTCTTCTAGTTATTTATAAAGAAATTTACAGGTACTGTTGAGCAGAAAATATTTGGAAGGAGGGCAGAGAGTAAGTTCATTTAGGCACAGATACATATATGAACAATTATCATACATAGTGTACATTACCCTCCAGGATAATCCAAAAAAGTCAGAAAAAATGACTTATTTCCACTGGAGCTTCAATTTAGCCTCGTCCCTCACCCACATCATACTAAACAATAGGAGGAAACATCAGATTAATTCACTTGTACAACTTAATCCTCATATCAACATTCCAGGGTAGCAGAGTACTGCAGTAGACCTACTGGTCCTTCCAGGCTTGATGCACCAGTCACTTCTCCTCCTCCTAGGCACAAAGGTGACCCTCATTTAGTGTTCTTAATTTGCTAGACCCTTGGTATCTTTACTAAGTTCAATTAGGCCATAAATACTTAATTACACATAAAACTTTTCAATGTAAACTATGCCAGTCACACATGGTAATTGTTTTCACTTCCCCAGAGCTTTTTTCAACATATCAGCTGTTTCCCACTAGGGCAGTGATTCAAAAAAAGAAGAAGAAACGCTTTCATCATCACTCACTCCGTCACTGTCTTGCCAGAAGCGTGATGATACTACAATTCAAAAACTTCAACCTATCTCCATCCCTCCTTCAGATATATCACATAATTGAAAATTCAGATAAAGCAATGCCACACAAAGTGAGGAAGATCCCTCTACTTTCTACTCTATATACCCCACACACCAGACAGGGTACTTCCCCAACACCAGACAGGGTACTTCCCCAACACCAGACAGGGTACTTCCCCAATACCAGACAGGGTACTTCCCCAACACCAGACAGGGTACTTCCCGACACACACGATTTAATTTGAGTGGGACTTGCGCATTAAGTGAATAGAATTATCAAAGCTCGTTGCTTGGGAAGCATTGAAAATTGGGTTGGGCAGATATTCTGTTGGGGAGATGGTTTGTGAAGGACCTGCCTAGTATGGGCAAACAGATCTGCTGCAGTGTTCCTGCTTTCTTATGTTCTTATGTACACCAGTTGAGGAAATTGCTTCAGAGGAGGAGGAGGATGAAGAAAGAGGGAAGAAGGTTCCTTCTTCAAAGATTGAGGACATTTGTGCAAAGTGGAGTGAGGTGCAAACATTTGTGGAGGAACATCACCCTAACCCTCTCCCCTCCTCCCTCTCTACCATACACCAACAAGGGTCTTCAATAAAGGTGTCACGTTATTATCGTTTTATACTTGATTTCTCATTCTCTACGTAAATCTATATTTAATGTATAAAAAATTATTTTTTGTTAATATTTTTGGGTGACTGGAATGGATTAATTGGATTTACATTATTTCTTACGGGGAAAATGGCTTCAGTTTTCGTCAATTTCACATCTCGTGAGACTCTCCTGGAACTTAGTCAAGCCATTACAGCTTGACAAAGATCCTGGAGAGTGAAACATTGCCACAGTAAAATGTCACATTAGTTGCAAGTGTACATGTGTTCTCGACTTACAATATTTTGCCTTTATGATGGTGTAAAAACAATTGCTTTGGAGATAATTACCCAGCATGAAGGCGGCAATAATAATATCTATTTCTACAAGTACACGTACATGGTATACAGACCATAGCTGACATCAGTGACATATTACTACAGTGGACCCCCGCATAACGATGGCATCGCATAGCGATTTTTCCGCATAACGATTACTTTTATCGCAAAATTTTTGCCCCGCATACCGATTAAAAACCCGCATACCGATTTTCGTCCGAGACGCGTCCAATGTGCCCTCAGCCAGCCTCACATGTGCCGCTCCGTCCCATTGTTTACCAGCCAGCCTCCGCGGTAACATCCAAGCATACACTCGGAATATTTCGTATTATTACAGTATTTTCGGTGCTGTTTCTGGAAAATAAGTGACCATGGGCCCCAAGAAAGCTTCTAGTGCCAACCCTACACCTCAAAGGGTAAGAATTACTATAGAGATGAAGAAAGAGATAATTGATAAGTATGAAAGTGGAGTGCGTATAGCCGACCTAGTCAAGCTGTACAAGAAACCCCAATCAACCATCGCTACTATTGTGGGCACCAGAAAGACAATCAAGGAAGCTGTTCTTGCCAAAGGTTCAACTGTGTTTTCGAAACAAAGATCGCAATTGATGGAAGATGTTGAGAGACTCTTATTGGTGTGGATAAATGAAAAACAGATAGCAGGAGATAGCGTCTCTCAAGCGATCATATGTGAAAAGGCTAGGAAGTTGCATGACGATTTAATTAAAAAAATGCCTGCAACTAGTGATGATGTGAGTGAATTTAAGGCCAGCAAAGGTTGGTTTGAGAGATTTAAGAAGCGTAGTGGCATCCATAGTGTGATAAGGCATGGTGAGGCTGCCAGTTCGGACCACAAAGCGGCTGAAAAATATGTGCAGGAATTCAAGGAGTACATAGAAACTGAAGGACTGAAACCTGAACAAGTGTTTAATTGTGATGAAACAGGCCTGTTCTGGAAGAAAATGCCAAGCAGGACCTACATTACTCAGGAGGAAAAGGCACTCCCAGGACATAAGCCTATGAAAGACAGGCTTACTTTGTTGATGTGTGCCAATGCTACTGGTGATTGCAAAGTGAAGCCTTTATTAGTGTATCACTCTGAAACTCCCAGAGCGTTCAGGCAAAAGAATGTCCTCAAGGATAATTTGTGTGTGCTGTGGAGGGCAAACAGTAAGGCATGGGTCACTAGGGAATTTTTCTATAACTGGTTACACCATGCATTTGCCCCCAATGTGAAAAATTACCTAACTGAAAAGAAATTAGAACTTAAGTGCCTCCTGGTGTTAGACAATGCCCCTGGTCATCCTACAGACGTGGCAGAGCGACTTTATGGGGACATGAGCTTCATTAAGGTGAAGTTTTTGCCTCCTAATACCACTCCTCTCCTGCAGCCCATGGACCAGCAGGTTATTTCCAACTTCAAGAAACTGTACACAAAAGCTCTGTTTGAAAGGTGCTTTGTAATGACCTCAGAAACTCAACTGACTCTAAGAGAGTTTTGGAGAGATCACTTTAATATCCTCAATTGTGTAAACCTTATAGGTAAGGCTTGGGAGGAAGTGACAAAGAGGACCTTGAACTCTGCTTGGAAGAAACTGTGGCCAGAATGTGTAGACAAAAGGGATTTTGAAGGGTTTGAGGCTAACCCTGAGAATCCTGTGCCAGTTGAGGAATCCATTGTGGCATTGGGAAAGTCCTTGGGGTTGGAGGTTAGTGGGGAGGATGTGGAAGAGTTGGTGGAGGAGGACAATGAAGAACTAACCACTGATGAGCTGCTAGATCAACTTCAACAGCAAGAGGCCACACCTGAGGAAATTGCTTCGGAGGAGGGGAGAGAGAAATTGAAGAAGTTGCCTACTTCAAAGATTAAGGAAATCTGTGCAAAGTGGCTTGAAGTGCAAACCTTCATGGATGAAAATCACCCTCACACAGCTATTGCAAGCCGTGCTGGTGATTATTACACTGACAATGTTGTGAAACACTTTAGGCAAGTCATAAAGGAACGAGAGGTACAGGCCACTATGGACAGATATCTTGTGCGAAAGAAGTCCAGTGACTCTGAAGCTGGCCCTAGTGGCATTAAAAGAAGAAGGGAAGTAACCCCAGAAAAGGACTTACTACCTCAAGTCCTAATGGAAGGGGATTCCCCTTCTAAACAGTAAGAAGATAATGCTCTCCCCTCCTCCCATCCCATCAATCATCACCAGATCTTCAATAAAAGTAAGTGTCATTTAATTGTGCATGCCTTTTTCAGTTTGTGTGTATTAAAATTAACATTTCATGTGGTAAAAAAAATTTTTTTTCATACTTTTGGGCGTCTTGCACGGATTAATTTTATTTCCATTATTTCTTATGGGGAAAATTCATTCGCATAACGATTATTTCGCATAACGATGAGCCCTCTTGCACGGATTAAAATCGTTAACCGGGGGTCCACTGTATATAGAAAGACCCTTGTCATGCACAGCATTTCCCACAAATTAGGTCAGTTTTATCCCAGGATGCAACCCACACTGATCCACTGACACCCAGGTACCCATTTTACTGATGAGGAACACAGACAACTGGTGTAAGGAAACATCACCTAATGTTTCAACCCTCACCGGGAATCAAACCCAAAGTCTGTAATGTGTATTCATTTATTTACTTTCAATACTTGTAGTATTTAGTTACAGTAATTATTTATTTATTTATTTAGTGACAGTAATTATTTACGAATTTATGTAACACATCATTTACATTCAACATACGATATTTTCAACTTACAATGGGTTCGTCAGAACATAACCACATCGTAAGTCAAAAAGCATCTGTCCTTTTACCTAACATCTAGAGCCTTAGTGAGCAGGGAAAGAAAATACTGAGTTGCCACACCTTATCTGGTACAGCATTAGCAATTTAACTGCAATTTCCCATAATGCATGAAGTGGGTAATTTGTGCTTTAACAAGAGTGTGTCCAGAACGAACGGGTCATGAATAGTGGAGCTCGAATGTACAGTGGACCCCCAGTTAACGATATTTTTTCATTCCAGAAGTATGTTCAGGTGCCAATACTGACCGAATTTGTTCCCATAAGGAATATTGTGAAGTAGATTAGTCCATTTCAGACCCCCAAACATACACGTACAAACGCACTTACATAAATACACTTACATAATTGGTGGCATTGGGAGGTGATCGTTAAGCGGGGGTCCACTGTATTAATGTTGTTCGAGTAATAAGTAAGTAGAGTATGTGCTTACTTCTAACACTTCCTGCTCTGCCTGAAGCTTGTAATAAAACAAAATATATTTGTATGAAGTTCCAAATTTTACTCAATGACTATAACCATTATTTCACCAAGTGAATCACACACTGACTGTATGGTTGATCTGTATGAATAACCCACATTTAGCAGTATGAAAATACAGGCAGGCCCCACCTTACAGCACTTTGCTTTATGGGGTTTCACTAATGCAGCAGTTTTTAATTATATCCATTCTTCATTACTCAGACTTCCTACAATAAATATATTCACCACTTTTTTAAGGTAATGTATGTACTGTATATGCAATTTTTAGGTCTAGCTCTTTTGCTCACTTAATGTATGATAATGTTGACTTGTTATCAGGCTTTTATATGCATTTGAAAGTGAAAAAAAGACTTTCAGTTTACGTACAGTGATTTTCAGTTTACAGAGATTTTCAGTTTACATCAGTAGCCCAGAACCTAACCTGGTGTATAAGGGAGGTCTGCCTGTACTGCGGATATTTATGGTGAAATTAGAGATCATCGTCAGGCAGGAACACACTTAATCTGTAAACGGTCTAAACGTATATATACGTTTTTTCAACATTTGAAAGTATGTAAAAAAAGTAGATCTTCTTTTTGTTTTTTTACATTTGAAAATGTGTAAAAAAACTTTGATCTACTTTTTTTTTTGTTATACAGTGGACCCCCGGTTAACAAATTTTTTTCATTCCAGTAGTATGTTCAGGTGCCAGTACTGACCGAATTTTTTCCCATAAGGAATATTGTGAAGTAGATTAGTCCATTTCAGACCCCCAAACATACACGTACAAACGCACTTACATAAATACACTTACATAATTGGTCGCATTTGGAGGTGATCGTTAAGCGGGGGTCCACTGTATTTGAAAATATGTAAAAAAAACGTAGATCTACTTTTGTAGCACTACACATGTGAACGTAGATCTGCTTGGACTGTTTACGGGTTAAAGGAGGTCTCAACTAAACCAAAAATATTTGAGCTGTTTTAAACACTGATTACTGTAGGTTCTTTCCATACTTGACATTGCAAGATAATGAAGCTATTACTGCTGTGTATGATGTAATGGAAATGATCTAGAAAACTGACAAGTTGAAGAACGACACTTGTGCATCGTTTGGGAATCTTCATTGAGAAAATTGCCTGGCTTCTTCAGTCCAATATATTGAAAGGTGGAAGATGAGAAGGAGTTTGAGGTAATCAGTCCCTCAGCTTGCGATTGATGGACTAAACACATCAACTTCAGGAAGAGATTGATTACCTCAAACTACTCCTCATCTTCCACTGCTCTTCTCTGTATTGGACTGAAGAAGCCACTGGCTGGTGAAACATTTCCTCAATAAAGATTAAGTGTTGAATAAGTGTCATACTTCATGTAGTACGATGTAGTTCGGCTCACTACTACATCACTCATGGCGTCAACTACTACATCACTCATGACGTCAACTACTACATCACTCATGGCGTCAACTACTACATCACTCATGACGTCAACTACTACATCACTCATGACGTCAACTACTACCTCACTCACAACGTCAACTACTACATCACTCACGACGTCAACTACTACATCACTCATGACGTCAACTACTACATCACTCACGACGTCAACTACTACGTCACTCACAACGTCAACTACTACATCACTCACAACGTCAACTACTACATCACTCACGACGTCAACTACTACATCACTCACGACATCAACTACTACATCACTCACAACGTCAACTACTACATCACTCTCGACGTCAACTACTACATCACTCTCGACGTCAACTACTACATCACTCATGACGTCAACTACTACATCACTCACGACATCAACTACTACATCACTCATGACGTCAACTACTACATCACTCATGACGTCAACTACTACATCACTCATGACGTTAACTACTACATCACTCACGACGTCAACTACTACATCACTCACGACGTCAACTACTACATCACTCATGACGTCAACTACTACATCACTCATCACGTCAACTACTACATCACTCCTGACGTCAACTACTACATCACTCATGACGTCAACTACTACATCACTCATGACGTCAACCACTACATCACTCATGACGTCAACTACTACATCATTCATGACGTCAACTACTACATCACTCACGACGTCAACTACTACATCACTCATGACGTCAACTACTACATCACTCACGACGTCAACTACTACATCACTCATGACGTCAACTCACCGATGATAAAAACAATCACTAATTGTAAACTAATCAGGAATGTCATTTTAAATTACTTTAATGGAAGCAATGAACTTTGGAGATTGAGAAACTGATGATGAAACAACTCAAATATTTTTCAGAGAACTTTTCAATCAACAGATCTTAACGTAGTAGTAGTGTCATCTCTGAGACACAGACAGACAGGCAGGCAGACAGACAGACAGGCAGACAGACAGACAGGCAGGCAGACAGGCAGACAGACAGACAGGCAGACAGACAGGCAGGCAGGCAGAAAGACAGACAGACAGACAGGCAGGCAGAAAGACAGACAGACAGGCAGACAGACAGGCAGACAGACAGGCAGGCAGGCAGACAGACAGGCAGACAGACAGGCAGACAGGCAGACAGGCAGACAGACAGGCAGACAGACAGGCAGACAGGCAGACAGACAGGCAGACAGACAGGCAGACAGACAGGCAGGCAGGCAGACAGGCAGACAGACAGGCAGACAGACAGGCAGACAGGCAGACAGGCAGACAGACAGGCAGGCAGAAAGACAGACAGACAGGCAGGCAGAAAGACAGACAGGCAGACAGACAGGCAGACAGACAGGCAGGCAGGCAGACAGACAGACAGGCAGACAGACAGGCAGACAGACAGGCAGACAGGCAGACAGGCAGACAGGCAGACAGACAGGCAGACAGACAGGCAGACAGGCAGGCAGGCAGACAGACAGGCAGACAGACAGGCAGACAGACAGGCAGACAGACAGGCAGGCAGACAGGCAGACAGGCAGGCAGGCAGGCAGACAGGCAGGCAGACAGACAGGCAGGCAGACAGGCAGGCAGGCAGACAGGCAGACAGGCAGACAGACAGACAGGCAGGCAGACAGGCAGACAGGCAGACAGACAGGCAGACAGGCAGACAGGCAGGCAGGCAGACAGACAGGCAGACAGACAGACAGACAGGCAGGCAGACAGGCAGGCAGGCAGACAGACAGGCAGACAGACAGGCAGGCAGACAGACAGGCAGGCAGGCAGACAGGCAGACAGACAGGCAGGCAGACAGACAGGCAGACAGACAGGAAGGCAGGCAGACAGATGGGCAGGCAGACAGACAGGCAGGCAGACAGGCAGACAGGCAGGCAGGAAGACAGACAGACAGGCAGACAGGCAGGCAGACAGGCAGACAGACAGGCAGAGACAGACAGGCAGGCAGACAGACAGACAGGCAGACAGGCAGACAGGCAGACAGACAGGCAGGCAGGCAGACAGACAGGCAGGCAGACAGGCAGACAGACAGGCAGGCAGGCAGACACAGGCAGACAGACAGGCAGACAGAGGCAGACAGGCAGACAGACAGGCAGGCAGACAGAGGCAGACAGACAGACAGGCAGACAGACAGGCAGACAGACAGGCAGGCAGGCAGACAGAGACAGGCAGACAGACAGGCAGGCAGGCAGACAGAGGCAGACAGACAGGCAGACAGGCAGGCAGACAGACTGGCAGACAGACAGGCAGGCAGGCAGACAGACAGAGACAGGCAGACAGGCAGGCAGGCAGGCAGACAGAGGCAGACAGACAGACAGACAGGCAGGCAGACAGAGACAGGCAGACAGACAGACAGACACACACACACAGACACACACACACACACACACACACACACACACACACACACACACACACACACACACACACACACACACACACACACACACACACACACACACACACACACACACACACGTACATTCTACTGAATCAACAATGTTCCACAGCCATTTAAACTGTAGTAAAGTACAGCTAGTAAAATGGTACCTTAATGTCTTTTGGCAATTAATCAGTAACAAAAATACAGCAAGGAAGAGGGTAAAAAAGGCACATTAAAATGGCTGACCAATAATTTGTTTTTCACGAAAACTCATCACTGCAATTAACATTCTTCAAAATCAATACATGAATAATACCTGACATTCCTCTGGAGAACACAAATAAGACACAACTGCAATGACAAACTTGATCAAGGTGTTTCAGTCATTGATGGTAATGTGTCGGTCAAAAAAAAGTTTTCAGCCAGGCAGAACTTCTCAAAGTTCGTCTCTGGTGAAAGAAACGAATACACAGAGAAGTTCTCTATTTGTGCTATGGTCTGCCCAACACTAAGCTAGTTAGCTAGTTTACTAACAAGCTCTCTCTCTTTCTCTCTCTCCCCCCTCACTCCTCTGTCTTGCTTGCTCTCTCTGTATTGCTCGCTCTTGCTCTGTCTCTCACACTTACTTTATCTGTATTTCTCACTCTCACTCTATCTCACTCTTTCGTTCTCTCTGTAATGCTGACTCTCTCACTTGTTCACTCTATCTCTGTCTCTCAGTACTAATATCTTAACTAGTTAAAATTATTCCATGCTAGTCATTATTAGAACATAAACAATCTTAAAAACAAGTGAACCATTAAAGAAAAATACAAACATTCAGAGATATAAAAACTATAATAATTACAGCACAAAAAATAAAAACTCTGCCTATGCCTAGGCCAGTTCACTCAACCTCTGGAATCACTACTCATGGAAAAATGCAAAATATTAATAGAAAAATGAATCCAAGCCAAGATTTATCTATAAAAAAACAGGATGAATTTATAAGAGCAGCTGAAGACCTAAGCTTCCCTATCTGGATGTCATTTTAGCTCTAATGAACCTTACAAAATGTAAATACAGTGGACCCCCGGTTAACGATATTTTTCCATTCCAGAAGTATGTTCAGGTGCCAGTACTGACCGAATTTGTTCCCTTAAGGAATATTGCGAAGTAGATTAGTCCATTTCAGACCCCCAAATATACATGTACAAACGCACTTACATAAATACACTTACATAATTGGTCGCATTGGGAGGTGATCGTTAAGCGGGGGTCCACTGTATAAGAAGTTGAGCACTGTGGTAAGTCTACTGGTTCCTGTTAGGCTGGTCTTACACCCAGTTCAATTACAGGACTCAATTTTTGTAAGGCTCCTGCGTGAAGGTAAACTGTGTACTGGCTCTATTACAAACACCTGTACACCATTAACTTGGCTTCAGATTAACAAAATTTACTTTACCTGCTGTTGAAGCTCACATCTGTGATCAGTATCAAGAGTTTGTCTACTCCTGAAGCCAAGCTTCAGTATATTGTTATAGGCAACATGGACAGGAGAGCATCAGGGTTTAAACCCAGGTCATTTTGTTTGCAATCTAAGCACTCGACCCAATACTATGAGGCCACAGTGACCTGGGAATAGAATTTTAAAAATATCTACTTGTGGAAACAACATATAGAGGTAAAACAAGCAACTCACTAGTTGGGAAGAACTGGCTTATCATCAGCAGAAAATGATGAAGGATATGATCACTCACCTGTGCCCCTAACATTGTAAATATAATGCTCAAACAAGTGAGAACGAGATACCTACAAACTAAGAGATAGTTACCTGAGCGACTAAGACTTTGGGATCCACTGCATCCTTTTGCTTGCAATGAAATAAACAAACTCAATAAAGGTCTCCTTTATGGAGAAATCATCATCTACACAACTAACTACTTTTGTAAGTATGCTGTGAAAAAGCTGCTTTTATGAATTTAATAAGAGACATAATTTTACAGAAATCTGCCTTAAGTAAATTACATACTTATTTTCCATTTATTATTATTATTATTATTATTATTATTATTATTATTATTATTATTATTGTATTCAGGGAAAAGTGCTAAATTCATACAGGGTGTAGACACATGTGAAACATCTGGGTAACTTTATTTGTAGACGTTTCACCATGTAGTAGGTTGGTAGACAGCAACCACCCAGGGAGGTACTACCGTCCTACCAAGTGAGTGTAAAACGAAGCCTGTGATTGTTTTACATGATGGTAGGATTGCTGATGTCTTTTGTCTGTCTCATAAATATGCAAGATTACAGGCATGTCTTGCTACTTCTACTTACACTTAGGTCACACTACACATACATGTACACATTTATTTATACACACTCATCTGAGTTTTCTTTGATTTTATCTTAATAGTTCTTGGTCTTATTAATTTTCCTTTTATATCCATGGGGAAGTGGAATAAGAATCTTTCCTCCGTAAGCCATGCGTGTTGTAAAAGTCAACTAAAATGCCGGGAACAATGGGCTAGTAACCCCTTTTCCTGTAAAGATTACTAAAAAGAATAAGAAGAAGAAAATTGTCAAAGTGGGAAGTCTGAATGTGCGTGGATGTTGTGCAGATGATAAGAAAGAGATGATTGTGGATGTTATGAATGAGAAAAAGCTGGATGTCCTGGCTTTAAGTGAAACAAAGCTGAAGGGGGTGGGAGAGTTTCAGTGGAGAGGAATAAATGGGATTAGGTCAGGGGTTTCAAATAGAGTTAGAGCTAAAGAAGGAGTAGCAATAATGTTGAAGGATAAGCTATGGCAGGAAAAGAGGGACTATAAATGTATTAATTCAAGGATTATGTGGAGCAAAATAAAGATTGGATGTGAAAAGTGGGTTATAATAAGCGTGTATGCACCTGGAGAAGAGAGAAGTGTAGAGGAGAGAGAGAGATTTTGGGAAATGTTGAGTGAATGCGTGGGGAGTTTTGAATCAAGTGTGAGAGTAATGGTGGTTGGGGATTTTAATGCTAAAGTGGGTAAAAATGTTATGGAGGGAGTAGTAGGTAAATTTGGGGTGCCAGGGGTAAATGTAAATGGGGAGCCTTTAATTGAGCTATGTGTAGAAAGAAATTTGGTAATAAGTAATACATATTTTATGAAAAAGAGGATAAATAAATATACAAGGTATGATGTAGCACGTAATGAAAGTAGTTTATTAGATTATGTATTGGTGGATAAAAGGTTGATGGGTAGGCTCCAGGATGTACATGTTTATAGAGGGGCAACTGATATATCGGATCATTATTTAGTTGTAGCTACAGTTAGAGTAAGAGATAGATGGGAAAAGAGGAAGGTGGCAACAACAAGTAAGAGGGAGGTGAAAGTGTATAAACTAAGGGAGGAGGAAGTTCGGGTGAGATATAAGCGACTATTGGCAGAAAGGTGGGCTAGTGCAAAGATGAGTAGTGGGGGGGTTGAAGAGGGTTGGAATAGTTTTAAAAATGCAGTATTAGAATGTGGGGCAGAAGTTTGTGGTTATAGGAGGGTGGGGGCAGGAGGAAAGAGGAGTGATTGGTGGAATGATGAAGTAAAGGGTGTGATAAGAGAGAAAAAGGTAGCTTATGAGAGGTTTTTACAAAGCAGAAGTGTTATAAGAAGAGCAGAGTATATGGAGAGTAAAAGAAAGGTAAAGAGAGTGGTGAGAGAGTGCAAAAGGAGAGCAGATGATAGAGTGGGAGAGGCACTGTCAAGAAATTTTAATGAAAATAAGAAAAAATTTTGGAGCGAGTTAAACAAGTTAAGAAAGCCTAGGGAAAATATGGATTTGTCAGTTAAAAACAGAGTAGGGGAGTTAGTAGATGGGGAGATGGAGGTATTGGGTAGATGGCGAGAATATTTTGAGGAACTTTTAAATGTTAAGGAAGAAACAGAGGCAGTAATTTCATGCACTGGTCAGGGAGGTATACCATCTTTTAGGAGTGAAGAAGAGCAGAATGTAAGTGTGGGGGAGGTACGTGAGGCATTACGTAAAATGAAAGGGGGTAAAGCAGCTGGAACTGATGGGATCATGACAGAAATGTTAAAAGCAGGGGGGGATATAGTGTTGGAGTGGTTGGTACTTTTGTTTAATAAATGTATGAAAGAGGGGAAGGTACCTAGGGATTGGCAGAGAGCATGTATAGTCCCTTTATATAAAGGGAAAGGGGACAAAAGAGACTGTAAAAATTACAGAGGAATAAGCTTACTGAGTATACCAGGAAAAGTGTACGGTAGGGTTATAATTGAAAGAATTAGAGGTAAGACAGAATGTAGGATTGCGGATGAGCAAGGAGGTTTTAGAGTGGGTAGGGGATGTGTAGATCAGGTGTTTACATTGAAGCATATATGTGAACAGTATTTAGATAAAGATAGGGAGGTTTTTATTGCATTTATGGATTTAGAAAAGGCATATGATAGAGTGGATAGAGGAGCAATGTGGCAGATGTTGCAAGTATATGGAATAGGTGGTAAGTTATTAAATGCTGTAAAGAGTTTTTATGAGGATAGTGAGGCTCAGGTTAGGGTGTGTAGAAGAGAGGGAGACTACTTCCCGGTAAAAGTAGGTCTTAGACAGGGATGTGTAATGTCACCATGGTTGTTTAATATATTTATAGATGGGGTTGTAAAGGAAGTAAATGCTAGGGTGTTTGGGAGAGGGGTGGGATTAAATTATGGGGAATCAAATTCAAAATGGGAATTGACACAGTTACTTTTTGCTGATGATACTGTGCTTATGGGAGATTCTAAAGAAAAATTGCAAAGGTTAGTGGATGAGTTTGGGAATGTGTGTAAAGGTAGAAAGTTGAAAGTGAACATAGAAAAGAGTAAGGTGATGAGGGTGTCAAATGATTTAGATAAAGAAAAATTGGATATCAAATTGGGGAGGAGGAGTATGGAAGAAGTGAATGTTTTCAGATACTTGGGAGTTGACGTGTCGGCGGATGGATTTATGAAGGATGAGGTTAATCATAGAATTGATGAGGGAAAAAAGGTGAGTGGTGCGTTGAGGTATATGTGGAGTCAAAAAACGTTATCTATGGAGGCAAAGAAGGGAATGTATGAAAGTATAGTAGTACCAACACTCTTATATGGGTGTGAAGCTTGGGTGGTAAATGCAGCAGCAAGGAGACGGTTGGAGGCAGCGGAGATGTCCTGTCTAAGGGCAATGTGTGGTGTAAATATTATGCAAAAAATTCGGAGTGTGGAAATTAGGAGAAGGTGTGGAGTTAATAAAAGTATTAGTCAGAGGGCAGAAGAGGGGTTGTTGAGGTGGTTTGGTCATTTAGAGAGAATGGATCACAGTAGAATGACATGGAAAGCATATAAATCTATAGGGGAAGGAAGGCGGGGTAGGGGTCGTCCTCGAAAGGGTTGGAGAGAGGGGGTAAAGGAGGTTTTGTGGGTAAGGGGCTTGGATTTCCAGCAAGCGTGCGTGAGCGTGTTAGATAGGAGTGAATGGAGACGAATGGTACTTGGGACCTGACGATCTGTTGGAGTGTGAGCAGGGTAATATTTAGTGAAGGGATTCAGGGAAACCGGTTATTTTCATATAGTCGGACTTGAGTCCTGGAAATGGGAAGTACAATGCCTGCACTTTAAAGGAGGGGTTTGGGATATTGGCAGTTTGGAGGGATATGTTGTGTATCTTTATATGTGTATGCTTCTAGACTGTTGTATTCTGAGCACCTCTGCAAAAACAGTGATAATGTGCAAGTGTGGTGAAAGTGTTGAATGATGATGAAAGTATTTTCTTTTTGGGGATTTTCTTTCTTTTTTGGGTCACCCTGCCTCGGTGGGAGACGGCCGAATTGTTGAAAAAAAAAAAAAAAAAAAGTTTCACCATCCAGTGGGAAGACTGTAGAACTTGAAATTGAGCAACTGATTACCTCGTCTTTTGTACATGGTTCTACAGTCTTCACATTATGTCCATGTATTGTATTTATAAAGCCACTGGATGGCAAAATGTCTACAAATAAGATAACCAGATGTTGCACGTGTCTAATTCTTCAGATTGTCGGTATTGTATATGATTCACGTACGGGCGATAAAGTGACTAAGGTATGAGCAGGGCAGAGTGGGGGATAATTAGGTTTAACATAAAGGAGAGAAGTGTTGCTCAATTACTGTACATTGATCAAGAAAGCTTCATTAGCATCAAGAAGGAACTTGATTAGTAAAGTTTACTTATCAGCCAAGTTAACCTCAAAAATTTTTTTTTGTTTTACTGCAGATAAAAATGTACAGAATTTTCTGATATCAGGTATAAACATTACAGTTTCAAATGTTAATAATATAAATCTTTGGTAAGCTCTCTTAAAAAATATTCTAAATAGTGCAATTTTTTTGCAAATGCATTTGAAAAAGTGCCTCTAAAATTGAATAGCAAATACTATGAGGGTCTTTCCGTGTGATATTCAATCCTGGATGTTCACTTTCAACTGAATTTACCCAAAAATCTTATAATGTACAGTAGGCATCATAAATATGAAAGTACATAAATATGCTTTAACCAGGCTACTTGCCTGACAGTTTGGAGAAGTGACATTGCAACTTTTGTATGCAAGATAATGCTCCAAACATTCTTCCAAAGGCATAAAGTAGTGGCTAAATGATCATGATTTAAAATACTTTAATGACTGGCCTGGCAACTCAGTGACTTCAATCTGACAGAGAACATTTACAATCTTATCACGGAACAGGTGGGATTTGAACCCATGGCCAGTGAGTCATGAGTCATTGACAATCTTATTAAATGTTAGATTAGTGGCATGGACATGTCCTCTAATCCAAATATTTGGATTGCAAATAAAAGGTGTGGATGGATAATGCCTTTTATCCTCCACAAGTTAGCGTTATTAGTACCTAGGAGATGGAGTACATTCAGGAGAAAGGTAATCCTATGCAATAACAATTTACATGAGGAAGTCAAACAAATTTCATTATTTTATTTCTAAAAAATAGGTTATGGTGAGAGATATTGTTTTCTGTGTGATAGATTTGTTTATTTTTATCAACACATCAGCTGTCTCCCACCGAGGGAGGGTGACCCCAAAAGAAAAAAAACACTTTCATTATCACTTATTCGACCATTGTCTTGCCAGAGGCATACTGATATTACAGTGCATATTTATGAAGCCTACTATAGACGATGCTAGCAAAGTCCTCTTGATCAAAGGAATTTACACAAATAACCTACACACATAGGATGTAATGGTCTAAGTTGGACCTAAACATTGTCATAAGTTTCTCTTTCCTACGTGCGGATTATTTGTTTACTGTCCCAGTCACGGTATTGTGAATTTTTATTCTTCGAAGAAATTTGATCAAATTTTGTTACCCTATCCCTACTATACCACACATTATCCCCCCTCACAGGTTTTGTACTTCCCAAAAACATGATATATAATAATCACCCCACAAAGACAAAAAAAATAGGTATCTTTATTCCCCCCTGGCTCAGGTCTTGGGGCACAGCAGCAGTCGTTCCTACATCAGATAAATACAATATAACCTGAAGTGCTATTTTCTTTCTTTCAACACACCGGCCGTATCCCACCGAGGCGGGGTGGCCCAAAAGGAAAAACAAAAGTTTCTCCTTTCAAATTTAGTAATATATACAGGAGAAGGGGTTACTAGCCCCTTGCTCCCGGCATTTTAGTCGCCTCTTACAACACGCATGGCTTACGGAGGAAGAATTCTGTTCCACTTCCCCATGGAGATAAAAGGAAATAAACAAGAACAAGAACTAGAAAGAAAATAGAAGAAAACCCAGAGGGGTATGTATATATATATACGCTTGTACATGTATGTGTAGTGTGACCTAAGTGTAAGTAGAAGTAGCAGTACTTCTACTTACACTTAGGTCACACTACACATACATGTACAAGCGTATATATATACATACCCCTCTGGGTTTTCTTCTATTTTCCTTCTAGTTCTTGTTCTTGCTATTTATCCCAGAGATTCCTGAACGAAGAGATAGTAACAGCAACAGCAGCAGCATTAACAGCAATGACTGTGTTACAGAGACAAGAACGTCAAGCAGTAGCAAAGAGATACAGAATGAAAAATCACCAAGAATAATTAGTCACAATACTGTAACTATAATTCACAATACTATAGCTAGAAGAAATCACAAATAACACAATTAAAAAACGAAACGTCTGATCGACATTTTGGTCAGTTCTGATCCATTGTCAAGTCACAACTGAACAAGAAAAACCAGAGAACAAAGGACTTCTTTTTCTCACTCGGTTGTGACATGAAATGGTCCAGAGTGAACCGAAACATCATAAGTTTCCCCTTCTAAGTCCAGGTTAACTGTGATAAAAATCCAAAAATCATACCTTACGCAATATGCTACTAAGCCTCAATCTGAAGAAGAAATTTTAAATATTTTGGTCTATCCTGGAATATTATGATAATGGTCTGGGGCCTGTGATATACCTTTGACTAGTTTCAAAAGTTTTTCTACCCTCACAGTCTGGCCTGGGGCCAAGCTTTTCTATAGACAGCCTCTTCAAGTAAGTCGTTTCTGTTGGCAGGCCAGTGGTCCACAACCTTGTTGATCAAGCACTTAGCACAATGGACCAAGACTTTGTCTAAAGTTTCCTCTCTAAATGGTAGGTTAGTTGTGACTAAGGATACATCAGTGGAAGTTTGAAATAATGACATCAGAGATATCAAAGCATAAAATATGGCAAGATAGCATGATCAAGTATAAGTAATGTGCTCAAGTAACACTCAAAACTGTAGAGAAAACAAAACTAGTTCAAGATAATGCACTCAGAAAATACAAAATTGTAAGCAAAAGAAAAAAGGAATTAAATCACAGCAATATCTTAATTACTGTGTGAAATACGAAGTCACTGCTGTACTTAATATTTAACAAGGATAAAAGAAGACATATGCAAAATTTGTGAATGTCACGAATGTATACTCACTGAAGACTGGCCATCCAGTGAACGTGCTTTCCGGAGGCGACTCTTGCATGCATCGAGATCCAGCCTGACAAAATAATGAACACTGTCAAATCTAAAGATATTACTATTGTCTCTTAACATACTATATATTTAATGCATGACAATAAAAGCTGGCTGTTTCCTATGTCATATTCTTAATGGTCTTGGATTAAGTGATTCAACAGAGACTATCACATCAGTAAAAAGAATTTTTAGAAAAACATGTATGCAAACACTAGGACGTTTTGCTCCTGAGACCTTGATCATGTCTAACACACACAGGTTAAAAGACAGTGTTAGAAGTGATCAAGGTCTCAGGACCAAAACGTTTTCTAATATGTCCTACTGTTTGCTTATGTGTTTATCTAAACCAACTTGCTGGTATTTATTACCAAGGTTTATACCAAAAAGAATTGTACACAACATATACAAAGTGCAATGAACTGATTCTGTCTATGAAATAACGCATATATTGTTTTCTAAAAGAGAAAAACCTGGCATTTTCCTGCCTACAAAAGTTGCTCTTCATTTACACTTATTGTAGGTGAAGAATTAGACTTTTTTTTTTTTTTCCAACAAGTCGGGGGTCTCCCACCGAGGCAGAGTGACCCAAAAAAGAAAGAAAATCCCCAAAAAGAAAATGCTTTCATCATCATTCACCACTTTCACCACACTCCCGCATTATCACTGTTTTTGCAGAGGTGCTCAGAACACAACAATTTAGAAGCATATACGTATAAAGATACACAACATATCTCTCCAAACTGCTAATATCCCAAACCCCTCCTTTAAAGTGCAGGCATTGACACATGTGCAATATCTGGGTATCTTTACTGTAGACATTTTCCATTGTGGAGTTAATAAAAGTATTAGTCAGAGGGCTGAAGAGGGGTTGTTGAGGTGATTTGGTAATTTAGAGAGAATGGATCTTAGAATGACATGGAGAGCGTATAAATCCGTAGGGGAAGGAAAGCGGGGTAGGGGTCGTCCTTGAAAAGGTTGGAGGGAGGGGGTAAAGGAGGTTTTGTAGGCGAGGGGCTTGGACTTCCAGCAAGCATGCGTGAGCATGTTAGATAGGAGTGAATGGAGACGAATGGTACTCGAGACCTGACGAGCTGTTGAAGTGTGAGCAGGGTAATATTTAGTGAAGAGATTCAGGGAAACTGGCTATTTTTATATAGCCAGACCCGAGTACTGGAAACGGGAAGTACAATGCCTGCACTTTAAAGGAGGGGTTTGGAATATTGACAGTTTGGAGGGATATGTTATATATCTTTACATATGCTTCTAAACTGTTGTATATGGGAGCCTCTGCAAAACAGTGATTATGTACGAGTGAGGTGAAAGTGTTGAATGATGATGAAAGTATTTTTTTTTTTTTTTGGGTCACCCTGCCTCGGTGGGAGACAGCCGACTTGTTGAAAAAAAAAAAAATTCACCATCCAGTGGCTTTATCAATACAAGTTCAAGGACACAATTAGAAGACTCTAGAACTATATACAAATTCAAGGACATGATTGGAAGACTGAAGAAATATATACAAATTCAAGGACATAATTGGAAAACTGAAGAACTATATACAAATTCAAGGACATGATTGGAAGACTGGAGAACTATATACAAATTCAAGGACATGATTGGAAGACTGAAGAACTATATACAAATTCAAGGACATAATTGGAAGACTGAAGAACTATATACAAATTCAAGGACATGATTGGAAGACTATATACTAAAGACAAGATAATCAAATAATTCTAGTCTTCCCATTACAGTGGTACCCCAAGTTTCAGCCATAATTCGTTCCAGAAGGCTGTTCGAGTGCCATTACCGAACGAATTTGTTCCCATAAGGAATAATGCAAATTAGATTAGTCTATTTCAGACCCCCAAAAATACACTTACAAAAGCACTTACAATAATACACTTACATAATTGTTCGAGTTGGGAGCTGTACGAAACTCGAGGTACCACTGTACGTCCATGTACTGTATTGATAAAGCCACTGGATATTAAAACATCTACAATAAATATACCCAGATGTTACACATGTTTAATTCTTCATCTTGTATGTGATGTATACCATATATATACCACTTATTGTAGGTGTAATACCAAACATTATTTACGATGAAAGTTCACATCAGTACGCCACAACTACTTGAACCAGAAAATATGGGATGGAAATGGAGTGAATCTAGTTTTGAACTTTTCTGATGTTGTTGAATCAGATCCTTGAAAACTGCCTTCAGATCATAACCTGCTCGTGTCAAAAGCAATACAGGTTCTTTGTAAATATTGCAAGACTAGGTTGATATGTATGGTACAATATTGTGATAATACAGGCAGCAGATTTAAGAATTTGTTCAATCATATCCAGTTTGTACTGTTCAGGCATTTAACCCGTAAATGGTCCGAGCAGATCTACGTTCACACATGTAGTGCTACAAAAGTAGATCTAAGTTTTTTTTACATATTTTCAAATATAACAAAAAAAAAAAGTAGATCAAAGTTTTTTTACACATTTTCAAATGTAAAAAAATAAAAAGATCTACTTTTTTTACATACTTTCAAATGTTGAAAAAACGTATATATACGTTTGGACCGTTTACGGGTTAAATATGTTAAGTGTGGGAATTATTTCTTATGACAGTAAGGGGTTCCTTGTTCTTTCATTTTATACTGTACGTATACATATTTTTTAAACGTGCTTGGCCGTCTCCCACCAAGGCTAGGTGACCCCCCCCCCAAAAAAAAATACACTTTCACCATCATTTTTCACTACCAGTCTCTCTCCAGAAGCAAGCAGATACAACAGTTTAGATGTCCCTCTAAACAGCAAATACAGTGGACCCCCGGTTAACAAACTTTTTTCATTCCAGTAGTATGTTCAGGTGCCAGTACTGACCGAATTTTTTCCCATAAGGAATATTGTGAAGTAGATTAGTCAATTTCAGACCCCCAAACATACACGTACAAACGCACTTACATAAATACACTTACATAATTGGTCGCATTTGGAGGTGATCGTTATGCGGGGGTCCACTGTATTCCAAACCCCTCCTTTCAAGTGCAGGTGCTGTACTTCCCATCTCCAGGACTCAAGTCTGGCTAACCAATTTCCTTGCTCACACTCCAACAGCTCATCAGGTCTTAAAAATCATTTGTCTCTAACAGAAGGCCATCTGAACTGTGATGTCAGCTTGCTTCTGACAGACAACCACATGCTTCTGACAGCCATCTGAACTGTGATGTCAGCTTGCTTCTGTCAGACAACCACATGCTTCTGACAGACAGCCATCTGAACTGTGATGTCAGCTTGTTTCTGACAGACAACCACATGCTTCTGACAGCCATCTGAACTGTGATGTCAGCATGCTTCTATCAGACAACCACATGCTTCTGACAGACAGCCATCTGAACTGTGATGTCAGCTTGCTTTTGACGGACAACCATATGCTTCTGACAGCCATCTGAACTGTGATGTCAGCATGCTTCTATCAGACAACCACATGCTTCTGACAGAAAGCCATCTGAACTGTGATGTCAGCTTGCTTCTGACAGACAACCATATGCTTCTGACAGCCATCTGAACTGTGATGTCAGCATGTCTCTATCAGACAACCACATGCTTCTGACAGACAGCCATCTGAACTGTGATGTCAGCATGCTTCTATCAGACAACCACATGCTTCTGACAGCCATCTGAACTGTGATGTCAGCTTGCTTCTGACAGACAACCACATGCTTCTGACAGCCATCTGAACTGTGATGTCAGCTTGCTTCTGACTAGAGTGACTGTCAGTGTTTCCTCTTTCTGTTCAAACTACCTTGGAGAGAGACAACCAGTGTTAAAAGAAATTCAACTTATAACCATATTAATGTGTTAGGTTCAACTCCCCTTACCTCTTGGTCTCTAAAAGTCGTTTCTCCTTTGTGATCGTTTTCATTTCAGTTTCGAGGAACTTCCTCAGTGGCTGGATAAACCCCTGAACTGCATTGCTAATAAATTCTCTCTCCACCATCCCAAGACGCTGCTCTGCACCACCTACTTTCAGCAGTGCTGACCCTGTCGATCACAACTAACTTTAACTAAAAACAAAAAATATTTTCAAATCATGAATATTTCTTGCCACCTTTCCTGAAATACGAAGGGTTTTGCCTGAAAAAAATTATTTCATATTAAGAGTATCATAAATACTCACTCCAACAACAAAATTAAAATTCTTGAATTTTATACCCTTTTTCATATAAAAAACGTATATACAGCTTTCATAAGACCAGGGGCCTACCTTAGGCCACATTTATTGGATAAAAAAGGATACTCATGGATGGTAATATATAGTACTGTATGTAGGCAGCCTGTACTGTCTGCACAGACAGTCTTGCTGTCTGCCAGCTTAGTTCATATTTTGTGCCACTCAGGTGCTGCCCTCTGGGCCTGTCCAAGTCTGTGGGAAGCTGGTCCCACACTCTCACACTCACACAGCAGCCTAGTAGGAAGACACAAGGCCTACTAGCTTTCTCTCTCTCGTGGGATGGCCCTCCCGGGTCATGGGCACAACACACAAGCCTGTGTACCCACCACGACTTAACAATAAAGTAAGAAGCCTCCGAAGACGTATCATTGAACCCCGCTACCATAATACCAATTAATCTTGGTTCACATGTACTGCTACTTCTATGAAAATGCCATAATTTTTTTTTTAACAAAGTGGCCATATCTCACAGAGGCCGGGTGACCTAACAAGAAAAATTAAAGTTTTTCTTTTTAAATTTAGTTATTTATCAGAAGGGGTTACTAGCCCCTTGTTTCTGGAGCACTATAAATATTTGAATATATTTCACTAAGCACCTAATACTGTACAGTGGTCCCTCGTTTATCGTCGTTAATCCATTCCTGTAAGTGCGATGATTATCGAAATAGACGATTTTCGAATCAATTTTCCCCATAAGAAATAATGTAAACACAATTAATCCGTTCCTGACACCCAGAAATATTAAAACAAAAATTTTTTTTACATGAAATATAGATGTAGTATATAAACAATACAATGGGACATGATGAATGAAACATTAACAGCATAACACTTAACTTTACTGGCGATTCTTCTTAGTGTATGGGAGACTGGAGGAGAGAGATTGGATTAGTTATTGTTTGGAAGGGGAATCCCCTTCCATCAACACCTCAGGTACCAAGTCCTTTTCTGGGGTTACTTCTCTTCTCTGTTTCTTAATGCCACTAGGACCAGCTTGAGAGTCACTGGAGTCCTGTCTCGCAAAAAAAAGTGTCCAGAGAGCCCTGTTTCTGGTGTCTCTTTAAAACTTCCCTAAAATGGGCCAAGACTCTGTCACTGTACAAGTTGCCAATATGGCTTGCAACATCCTTCTCAGGGTGATGTTTCTCCATAAATCTTTCCATCCTACCCCACATATCAAAAATCTCCTTAATTTCTGAAGAAGGCACCTTCTTCCATCTCTCTTCCTCCTCTTCTGCAGCAAGATTCTGAGCTGCGATCTGTTGCTGTTCCTGCTGAAGCTCTTGCAGTTCCTCAGTGGCTAGCTCTTCATTGTGGTCCTCCACCAACTCTTCCACATCCTCCAAACTCACATCCAACCCCATGGAACTCCCCAATACCACAATAGATTTCACAACTGACATAGGCTCATCAGGGTCAGCCACAAACCTTCATAATCCCTCTGTGGACACAATCTGGCCACAATTTTCTCCAAGCAACAACGGCTTCCTTGATTTCATTTTTCTTTGCCACAATGGAAGATATGGTTGTATGGGGTTTGTTATACATCCTGGCCAGTTCGGCCACACGTACACCACTTTCATATTGTTCAATGATGTTTTTCTTAAATTCAATCATATTTCTCACCTTCTTTACCAAAGGCTTGGCACTAGGAGCTTTCTTTGGAGCCATGGTAGCTTATTTAGCACTTTCAAGCACGAAAATGAAATATTTCGTATGAACAAGTGAGAGGACCATCGCTCACTGGTAAACAATGGCACACTGGCTGGGAAGGGAGACCGAGGCGGCTCAGAGCCGTGAGTACACATCCAAGACGAACGACGATTAGCGAGTCAACCGACCATTTGCGAGCCAATGTTTGGACGAAAATAATGCGACGATTTCCAAAAAGAACAACTATCGAGCCCGACGATTATCAAGGGACCACTGTACAGTACTATGATTAAGACCTATATTAGACTATTTTCTCTGACAAACATATTAACATTAACCCTTTCAGGGTCCAAGGCCCAAATCTGGAGTCACGCACCAGTGTCCAAGAATTTAAAAAAAAAAAATTTGTTATTTTTTCTTATGAAATCGTAGAGAATCTTTTTGTGAAGGTAATAAAACAAAAAGTACGAAATTTGGTGGAAAATTGACGAAATTATGCTCTCGCGAATTTTGATGTGTCAGCGACATTTACGAATCGGCGATTTTGCCGACTTTGACTCCCATTTTAGGCCAATTACATTATTCCAATCAACCAAATTCTTAGCTATTTCACTAGTATTACTTCTATTCTATCGATTGAGCACAAGAAATCGCCAAGTCAACTGTTTCAACTACAAAATAAAGTGATCGGAAATTGTTAATTTGGCCAATTTAACACAAAGTTCAAAATATTCCAATTTCAAAATAGGGTCCAGAATAAACAATGTAGGCATTCCTGGCACTAAACTAACGTTTCCTCTGTTCATTAGTTATGTTTTGAGGCTTTACAAATAAATTCCATTTTGATTTTTTATTCACATAATGAATTTTTATTCACACCAAAAAATAGAAGATTTACTGTTATGCAATACTGTAATAATTGTATAAATATCATCACCATATTTGTGAATGTATATTAGACCCACCAGCTGACGTGTATTAGACATGTGAGGTCGTTTGTTTACTCTTGAATATCGGCAAAAATTTAACATTTCCGCTACTTTGAGCTCAGTTTCAAGCCATTTCCAGTGCTAAAACCAATCAAAATCATCTCTATTTCTGTAATATGTCTTCCATTCTATCAAATGAGACCAAGAAATCGCAAATACAACTATAAAAAAACATACGAAAAAACACTGCAAAGTTGCTGTTTTAATCGAAAAATCATGATTTAAGTTTTTTTCTCTCATTATACACAGTGTGCTGCAGGATCTGTTTTATGTGGTGCACACATACCACATAGATGTATTCTCTCATATCTAGGCCCAAATGTACCACTCACAGTTTATCAGAGTGAGCTGAGCTCATGGCGTAGATCTACGGTTTGGACCCTGAATGTAAAGCCGTAGATCTACGAGACGGACCCTGAAAGGGTTAAAAATGATGGTAAATGTAAATAAATAAACCAACTTGGTATTCTGATCTCTCATCTGTCAAACACAGAAAGAATAACCCTCACACAACTTACCATACGCTGTCCCTGAGCCAAAATCATTCCCGGCTTGAACCATATCCAATCCAAAATATTCCAAGTTGCTAAGTCTATTGGGACGGCGCTTCTCAATCTTTTCAAAGATCATATCTTCTACCCTGTTGCCTGTAAATAAGTAAATGCTTTAATTATACAATAACAAGGCCTATAACATCATCATCAAAGGTTCAATGTACAAAACCTCAAAAGTTAAAAATATTGTAAAATATCGAAGTTTTCATAAAAATACAGTGGACCCCCGCATAACGATATTATTTCAATCCAGAAGTCTGTTTGGGTGCCGTTATTGACCGAATTTGTTCCCATAAGAAATATTGTGAATTAGATTAGTCCATTTCAGACCCCTAAAAATACACCTACGAAAGCACTTACAAAAATAAACTTACATAATTGGTCGAGTTGGGAGCTGATCGTTATCCGGGGGTCCACTGTATTAAGATTTTGCTCAATTTTTGAATTAAAATGGATGAAGAGAAGAAAAAACAAATGTACAAGAACAAGGAAAAATATTATAAAGCAAAGGACATAAATAAATTTTAACAAGTCATCATCAACTTAACATCATAGGTTAAGTTAGGTTACTATGTTAGTTCTGGTACAAACTAAACAACTTAACATCATAGGTTAAGTTAGGTTACTATGTTAGTTCTGGTACAAACTAAACAACTT
This sequence comes from Cherax quadricarinatus, assembly GCF_038502225.1. NCBI lineage: Eukaryota > Metazoa > Arthropoda > Malacostraca > Decapoda > Parastacidae > Cherax > Cherax quadricarinatus. Next base: position 389,855 of record NC_091387.1, read on the forward strand.
AACATCATAGGTTAAGTTAGGTTACTATGTTAGTTCTGGTACAAACTAAACAACTTAACATCATAGGTTAAGTTAGGTTACTATGTTAGTTCTGGTACAAACTAAACAACTTAACATCATAGGTTAAGTTAGGTTACTATGTTAGTTCTGGTACAAACTAAACAACTTAACATCATAGGTTAAGTTAGGTTACTATGTTAGTTCTGGTATAAGCTAAACAACTTAACATCATAGGTTAAGTTAGGTTACCATGTTAGTTCTGATACAAGCTAAACAACTTAACATCATAGGTTAAGTTAGGTTACTATGTTAGTTCTGGTACAAACTAAACAACTTAACATCATAGGTTAAGTTAGGTTACTATGTTAGTTCTGGTACAAGCTAAACAACTTAACATCATAGGTTAAGTTAGGTTACTATGTTAGTTCTGGTACAAGCTAAACAACTTAACATCATAGGTTAAGTTAGGTTACTATGTTAGTTCTGGTACAAGCTAAACAACTTAACATCATAGGTTAAGTTAGGTTACTATGTTAGTTCTGTACAAGCTAAACAACTTAACATCATAGGTTAAGTTAGGTTACTATGTTAGTACAAGCTAAACAACTTAACATCATAGGTTAAGTTAGGTTACTATGTTAGTTCTGGTACAAGCTAAACAACTTAACATCATAGGTTAAGTTAGGTTACTATGTTAGTTCTGGTACAAGCTAAACAACTTAACATCATAGGTTAAGTTAGGTTACTATGTTAGTTCTGGTACAAGCTAAACAACTTAACATCATAGGTTAAGTTAGGTTACTATGTTAGTTCTGGTACAAGCTAAACAACTTAACATCATAGGTTAAGTTAGGTTACCATGTTAGTTCTGGTACAAACTAAACAACTTAACATCATAGGTTAAGTTAGGTTACCATGTTAGTTCTGGTACAAACTAAACAACTTAACATCATAGGTTAAGTTGGGTTACTATGTTAGTTCTGGTACAAGCTAAACAACTTAACATCATAGGTTAAGTTAGGTTACCATGTTAGTTCTGGTACAAACTAAACAACTTAACATCATAGGTTAAGTTATGTTACTATGTTAGTTCTGGTACAAACTAAATTTACCTCTCACAAATTTTCATATTTGCCTGTTTTCCTAGGGTTGACAGGGAAATATTAAGATGACACAACCTGAGTACAGCATTAGTACTCAGCTGCTGAGTTAGACACTAACCTGGGTTTGGAATAAGGACAGACTCTGCACCAACCAGCATCTTTTCCGTCCAGTGTCTGGCCGAATCCGCTTGATGGGACAAGGATTCAAAGTGGCCATCTAATTCTGTCTTTTCAGCGCTGCCAATCTTTTCTTCTGTGTACTGAAAATTGTAAAAACACAGATATTTAATACTTGTAAATCTTCTACTTTGTAGCAGAGAACTAATATGTATTTTCCCTATCCAAGAGCTGCAGCTCAACAAGCAGGCTCAATTTCCAAACAAATGGCAACAAGGGTTTGCAGGTCACCATGTATGAAAAACATACAAATATATATAACACACACACACACACACACACACACACACACACACACACACACAGAGCAATGATCAACACACTAGCCGAGGTGGCCAGGAGAGCACACATGGGGGGAGCAAAGTTACTAGTTATGGGTGATTTCAATCACAAGGAGATTGACTGGGAAAACCTGGAGCCCCATGGGGGTCCCGAAACATGGAGAGCCAAGATGATGGATGTGGTACTGGAGAACCTCATGCATCAACATGTTAGAGACACTACCAGAGAGAGAGGAGAGGATGAACCAGCAAGGTTGGACCTTGTATTCACCATGAGTAGTTCGGACATCGAGGGTATCATGTATGAAAGGCCCCTGGGAGCTAGTGATCATGTGGTTCTGTGCTTCGACTACATAGTTGAACTCCAAGTGGAGAGAGTAGCAGGAATAGGCTGGGAAAAACCAAACTACAAAAGGGGGAACTACTCAGGCATGAGGAACTTCCTCCAAGACATTCAGTGGGAGAGGGAACTGACAGGAAAACCAGTACAAGAAATGATGGACTATGTAGCAACAAAATGCAAGGAGGCAGAGGAGAGGTTTGTTCCCAAGGGAAACAGAAATAATGGGAAGAACAGAACGAGTCCTTGGTTCACCCAAAGGTGTAGGGAGGCAAAAACTAGGTGTACTAGAGAATGGAAAAGGTACAGAAGACAGAGAACTCAGGAAAATAAAGAAATCAGCTGAAGAGCCAGAAACGAATATGCACAGATAAGAAGGGAGGCTCAGAGACAATATGAAAATGACATAGCATCAAAAGTAAAGACTGACCCGAAGCTGTTGTACAGCCACATCAGGAGGAAAACAACAGTCAAGGACCAGGTAATCAGACTGAGGAAGGGTGATGGGGAATTCACAAGAAACGACCGAGAGGTATGTCAGGAGCTCAACACCAGATTTAAAGAGGTATTTACAGTGGAAACCAGTAGGACTCCAAGAAATCAGAACAGGGGGGCACACCAGCAAGTGCTGGATGAGGTACATATAACCAAGGAGGAGGTGAAGAAGCTGCTATGCGAACTTGACACCTCAAAGGCGGTGGGACCAGACAACATCTCTCCATGGGTCCTTAAAGAGGGAGCAGAGATATTGTGTGAGCCATTAACAAAGATCTTCAACACATCATTTGAAACTGGGCAACTCCCTGAGGTATGGAAAATGGCAAATGTAGTCCCAATTTTTAAAAAGGGAGACAGACATGAGGCACTAAACTACAGACCTGTATCACTAACGTGTATAGTATGCAAGGTCATGGAGAAGATCATCAGGAGGAGAGTGGTGGGGCACCTGGAAAGAAACAAGTGTATAATTGACAACCAGCACGGTTTCAGGGAAGGAAAATCCTGTGTCACAAACCTACTAGAGTTTTATGACAAGGTGACAGAAGTAAGACAAGAGAGAGAGGGGTGGATCGACTGCGTATTTTTGGACTGCAAGAAGGCTTTCGACACAGTTCCTCACAAGAGGTTACTGCAAAAGCTAGAGGACCAGGCACACATAACAGGAAAGGCACTGCAATGGATCAGAGAATATCTGACAGGGAGGCAACAACGAGTCATGGTACGCGACGAGGTGTCAGAGTGGGCGCCTGTGACAAGCGGGGTTCCACAGGGGTCAGTCCTAGGACCTGTGCTGTTCTTGGTATACGTGAACGACATAACGGAAGGGATAGACTCAGAAGTGTCCTTGTTTGCAGACGATGTGAAGTTAATGAGAAGAATCGAATCTGACGAGGATCAGGCAGGACTACAAAGAGATCTGGACAGGCTACAAGCCTGGTCCAGCAACTGGCTCCTTGAATTTAACCCTGCCAAATGCAAAGTCATGAAGATTGGGGAAGGGCAAAGAAGACCGCAGACACAATATAGTTTAGATGGCCAAAGACTGCAAACCTCACTCAAGGAAAAAGATCTGGGGGTGAGTATAACACCGAGCATATCTCCTGAGGCGCACATCAATCAGATAACTGCTGCAGCATACGGGCGCCTGGCAAACCTACGGATAGCGTTCCGATACCTCAGTAAGGATTCGTTTAAGACTCTGTACACCATCTACGTCAGGCCCATACTGGAGTATGCAGCACCAGTTTGGAATCCACACCTAGTCAAGCACGTCAAGAAATTAGAGAAAGTGCAAAGGTTTGCAACAAGACTAGTCCCAGAGCTACGGGGATTGTCCTATGAAGAAAAGTTGAGGGAAATCGGCCTGACGACACTGGAGGCCAGGAGGGTCAGGGGAGACATGATAACGACATATAAAATACTGCGCGGAATAGACGAGGTGGACAAAGACGGGATGTTCCAGAGATGGGACACAGACACAAGAGGTCACAATTGGAAGTTGAAGACTCAGATGAATCAAAGGGATGTTAGGAAGTATTTCTTCAGTCATAGAGTAGTCAGGCCATGGAACAGCCTAGAAAGTGATGTGGTGGAGGCAGGAACCATACATAGTTTTAAGGCGAGGTATGATAGAGCTCATGGGGCAGGGAGAGAGAGGACCTAGTAGCAATCAGCAAAGAGGCGGGGCCAGGAGCTGTGAATCGACCCCTGCAACCACAAATAGGTGAGTACAAATAGGTGAGTACACACACACACACACACACACACACACACACACACACACACACGGGGCCAGGAGCTATGACTCGACCCCTGCAACCACAAATAGGTGAGTACACACACACACACACACACACACACACACACACACAGGGAGGGAGACACAGAAACAAGAGGCCACAATTGGAAGTTGAAGACACAAATGAGTCAGAGAGATAGTAAGAAGTATTTCTTCAGTCATAGAGTTGTAAGGCAGTGGAATAGCCTAGAAAATGACGTAGTGGAGGCAGGAACCATACACAGTTTTAAGACGAGGTTTGATAAAGCTCATGGAGCGGGGAGAGAGAGGGTCTAGTAGCAACCGGTGAAGAGGCGGGGCCAGGAGCTAGGACTCGACCCCTGCAACCACAAATAGGTGAGTACAAATAGGTGAGTACACACACACACACACACACAGAGGGCAGTATGCAATAATTGCAAACAAGCAATGTAAGATGCAAAGTAACCCCAGGGGAGTTGAATGATAGCTCTAGGCCTTTCTGGAGAGTCGTTTCTCTGAATGAATCTGCCTGGATTTCCTGCTCTATTTCTGTAATACTGCAAGCTCCTGATGAGTGTGATTGTAACATGAAAGGCCTAGAGCTATCATTCAACTCCCTCTGTGGCTATTTTGCACACAGGGCAGTCTTTAGTTTGTGGTCTGTACATATACCATTGATAAACCTTTGTATTTCACTGGCTTTAGATGAGTCAACGGACAGTATCGATAATGCTCAACTCATGGTATTTGCGAGATACACTGTATTATGATACAGATAAAAAAGAATTTTGCTGGCACTTGTTGCGTGTTACCAACCTTAAAGGAAGAACACAAGAAGAGGATATATAAGGATCCTTGAAAAGCATGTTAGAAATGAGAAATATTGATGTCAAATCCATCATTTCACTGACCACAGATGGAGCTCCAGCCATGGTTGGTCGAGAGAGGGGATTAGTCGCAAGATTGAAGGAAGATAATCCCGACATGATAACTTATCTCTGCATTATCCACCAATCAGTACTGTGTGCCAGTCTGGGAGACGAGTATGGTGACCTCACAGAGACTATTATGAAGTTAGCAAACTTCCTTTGATCAACATTAGCACTACAACACCGTCTACTCTGAAGCTTTCTAACTGAGGTCAATGCATGCTATGATGATTTACTTGTGCACAACAATGTGAGATGGTTGAGTAAGGGAAGGGTTTTAGAGCAGTTCTGGGCAATGAGAAAATTGCTACAGACTTTTCTCAAGGATCAAAACAGTGTGAAGGCAAAGACATTTTCTGATTTTTTGAAACATGGTAAGAAAATGGACATAATGCCACATCTGAACGATCTTAACGTTTAACAGCAAGGGGAAAAACACATGATCTTCAACATGATCTCAACAATTCAAGCTTTCCAGAAGAAATTGGAACTTTTCGCTAATGATGTTCAGAGGCAACTTTTACATTTCCCCGGACTTTCGGAGCAACGTTCTTGGAAAACAGCTGCTGGTGTTCGTTCAAAACCCCTTCCTAGTGGCGGATATCACAGAATTCTCAGTCGAAGCAAAACAAACCTTCAGATGGGTAGCTGCTGCAAAAATTCAACTGGGACTCATTGACTTCCAAGAGAATGTAATAATGAGACAAGTACTTTGTGATTGTACACCAGAAACATTTTGGTCAAAAGAAGGATCCCCTGCGCATTTTCCCACACTTCACAGATTAGCAGTCCAGATTCTCACAATGTCTGGGTCCACCTACCACTGAGAGTCTGTGTTCTCAGCTATGAAATTCGTGAAGAACAAGTTCCACTCCTGTATGACCAGTGAACGCCTCCATCAGTCTTCAACTATCTATTACTCCATTAGTACCAAGATATCAGGAATTAATACGAAGTAAGAAGTGTCGTTTCTTTCACTAAATTAGCATAACAGAATTACAGTACACAGGCACACATACATGATACAAAGACAACTTACCTACAATCATACACACATTACATCAGACTTGTTGAACCTTACATGTTAAAATTCGGAATTCTTTTTTTAATAAAACTTTGAATCTTGTTGTACTATAATTTTTATTATACAGTGGACAAAGTGAGCAAAGTAACATTTATGAAGGGATTCAGGGAAACCGGCAGGCCGGACTTGAGTCCTGGAGATGGGAAGTACAGTGCCTGCACTCTGAAGGAGGGGTGTTAATGTTGCAGTTTAAAAACTGTAGTGTAAAGCACCCTTCTGGCAAGACAGTGATGGAGTGAATGATGGTGAAAGTTTTTCTTTTTCGGGCCACCCTGCCTTGGTGGGAATCGGCCGGTGTGATAATAAATAAATAACAGTGGACCCCCAGTTTACGATCACCTCCCAATGCGACCAATTATGTAAGTGTATTTATGTAGGTGCGTTTGTATGTGTATATTTGGGGGTCTGAAATGGACTAATCTACTTCACAATATTCCTTATGGGAACAAATTCGGTCAGTACTGGCACCTGAACATACTTCTGGAATGAAATAATATCGTAAACTGGGGGTACACTGTATACCATTCTGTTAATCAGTATATACTATATTAATTTTTCAGTTTGAAAATTCCATTTAAACCAATTTGAGTAAAATAAATCCAAAACTTGTTCGATATAATGTAAAAATTATTTTTTCCCAGTATTTATCTTCATATTTTGTAAACTTTTATGAGACGAGAACTGAAAATGAAGTTCACAGAAAATGATGTGTACATTGCCCTATACCTGGAGTTTACCTGGAGAGAGTTCCAGGGGTCAACGCCCCCACGGCCCTGTCTGTGACCAGGCCTCCTGGTGGATCAGAGCCTGATCAACCAGGCTGTTACTGCTGGCTGCACACAAACCAATGTACGAGCCACAGCCCGGCTGGTCAGGTACCAACTTTAGGTGCTTGTCCAGTGCCAGCTTGAAGACTGTCAGGGGTCTATTGGTAATCTATGCTCGGATTTGTTGCTTTTCGTGACTGCGTGTAAAATATGTATCGGGACCTTGGCATACATTGGTACTTGTCCAAGTGTACCTTTGCTCATAGTATTTGAGTAGCCTTGCAATACAGTTTGAACTGTATAATATTACATTTGTGTTATGGTTATTATCTTTCCCACTCGCCGATCTGGAGTTTTACGACTCACTCGCCACGAGTTCCATAAGCAAGTTTATTCAGGTATACACAGTTACATTATCATACATAGCAGCATATGTATAGACAACCGAGGATAACCCAAAAAAAGTCAAAGTGACTTATTTCCATTGGGGTCCTTGTGATAAATATTATTTATATTTAACCCTTAAACTGTCCAAATGTAGTTCTACGTTCACTCGCGTAGCACTCCGAATGTAGATCTACGTTGTTTTTTACATTCTTTGCTATGGGGAAAATCAAGGTCGGAGCGCTACGCGTGCAAACATAGATCTCCATTTGGACAATTTAACCCGTAAACGGTCCAAGCAGATCTACGTTCACATGTGTAGTGCTACAAAAGTAGATCTACGTTTTTTTTTACATATTTTCAAATATAACAAAAAAAAAGTAGATCAAAGTTTTTTACACATTTTCAAATGTAAAAAAACAAAAAGAAGATCTACTTTTTTTACAAACTTTCAAATGTTGAAAAAACGTATATATACGTTTGGACCGTTTACGGGTTAAGTCTTAAAAGTTAAAAACAGGCAAGTATCTTAAGTATGTAAAAACAGTTACAATAGTAAGACAATATAGTAAGATAATATAGTAAGATAATATAGTAAGATAATATAGTAAGATAATATAGTAAGATATAGTAAGATATAGTAAGATAATATAGTAAGATAATATAGTAAGATAATATAGTAAGATATAGTAAGATAATATAGTAAGATAATATAGTAAGATAATATAGTACGATAATATAGTAAGATAATATAGTACGATAATATAGTAATTAGTTATTTCCATATAAGAGATCATTCTCATCCCTTTCTGTACTCGCGTAGTGGTTGCAGGGGTCGAGTCACAGCTCCTGGCCCCGCCTCTTCACTGGTCGCTACTACATACTGTACCGTGGGTTGTTTGCAATCGTGTCATTACGACTGCACGAGTCGAGATATTATCCTCTTGTGCAAATGGTAAAAAAAAAATAACCTAAGAAAAAATATATCAAACCCAACCTAAAATAAACTAATGTACCTTAACCTTACTCTGCCATGGGTAGATGTGCATCACCCTAGATATGTCTGACTCTTTTTGGGGTTATCTTATGTAGTTTACACTATATATGATAATTGTACCTATGTGTACTTATGTGTATCTATGTGTACGTATGTGTACCTATGTGTATCTATGTGTATGTGTACCTATGTGTATCTATGTGTATGTATACCTATGTGTATCTATGTGTATGTATATCTATGTGTATCTATGTGTATCTGTGTATGTGTACCTATGTGTATCTATGTGTATCTGTGTATGTGTACCTATGTGTATCTATGTGTATGTGTACCTATGTGTACCTATGTGTATCTATGTGTATCTATGTGTATCTATGTGTATGTATATCTATGTGTATCTATGTGTATCTGTGTATGTGTACCTATGTGTATCTATGTGTATCTGTGTATGTGTACCTATGTGTATCTATGTGTATGTGTACCTATGTGTATCTATGTGTATGTGTACCTATGTGTATCTATGTGTATCTATGTGTATGTATGTGTATCTATGTGTATCTATGTGTATGTGTACCTATGTGTATCTATGTGTATGTGTATCTATGTGTACCTATGTGTATATGTGTACCTATGTGTATATGTGTACCTATGTGTACCTATGTGCATCTATGTGTACCTGTGCCTAAATAAACTTTATTACTTATTATGACCTAAAATCAAGTTAATTACCTTAACCTTACTCCGCCAAGGGTAGATGTGCATCATAACAGGTACATGACATGTACAACCATAATAATTTTCTTAATTATATCTCTGAAAATAAGAAAAAATTATTCCACGAGTCGTATTTATGATGGAGCGCTAAACCTGTAGGTGGTCATGCAGCACTTGACGGGGGGGGAGGAAATGGCCCAGGCAATCAAGTTTGATCCGAGGAAGTGGAATACAGCTCCAGGTCCCTGGAACAAGATAGTATCAGGTGGTATATACATATGTAACAGTTATATATACATATATATACCTGTACTGCACGAGTTAGGAACTGGCCAGCCTGGCCAGCCAGCTTCTTTAGGTCCATCTTGGTCCAGTTTGGTCCAGGTTTGGTCCAGGTTTGGTCGAGGTTTGGTCCAGACAGTATTGACACAGTTGGTTCTTGATCCTCTCAACAGATGGCGACTCTTCCTTCACTGCCTAAAATATATTATTATAACAAAAAACACTCACGTCCAGGACTTTTTTTTTTGAGTTCTTATAACCTGGTTAAAATATAATTAAAAAATATATATGAAAAGACCACTTCTGGTGTCTTTTTTGAGTTCCCATAACCTGGTTAAAATACACTAAAAAACTCTATAAGAAAAGACTACCTCTATTTTTTTTGAGTTCCCATAACATAGTTAAAATATAATTAAAAAATATATATAAAAAGACCACCTCTGGTGCCTTTTTTGAGTCCCTATAACCTGGGAGTGATTATTATTATAATCAAGGGGGAAGCGCTAAACCCGTAGGATTATACAGCGCCTGGGGGGGGGATGTGTAAGGCATTCAGGCTTAATTCGGGGAACTGGAGCACAGATCCAATTCCCTAAATCAAGAGCCCCTCACCAACATCAAGGAACCTTCCTTGAGGGGGTGCGAAATATAGCTTTAAACTCTTTATATATATATATATATATATATATATATATATATATATATATATATATATATATATATATATATATATATATATATATATATATATATATATATATATATATATATATATATTTGATGTACATTTATATATACTACTATACTCTGTTTGTTAAGCTGTGAAATAAGACGGAAAATTCCTCTTCGTTCTGTCTAGTCATTGTGTAAATAGTTTATTTGGGCACAAGTACGTACTAGTGCACTTATCATGAGTTGTTACATAATTGTAAATTATCTGAGATAATCAAAAAAGTCCCCGTGTACATGTGTAGACATAGTGTACATGTGTAGACATAGTGTACATGTGTACACATAGTGTACATGTGTAGACATAGTGTACATGTGTAGACATAGTGTACATGTGTAGACATAGTGTACATGTGTAGACATAGTGTACATGTGTACACATAGTGTACATGTGTAGACATAGTGTGCTTGGTAGTAGCAGTCATAGGTTAGTTGTAGCTGAGACACGATAGTTTGGTGTAGTAGTCACAGTCTGGTGAGGTAGTCTGATATAGCTGGGACACGATAGTCTGGTGTAGTAGTCACAGTCTGGTGAGGTAGTCTGATATAGCTGCGACACGATAGTCTCTAGGTGAGAAACAGCCACAAATTCTACTCTCTATATATAAAGGGTTTATAAAATGGACAAGTTGAAGAATGAGACGGTTGTACAGGATTCTGGGTGTCTTATACGTCTCCAATTATCCTAACTTCAACAAATTATGTAAAATAAAAAACATAAACTATGAAAGCAATACTGTTAAGCATCACGTGGTTACATTGATGGTGTGGCTGGCAGCTGTGATGGTGTTGCTGACACATGCTGTAACCATCTGATGAGGACACTACTGTATTCATCACTCGAAGTCCCACTCACATCTACGTCTGTTGCTACAGCAGAACTAACAACGCTTACAGTGATGCTATCTGCTTCTAACTAAGTTTATATCATCGCATAACTCACGGTAATAATCAATCCTTATTTCTACAGGTACATGATACGACGTATACAGACCATAGCTGACATCAATGACATACTATATAGAAACCCCTGGTTATGCACTGCATTTCCTGCAAATTAGATTTTGTCCCCAGGTAAACTCCAGGATGCTTTCCAGTGGCTTGATCAGTCCTGGAGTGATTAAGCCACTGGATAGCGAAACATTTCCACAATAAAAATACAGAAATGTTGCAAGAAATTCATTCATTAACACGATGGTATATTGGTACTCTTTTGCTGACAACTGTTCAGTATGGCGTACTTGCACTAGCGGGCCCCGTTCACCTATGGTCTCATCTCCAGCTACTACACTTCACCCTCCTGCATATAAGACTCTTGCATCTAGGGTGATGGACTGATAATATCAGACTACCTCTCCACTTCTTTTTTAACCAACGCTGTCTCAAGGAATGTGATTTATCTCTGTGTTCCATTAGGTGTCCCGTACCTCGGTTGGTAACACACTCAGCTTACACACTGCGGTCCGTGGTTCGATTTCCGGTATGTGTAGAACATTTAGGCGTATTTCCTTATTCCTTAAGACACCTGATATCTCTGTTCACCTAGCAGTAAAATAGGTACCTGGGTGTTAGCAGACTGGTGTGGGTCAATGAAGATTTCAAGGGATGTGTACTTGTGTTACTAATCAACTCGTCGGTATTTATACCACTGATATAATTAGAATATGTCTTGAGAAGCATTGAGTTTCTTCAGAGCTAAAACGTGCAGATCATGTTAAATAAGATTTAAATAAATACACGATCACAGTGATGATTCATAGCTGTTTCTGCTGGGTGGTTGGGACACTGGACTTGTGTTATTGCTGGGTGGTTGGGGCACTGGACTTGTGTTATTGCTGGGTGGTTGGGGCACTGGACTTGTGTTATTGCTGGGTGGTTGGGGCACTGGACTTGTGTTATTACTGGGTGGTTGGGGCACTGGACTTGTGTTATTGCTGGGTGGTTGGGGCACTGGACTTGTGTTATTGCTGGGTGGTTGGGGTACTGGACTTGTGTTATTGCTGGGTGGTTGGGGCACTGGACTTGTGTTATTGCTGGGTGGTTGGGGCACTGGACTTGTGTTATTGCTGGGTGGTTGGGGCACTGGACTTGTGTTATTGCTGGGTGGTTGGGGTACTGGACTTGTGTTATTGCTGGGTGGTTGGGGCACTGGACTTGTGTTATTGCTGGGTGGTTGGGACACTGGACTTGTGTTATTGCTGGGTGGTTGGGGCACTGGACTTGTGTTATTGCTGGGTGGTTGGGGTACTGGACTTGTGTTATTGCTGGGTGGTTGGGGCACTGGACTTGTGTTATTGCTGGGTGGTTGGGGCACTGGACTTGTGTTATTGCTGGGTGGTTGGGGCACTGGACTTGTGTTATTGCTGGGTGGTTGGGGTACTGGACTTGTGTTATTGCTGGGTGGTTGGGGCACTGGACTTGTGTTATTGCTGGGTGGTTGGGGCACTGGACTTGTGTTATTGCTGGGTGGTTGGGGCACTGGACTTGTGTTATTGCTGGGTGGTTGGGGTACTGGACTTGTGTTATTGCTGGGTGGTTGGGGCACTGGACTTGTGTTATTGCTGGGTGGTTGGGACACTGGACTTGTGTTATTGCTGGGTGGTTGGGGCACTGGACTTGTGTTATTGCTGGGTGGTTGGGGTACTGGACTTGTGTTATTGCTGGGTGGTTGGGGTACTGGACTTGTGTTATTGCTCAGTGGTTGGGGCACTGGACTTGTGTTATTGCTGGGTGGTTGGGGTACTGGACTTGTGTTATTGCTCAGTGGTTGGGGCACTGGACTTGTGTTATTGCTGGGTGGTTGGGGTACTGGACTTGTGTTATTGCTGGGTGGTTGGGGTACTGGACTTGTGTTATTGCTCAGTGGTTGGGGCACTGGACTTGTGTTATTGCTGGGTGGTTGGGGCACTGGACTTGTGTTATTGCTCAGTGGTTGGGGCACTGGACTTGTGTTATTGCTGGGTGGTTGGGGTACTGGACTTGTGTTATTGCTGGGTGGTTGGGGCACTGGACTTATGTTATTGCTGGGTGGTTGGGGCACTGGACTTGTGTTATTGCTGGGTGGTTGGGGCACTGGACTTGTGTTATTGCTGGGTGGTTGGGGCACTGGACTTGTGTTATTGCTGGGTGGTTGGGGCACTGGACTTGTGTTATTGCTGGGTGGTTGGGGCACTGGACTTGTGTTATTGCTGGGTGGTTGGGGCACTGGACTTGTGTTATTGCTGGGTGGTTGGGACACTGGACTTGTGTTATTGCTGGGTGGTTGGGGTTTACCTGGAGTTTACCTGGAGAGAGTTCCGCGGGTCAACGCCCCCTCGGCCCGGTCTGTGACCAGGCCTCCTGGTGGACCAGAGCCTGATCAACCAGGCTGTTACTGCTGGCTGCACGCAAACCAAAGTACGAGCCACAGCCCGGCTGGTCAGGAACCGACTTTAGGTGCTAGTCCAGTGCCAGCTTGAAGACTGCCAGGGGTGATGCACTTGTTTGACAAGTAAGTATATTCAGGTATACACAAATACAGTTACATAGATTATCATACATAGCAGAATGTGTAGAGAACCCAAGATAACGCCCCCCCCCCAAAAAAAAAAAAAAAAAACAGACAAAGTTACTTATTTCCATTGGAGTCCTTTGTCTCTTCTTGGTGTCTCAATTCTAATGATTCTTCCAGACTGACTCACAAAATCGTAATGACACGATTGGAAACCCATACCACGGGTGGGGATAGAACCCGCGGTCAGTCATAAAAACCCAGCGCGTTGGTCTGCAGTTTCTTGACTCTGATCACGGGTTCTATCTCCGCCCGTGGTATGGTTTGGTTCTTCCAGACTATTGACCCCTCGAGGGAGGTTCCTTCATGCTGGTGACGGGCTCTTGATCTAGGGAATTGGATCTGTACTCCAGTTCCCTGAATTGAACCTGAATGCCTTCCATCCCCCCACATGCGCTGTATAATCCTATGGGTTTAGCGCTCCAGGTAAACTCCCCCATGATTATAATCCAGACTGCTGAGAACTTCTCCAGGCTGAGACTAAGAACCTCAGAACCACTTCTAGGGTGACGGACTGATTACATCGTCTCTACACCTCCACCGGTTCTTCTGTCTATATTCGACTGAAGAAGGTTGTGCAAGTGAAACTTTTAGTCGGTAAGGATACCCAAATATTGCACATGTTTATAACTTGTAAGATAAGATAAGATTTCGTTCGGATTTTTAACCCCGGAGGGTTAGCCACCCAGGATAACCCAAGAAAGTCAGTGCGTCATCGAGGACTGTCTAACTTATTTCCATTGGGGTCCTCAGTCTTGTCCCCCAGGATGCCACCCACACCAGTCGACTAACACCCAGGTACCTATTTGCTGCTAGGTGAACAGGACAACAGGTGTAAGGAAACGTGTCGAAATGTTTCCACCCGCCGGGAATCGAACCCGGGCGCTCCGTGTGTGAAGCGGGAGCTGTAGCCACCAGGCCACCGGGCCACTGGGCCACCGGGCCACCAACAATTATCATTCATGTGTAAACTACAATTGGTATTGTTTATCATTGGTATTGTATTCCATTGGTACTGTATATCATTGGTATTGTATTCCATTGGTAATACGATTCTTTCTCAAAAATGTTAAAATATTAGTGAAGGTTGAAGGGACAGTGGACCTTAAGTTACACCTCCACTGAAGGAGTCCCGCCCACATTGTGACCACTGGTACATTGCTCCGCCCCACTGCTACACTTACATAAGCTCTCTCTCTCTCTCAGGTCTCAGTGAATAAGTCTGGTGTGCTTGTGGGACTCATACAGTGGAACATAAATAGTCTGCTGACACTGTGCTGGCTACCTTCACCAGCTGCTGACACTGTGCTGGCTACCTTCACCAGCTGCTGACACTGTGCTGGCTACCTTCACCAGCTGCTGACACTGTGCTGGCTACCTTCACCAGCTGCTGACACTGTGCTGGCTACCTTCACCAGCTGCTGACACTGTGCTGGCTACCTTCACCAGCTGCTGACACTGTGCTGGCTACCTTCACCAGCTGCTGACACTGTGCTGGCTGCCTTCACCAGCTGCTGACACTGTGCTGGCTGCCTTCACCAGCTGCTGACACTGTGCTGGCTGCCTTCACCAGCTGCTGACACTGCTGGCTGCCTTCACCAGCTGCTGACACTGCTGGCTGCCTTCACCAGCTGCTGACACTGTGCTGGCTGCCTTCACCAGCTGCTGACACTGTGCTGGCTGCCTTCACCAGCTGCTGACACTGTGCTGGCTGCCTTCACCAGCTGCTGACACTGCTGGCTGCCTTCACCAGCTGCTGACACTGCTGGCTGCCTTCACCATGCTGTTAGCTGCTCAGCTCTCAACCCCAGGTTCTCTTTTTCATATATTATACAATAGAATAATATTTTAAAACTGTATTAATTAGTTTCAACATTGAAGTTTTTATTTTATATATGCTATTACCGTTTTTTTTTTTGTTAAATCAAAGAAACAATTGAATTATTGTCTCCATCACAAAGTTAAAGGTGGTGATCGCCCGTCAAACGATTTACAAGAAATTCTGGTAAAACGTAAACGCTATAAGGTAAGGTACCTAGGGATTGGCTGAGAGTGTTCTCGAAAACGACTAAAGCTTTTGAGAACGTCAACAGACAATATGCTTAGCAGTGTATTCTGAGGGTCTGAATGTTGCTTAGTTTAATATGTTTATAATGTACCCCATACCCATCCTGTGGGGGGTAGTCACCCCATACCCATCCTGTGGGCGGTAGTCACCCCATACCCATCCTGTGGGCGGTAGTCACCCCATACCCATCCTGTGGGCGGTAGTCACCCCATACCCATCCTTTGGGGGGTAGTCACTCCATACCCATCCTGTGGGGGGTAGTCATCCCATACCCATCCTGTGGGGGGTAGTCACCCCATACCCATCCTGTGGACGGTAGTCACCCCATACCCATCCTGTGGGCGGTAGTCACCCCATACCCATCCTGTGGGCGGTAGTCACCCCATACCCATCCTTTGGGGGGTAGTCACTCCATACCCATCCTGTGGGCGGTAGTCACCCCATACCCATCCTGTGGGGGGTAGTCACCCCATACCCATCCTGTGGGGGGTAGTCACTCCATACCCATCCTGTGGGCAGTAGTCACCCCATACCCATCCTGTGGGGGGTAGTCACCCCATACCCATCCTGTAAGGGGTAGTCAAAAGATTACAGAGGTACATAATGGGTCCAGGGACTGGACCCCAAAGTTATGATAGCTGAACTAGTTACAAAGGTAATGACCTCCAGGTAGATCTGGTCACAATCATGACAAATTACAAAGGTAATGACCTCCAGGTAGATCTGGTCACAATCATGACAAATTACAAAGGTAATGAACTATCTACACTGATGCAAAGTCAAACACATTTGTAATACTCTCGTGTTGAGAGCTGTCTGATAATTCTTTTCACTGAATCAGTCAGATTTTAGCAGACTGAATCAAAAGAAGTCTAAAATGAAGCCATAAAAAAGATATGGAAGCTAAGAACAAGGCCATAAAAAAATGCTTTTGGGTTTGTACCTGTATTCCATCACCTCTTAAATTTCCTCCATTTTTAATTAATTTAGCACCTGTGTCTCCCTCTGAAATGTCCTCCATATAGATTTTAGATTTTGCCACCGAAGTGGCTAGTTTATTGTGCACCCCATATCCATCCTGTGGACGGTAGCGCGAGAGCATATGGATACACAAAAGGCCTAGGAACTAGGCCCCAAAGGGTTAACAGGAATACATATGGATTTATATCTACATATCTATAGTTCACTTATCTGTTACAAGCAAATTTAGGAAATTTGCTTAGTATATCTGGTATCTTATTTTCATTAATAAGATATCTTGACATGTCACATAGGTTATTATACTGTCTGTCTCTGTATTCCTCAATGAGTGGACAATTAAGCACATAGTGTTCAAGAGAGTGACCATATGCCTGATCACATAATTTACATTTAGTTTGATCATCATCTGTGTGTCTCCCAAACTGCCAGAAGTACTTGTAACCAAGCCTAAGCCTGGCCACTACAACATCAGTCAGTCTGTTCACATTGCAAGTTGCTCCATAAACATACTTATCTACGTTCATGTTATCATAGTGGGTTATAGATCTACTCAGGCTTCTAACTGCATTCCTATAACAATCATTTTCATTATTTACTTCTCTCCTAATATTATTCCTAATGCTAGACACAGTTATACCAAAGTTATATTCTACATTCTCCTTCTCGATACTCTTCTTGGCTAACATATCAACTTTATCATGAAGGAGTAATCCAATGTGTGATGGGATCCATAGCAATTGTACATTAATTCCTTTGTCCTTAATTTTTGAGTATCTATACCTGGCTTCCCCAATGAGCATGTTGTTGGAGTCATTATATGAGCCAAGAGCCTTCAATGATGACATAGAATCAGTAATGATGATAGAGTCAAGCTCAGTGTCATAGGTTAGCTTTAGCGCCATTAGGATTGCAAACAATTCAGTTTGCAGTGTAGACGCCCAGTTGTTAATTCTTATGCCTAACTCAACAAATTTATTATCGTTCTTAACTAGGGAGGTGGCAACAAGAGCAGATGCAGCCCTGCCAGAAGACTCCTGTTTAGATCCATCAGTGTATATAACTTGTGATAACTTGTTACTACCAGCTAGGTGAGAAATTTCTTCTTGAGCAGTTGCTCTAACAAGAGATTTAAGGAAGGGATTACTAGCAATGAGCTTCTTGGGAGGGACTTGTAGGTATGTGATATTAAATGAACACATCTTCCATGGAGGGGTGAAATGCTCTTGTTGCCTACAGTGATACAGTTCATGCAGGTTATAAAACTTAATGCAATTGCACGTTTTCACAATCCATTTAGATCTGTGTGTATTTACCTCTAGACACTTGGTAAGATTCACTGTGACAGTGTCTGGTTCGTTTCTCAACATTCTAATACCGAGTACAGTGTTAATTTCAACAATCCTATCACTGATACTAGAAATACCAAGCTCCTTCCTCATGTTAAGAACTTTTGTAGATCTGGGACAGCCAAGAATAATCCTGAGAGCTTCATTTTGCATTAACTCCAAGGGTCGGAGAGAACTTTCTCTAGCTAATATCAACATGGGAGCAGCATAATCAATTAAGGACCTAACATAAGCTAAGTACATCATTCTCACGATTCTCACATTTGCACCATAGTTGGGATTGTAGCCAGCAACAGCTTTGAGAGCATTTAGCCTAGCTTTACATTTCTTGTTTAGTTGTGGTATAGTGGATTTGTTAAAGGGTACATCTACACCAAGATATCTGTAAGTTTTAACGTAGCTAATGATTTCACCCTGCAAATAGATGGGTGGGGGATGTCGTTTGCTTGTTAATATCTTAGTTTTAGAGGAAGATATTATGAGGCCTAGTCGATTACAAATTGCTTGAACTTCATTAAGAATGGTATTCATCTTCTTATGCCCTGTTGTATGGATCATGATATCATCAGCATAGCTTATAGCTATATGTTTAGGTGAGGCAGGTAGAGCATTTAGGAGAGCATTAATCAGAATATTAAATAGCATGGGACTAAGAACTCCTCCCTGCGGTGTACCTAAAGACATTTCTTTAGAATCACTTCTGAAGCCTTGGTAAAGGACAGAGGATACTCTATTTGACAGGTATCCTATTATCCAGCAGAGTAAGCTACCACCAATATTCATTTTGGCTAGTTCATGTAGTATAACGGTTCTGTTCGCAATATCAAATGCAGATTTTAGATCAAGAAAAGTGGTAAAACTAGTAGAGGTGTGTGCAGTGAGAAAGGTGGAAATACAGTTCTGCACACTTTTACCTTTCATGAACCCATAGAGGTAGGGGGAAAGTTGATCTCTGATTCTGTAGTACAGTCTGTTAAGCATCATTCTTTCAAAAGTTTTACAAAGACAACTAGTTAAGGAGATCGGCCTAAATGTATCAGGCTGTTGGGGCTTAGGGATAGGCACAATGAGACTATTGGTCCAGGAAGTAGGAAGAACGCCCTCAATGTAACTGAGATTATACAGTGCCAACAAAGGGTTATCAGGCACGTGCCTTAGGGTTCTGAGAATATCATAGGTTATACCATCCTCTCCAGGAGCAGTTGATCGACCTTTGGTTAATGCATTATCTAATTCATACTCGGTAAAGAGGCAATCACTCTCATCAATATTTAGGCTCATAAAATTAATCAGTTTCAACATTTCTTCAGAAGTTCTCTCTAAATTTTTTCTAATATGAGATGGAAGGCTTTCATGCCTGGATGTTTTGGACCAGTCATTTATGAGGTCATTTGCTTTTTCAAGAGGAAAGGGATGAGCAACATTGCCAGTCTTTTTCCTGGTTATTTTATTTATACCTTTCCAAGCCAAACTCAAAGGGGTGGACCTATTTAATCCACTAACAAACTGTTCCCATTCCTGTTGCCTAAGTTCTTCCTTTCTATTCCTTGCATTTGTTAGTGCAGCTTGGAACGTTCTGAGCAGGTCTGGGGTTCTACATTCACGGTATGCTTTACCAATCCTCCTAGCTGCATGTGTTAGATTGCACAGCTGTGGATCATTATAGTATTTACATTGGTTTTTATTGTTATTTATAGTGGAGGGTTTTTGTTTCCTATTCCTGCCCACTTGATCTGTGAGAACACTCTCAATAGTGGTAATTAAATCATCATTAAATTTTTGTGTGCCAATGGGCTCGTAATTCTTATACCATTGATACAAGTGGTTAATAAAGTTGTCTCTGTGTTCTGGTTTGAGAATAAGTTTCCTCCTTCTGTATTTAGCTCCTTGATTGCTGGAGATGTGATCAAGATTGACAGTTGTTAGTCTTGGGAAGTGATCAGATAGAAGATCATCAACTATGACAGAGTCATGCATCGTATATGATGTATTAAATCCAAGACACAGATCTAGTATGCCACCATATATGTGAGTAGGCTCAGTAGTGCCCACAATTCGAACATTATCATGCTCATTTAGCAATCTCACTAGTTTAGTTCCATTGGTGTTTGTTATAGACCCACCAATATTCTTATGTCTGGCATTAAAATCTCCAAGAATGATGGTAGGTTCACTATTGATGCGATCTGGTAAAGCATCAGGTCGAAGCTGGTTCGCTGGGGCATAGAGATTAAAAATGTTTATGGAAAAATCGCCTGCATATACTTTGACACCATGATACTGCATGTTAACTCGACTCTGCAAGGAAAGGAGTGAATGTGGCAAGTTCTTTCTGACATACATCACACAACAGTTGGTTGACCTTAGGTTATAAGCTGCATATCCAGGCAAGTTTGGTGGAGGTGCTCCATCTTTCAATCTACATTCCTTTCAAACAGATGACATCAATATTCTTGGTTGCACTAATATGATGTAAGTCAGGCAACCGCTTCCTGATGGAAGCAATGTTCCATGAAAAGATTTGTAATGTATCCATTGTAGTGAGTTATTACAATCTCTTGCTCATAAGATGGTAAAACTATTATGCTTTGACTACAGTGTGCAGATACTTAAGAGCAAATAGCATAGTTTGTACGTCTTTATCTTCAGGACCTTTATTTTTAAGCATTTTTCGGCATTTTGGCAGCCAGTGATAAGGCAATTTTTGAAGGCAAGAGTTTCCCACAAGGACTGCAGTCAGAACCCAAACAACCTTCGACGTAAACCTGATAACAGTCCTTTAATGGTAACTGAGGATGGGGCCATCCAGTCTACCACAGCCAGATCTGAGACTGAACCTCTGCAAAGTGTGCAAGAACCCAACCTCACTGCAAAGGATTCTGGTGATACCAGAATGCCATCACACACACCAGCTGTGGAGGAGCTAGCCATCCCTGCTAGCACATATGGAACTACTGGTCTGCCACTACAGATACCTATGGCTACACCTGAATATGGGGATGAGTTTGTCATTTCTCCCAATACACACAACTACAACAGTCAGACGGACACCACACAGGTAACCTCCCTGGAAATTGGAGATGAGTCAGATGCACAGGACCTACCTGCAATGAATGATGAAACAGAGAACACTAATGTAACCATGGTACCTGTTAAGGTGATAGGTGTTAAAGGAAGCACTAACCCAGAAGTGCCATCCTCCGGAGAGGCATTGGATTCGCCTGACCTTCCTTATATTATAACAACTTTCCAGAAAAAAATTGAGCATCTTGAACAGATCCTGACAAGTTTAATAAATATATGTAATCAGGATGATGCTCTTGAGCATGGTGATGATGTCAAAAGTGCAGCAATCTCCGTTCAGCTTCCAGCAATTTGTGAGAAAGAAGCCCATAACTCTTGTCTTCAAGACTTGCCTTGGAACTGGCTGCCAATATGCCGAAAAATGCTTAAAAATAAAGGTCCTGAAGATAAAGACGTACAAACTATGCTATTTGCTCTTAAGTGTCTGCACACTGTAGTCAAAGCATAATAGTTTTACCATCTTATGAGCAAGAGATTGTAATAACTCACTACAATGGATACATTACAAATCTTTTCATGGAACATTGCTTCCATCAGGAAGCGGTTGCCTGACTTACATCATATTAGTGCAACCAAGAATATTGATGTCATCTGTTTGCAGGAATGTAGATTGAAAGATGGAGCACCTCCACCAAACTTGCCTGGATATGCAGCTTATAACCTAAGGTCAACCAACTGTTGTGTGATGTATGTCAGAAAGAACTTGCCACATTCACTCCTTTCCTTGCAGAGTCGAGTTAACATGCAGTATCATGGTGTCAAAGTACATGCAGGCGATTTTTCCATAAACATTTTTAATCTCTATGCCCCAGCGAACCAGCTTCGACCTGATGCTTTACCAGATCGCATCAATAGTGAACCTACCATCATTCTTGGAGATTTTAATGCCAGACATAAGAATATTGGTGGGTCTATAACAAACACCAATGGAACTAAACTAGTGAGATTGCTAAATGAGCATGATAATGTTCGAATTGTGGGCACTACTGAGCCTACTCACATATATGGTGGCATACTAGATCTGTGTCTTGGATTTAATACATCATATACGATGCATGACTCTGTCATAGTTGATGATCTTCTATCTGATCACTTCCCAAGACTAACAACTGTCAATCTTGATCACATCTCCAGCAATCAAGGAGCTAAATACAGAAGGAGGAAACTTATTCTCAAACCAGAACACAGAGACAACTTTATTAACCACTTGGATCAATGGTATAAGAATTACGAGCCCATTGGCACACAAAAATTTAATGATGATTTAATTACCACTATTGAGAGTGTTCTCACAGATCAAGTGGGCAGGAATAGGAAACAAAAACCCTCCACTATAAATAATAAAAACCAATGTAAATACTATAATGATCCACAGCTGCGCAATCTAACACATGCAGCTAGGAGGATTGGTAAAGCATACCGTGAATGTAGAACCCCAGACCTGCTCAGAACGTTCCAAGCTGCACTAACAAATGCAAGGAATAGAAAGGAAGAACTTAGGCAACAGGAATGGGAACAGTTTGTTAGTGGATTAAATAGGTCCACCCCTTTGAGTTTGGCTTGGAAAGGTATAAATAAAATAACCAGGAAAAAGACTGGCAATGTTGCTCATCCCTTTCCTCTTGAAAAAGCAAATGACCTCATAAATGACTGGTCCAAAACATCCAGGCATGAAAGCCTTCCATCTCATATTAGAAAAAATTTAGAGAGTACTTCTGAAGAAATGTTGAAACTGATTAATTTTATGAGCCAAAATATTGATGAGAGTGATTGCCTCTTTACCGAGTATGAATTAGATAATGCATTAACCAAAGGTCGATCAACTGCTCCTGGAGAGGATGGTATAACCTATGATATTCTCAGAAATCTAAGGCACGTGCCTGATAACCCTTTGTTGGCACTGTATAATCTCAGTTACATTGAGGGCGTTCTTCCTACTTCCTGGACCAATAGTCTCATTGTGCCTATCCCTAAGCCCCAACAGCCTGATACATTTAGGCCGATCTCCTTAACTAGTTGTCTTTGTAAAACTTTTGAAAGAATGATGCTTAACAGACTGTACTACAGAATCAGACACCAACTTTCCCCCTACCTCTATGGGTTCATGAAAGGTAAAAGTGTGCAGAACTGTATTTCCACCTTTCTCACTGCACACACCTCTACTAGTTTTACCACTTTTCTTGATCTAAAATCTGCATTTGATATTGCGAACAGAACCGTTATACTACATGAACTAGCCAAAATGAATATTGGTGGTAGCTTACTCTGCTGGATAATAGGATACCTGTCAAACAGAGTATCCTCTGTCCTTTACCAAGGCTTCAGAAGTGATTCTAAAGAAATGTCCTTAGGTACACCGCAGGGAGGAGTTCTTAGTCCCATGCTATTTAATATTCTGATTAATGCTCTCCTAAATGCTCTACCTGCCTCACCTAAACATATAGCTATAAGCTATGCTGATGATATCATGATCCATACAACAGGGCATAAGAAGATGAATACCATTCTTAATGAAGTTCAAGCAATTTGTAATCGACTAGGCCTCATAATATCTTCCTCTAAAACTAAGATATTAACAAGCAAACGACATCCCCCACCCATCTATTTGCAGGGTGAAATCATTAGCTACGTTAAAACTTACAGATATCTTGGTGTAGATGTACCCTTTAACAAATCCACTATACCACAACTAAACAAGAAATGTAAAGCTAGGCTAAATGCTCTCAAAGCTGTTGCTGGCTACAATCCCAACTATGGTGCAAATGTGAGAATCGTGAGAATGATGTACATAGCCTATGTTAGGTCCTTAATTGATTATGCTGCTCCCATGTTGATATTAGCTAGAGAAAGTTCTCTCCGACCCTTGGAGTTAATGCAAAATGAAGCTCTCAGGATTATTCTTGGCTGTCCCAGATCTACAAAAGTTCTTAACATGAGGAAGGAGCTTGGTATTTCTAGTATCAGTGATAGGATTGTTGAAATTAACACTGTACTCGGTATTAGAATGTTGAGAAACGAACCAGACACTGTCACAGTGAATCTTACCAAGTGTCTAGAGGTAAATACACACAGATCTAAATGGATTGTGAAAACGTGCAATTGCATTAAGTTTTATAACCTGCATGAACTGTATCACTGTAGGCAACAAGAGCATTTCACCCCTCCATGGAAGATGTGTTCATTTAATATCACATACCTACAAGTCCCTCCCAAGAAGCTCATTGCTAGTAATCCCTTCCTTAAATCTCTTGTTAGAGCAACTGCTCAAGAAGAAATTTTTCGCCTAGCTGGTAGTAACAAGTTATCACAAGTTATATACACTGATGGATCTAAACAGGAGTCTTCTGGCAGGGCTGCATCTGCTCTTGTTGCCACTTCCCTAGTTAAGAACGATAATAAATTTGTTGAGTTAGGCATAAGAATTAACAACTGGGCGTCTACACTGCAAACTGAATTGTTTGCAATCCTAATGGCGCTAAAGCTAACCTATGACACTGAGCTTGACTCTATCATCATTACTGATTCTTTGTCATCATTGAAGGCTCTTGACTCATGTAATGACTCCAACAACATGCTCATTGGGGAAGCCAGGTATAGATACTCAAAAATTAGGGACAAAGGAATTAATGTACAATTGCTATGGATCCCATCACACATTGGATTACTCCTTCATGATAAAGTTGATATGTTAGCCAAGAAGAGTATCGAGAAGGAGAATGTAGAATATAACTTTGGTATAACTGTGTCTAGCATTAGGAATAATATTAGGAGAGAAGTAAATAATGAAAATGATTGTTATAGGAATGCAGTTAGAAGCCTGAGTAGATCTATAACCCACTATGATAACATGAACGTAGATAAGTATGTTTATGGAGCAACTTGCAATGTGAACAGACTGACTGATGTTGTAGTGGCCAGGCTTAGGCTTGGTTACAAGTACTTCTGGCAGTTTGGGAGACACACAGATGATGATCAAACTAAATGTAAATTATGTGATCAGGCATATGGTCACTCTCTTGAACACTATGTGCTTAATTGTCCACTTATTGAGGAATACAGAGACAGACAGTATAATAACCTATGTGACATGTCAAGATATCTTATTAATGAAAATAAGATACCAGATATACTAAGCAAATTTCCTAAATTTGCTTGTAACAGATAAGTGAACTATAGATATGTAGATATAAATCCATATGTATTCCTGTTAACCCTTTGGGGCCTAGTTCCTAGGCCTTTTGTGTATCCATATGCTCTCGCGCTACCGTCCACAGGATGGATATGGGGTGCACAATAAACTAGCCACTTCGGTGGCAAAATCTAAAAAAAAAAATCTAATATGAGGAAGGTCAGGCGAATCCAATGCCTCTCCGGAGGATGGCACTTCTGAGTTAGTGCTTTCTTTAACACCTATCACCTTAACAGGTACCATGGTTACATTAGCGTTCTCTGATGGTGCCTGTGGCAAGTCTGTTTCATCATTCATTGCAGGTAGGTCCTGTGCATCTGACTCATCTCCAATTTCCAGGGGGGTTACCTGTGTGGTGTTCGTCTGACTGTTGTAGTTGTGTGTATTGGGAAAAATGACAAACTCATCCTCATATTCAGGTGCAGCCATAGGTATCAGTAGTGGCAGACCAGTAGTTCCACATGTGCTAGCAGGGATGGCTAGCTCCTCCACAGCTGGTGTGTGTGTGATGGCATTCTGGTATCACCAGAATCCTTTGCAGTGAGGTGGGGTTCTTGCACACTTTGCAGAGGTTCAGTCTCAGATCTGGTTGTGGTAGACTGGACGGCCTCATCCTCAGTTACCATTAAAGGACTGTTATCAGGTTTACATCGAAGGTTGTTTGGGTTCTGACTGCAGTCCTTGTGGGAAACTGTAACCTCAACTTCTTTACAGTTAATACACTTAAATTTTTGGCTGTCAAGGCCTACTGTGCATTCTCTAGTGGAATGTTTCCCAGCACACTTACCACCAAGAATGTAGTATTCCACAGTCTACTGCAACATGGCCATAGTGCTGGCATTTGTAACACCTACGTTTAGGGGGTAGGTACACTTCGATGTTTAGGAAACGTAAACCATGCACCCAGATATTCCGGGGGAGGGGCACAGGACCTACCCAACTGGCAATAATTTGGGATTTTCCTTTAAGTCTTTTAGGCTTGATGATATGCTCACTGAGAGTCAGATGGGATGGGTCCATGTAGAGAGGATATCCAAAGATTATGATACTGACCCATTTTTTAAAGTGGTGAGTGTCTGATGGAGGTCGGAGCAGCTTAATACCCCCATAAGGTGTACTAAGTAGATCATTGATCAGTTCTTCATTCTGTTCCGCAAACACAAAGTTGTGTGTGTTTTTCCTAAATTGGATCCTTGAGTTAGGATGTTTCTTTACAGCTTCCATTAGCCATGCACACTTAGCAGGCAGCGGGGTGTTGTCAGGGAAGTTCAGCTTAACACATTCTTCCTTTGAAGAAAGACTTCTTGCAGCCTCTGTGCACCAAGGACGTTTAGTGTCACATTGTGTACGAGTCAAGTGAGTCTGACTACGTCGAAGCTCTAGCCCTTTCTCACTTTTTCTCTTTTGTTTACTTTTAAAGGTCTGGAAGCTATCATCATTTCCATCACCTGCAGAAATAGGTTCCTCTATGACAGTTGCCATGTTTGCCAGTGATGATATCTCGTGTAAGACTCACAACACAAGAATTCCTCGCTTATCTTCCCGTTATAGCTTATGCAAGAGTAAATATTTACTATAAAGTCAGAAGTCTAAAATAAATCATATGACACAAGTGTTCAAGTTCAATGAACACTTCCAATTATACTTAACCCAGATTACTACTACTTAATACGATACACACCTTACTAAAAATACATTCAGAGACTTCTTGTATGTGTGTTAGTAATATGGTACATATAATGATATAATGGATGGTACAGGCGAGGTCTTACACCTTATCACAAATTACAAAGATGAAAAGAGAGAGAGAGAGAGAGAGAGAGAGAGAGAGAGAGAGAGAAAGTAGGTAATATTGAGCATAAAATTAGAATTCTGACATATATCACATTAAACAAAAGGTTCAAATTCAATAACTTCCACTTGAGTTAGTTCAGGCTACTGCCACCTAATGTACCTCACTGAAATAATAATATAGCGGACATCACAATGAATGCTGAAGACAACCTCTTACCCCAACCATACATTGTAAACAATATTAGTAAAAAAAAAAAAAAACGGTAACTAGGTAATGTTACAATGACAATGAGATAAATCACTGTGGTCGACTTCCTTGGTCCATCCTGGGTAACTCACACGTTACTATATATGTTATGTATGTATGCAAGCGCAAGTGTGCAGCTGTAGATAGATGAACCAGTACCTAAACACTCTTACACACGCGTTACAAGTGTTACCAAGTGTACACTTTATCACTTAGAATACACTTGTGTTGATGTAAATATAGGTGAGAGTGGTACACCGCTGGTCGTAATAAACACTCTCAACTTCTCAAGGTCACACACTAGGCCCAGCTTCTGGAGAGTTACCAGTGGTTTAGCTTAATATGTTTATTGTGTCAGTGCGAGTCTGCAGTCATTAACTTGGTGTATCAGAAGTTAAACACTACAATCCGGTTGATCAAATAGTCTAAAACAATTTACACAATGTATAACTAGAAGTATAATGATTGCAAATTGTTACTATTACAATTTCAACTAGGCGCTAGACCCACTAGATGAGATGGCAAGGAACATAGATGTTAACAGGCTGACTCTTGCTTAACACAGTTTAAAGGTAACCGAATTACTCAAGAGAAAAAGTATTCATGAAACTGAACATTATGCAGCAGTAAGATTGTTCACAGTAAAAATACAAAGCATAAGTTACACACTCACACCACAGATGAACATAAGTTACACACTCACACCACAGATGAACATAAGTTACACACTCACACCACAGATGAACATAAGTTACACACTCACACCACAGATGAACATAAGTTACTCACACCACAGATGAACATAAGTTACACACTCACACCACAGATGAACATAAGTTACACACACCACAGATGAACATAAGTTACACACTCACACCACAGATGAACACTGCAATTTGAAATATTACTGGGAATTTAGCAGTAAAGTTTCAGTCTGAACGAGAAAATGTATTAGAAAACACAACAATGACACTAGGACAAGCAACTTAATTATGTAACCGTATTTAATAGTTCAGTTACACTGAGCAGAACATGTGTTACACTGATTTATCAAATGTAAGGAGTCACTACACTGAAGTACACTCTGAGCCTTTTAAAGTCTTAATACAGGCTTACAAATGACAATTAACTGTTGGGGAAAGCAGCACTTAACACTTCTAGCACACGTTAACACTTCTAGCACACGTTAACACTTCTAGCACACGTTAACACTTCTAGCACACGTATGATAGACGAATGTTCACTGTGCACAAGCAAATCACCACACACTATGTTTATAGGTGAACCTCTGGCATGTCCCACTTAAAAAGTCAGTATTGCAATGCTCGTTAAATTGTTCTTAACTAAGCCACTACAGGAAACACTGGTATGCCAGCAGCACTGTAGAACGTATACGTAGACATGCTCGGGGGACAAGACAGCTGTAACTGCAGGCTACCTTAGCTTGTCCTGGCTAGCTTTGAGTGCTGCTTTCAAGCCTGCTGGAATGTGCTTGTTAAGCCCGTGTCAACCACTTGGATATTTGCTTGTAGCAGGCAGGTAGGCACACAGGAGAAACATTCGTAAGATGAGCTGTGCGCATTTTCAGGGGCACGAGTAGCAGTGGACTAGCAAAATTCGTCTCTACACTGTATGTTGATAGAGGCGAAAGGCTGAGGTAAAATGAAAGGCAGAGGGGAAGCAGAGGCCTGTGAGAGCCTTTTCAAAAGGAAAACTATTTCCAGTGTTTCACTAGGTATATCCCTAGTCACAACTCGCACATAAGAGTTCTCACAACACTGAAGCTGTCTTCCAACAGTATGAGTTTTAAACCATACCCCGGCCGGGATTGAACCCGCGGTCAGAGAGTCTCAAAACTCCAGACCGGTTTTGAGACGGTTTTGAGACTCTGACCGCGGGTTCAATCCCGGCCGGGATTGACCCCGCGGTCAGAGAGTCTCAAAACTCAAGACCGTCGTGTTACCCACTAGACCAGCTAGCTGGTCTAGTGGGTAACACGACGGTTTTGAGACTCTGACCGCGGGTTCAATCCCGGCCGGGGTATGGTTTGTTTGCAATCGTGTCATTACGATTTCGTGAGTCATGAGTTTTAATGATGACTTATCAGTCGGAAGAAATGGGTAGGCCTACAAATTAGTAGGTCCAGATCTCTAGCACACGTCTCCCCTCAACCACTCAGCCGAGACTGGTAGTAGTAGTAATGTTGATAGTAGTGATTTCTGCTAATCTCCTCAACACCAGCTTCACTACTGTAGGTAAGTGTTTATATTTCTGTAAATTAACCAATTATAACTTAGAAATAACTTTAGTAATAAGGTAGGAAAAATCATTGCATCTATATTTGGAGTGTTGGTGCATCATTCTCAGTGATGGTGTTGCAAAGAATACTGATTCTCTCACATTATTATTATTATTATAATCAAGGGGGAAGCGCTAAACCCGGAGGATTATACAGCGGCTGGGGGGGGGGATGTGGAAGGCATTCAGGCTTAATTCGGGGAACTGGAGCACAGATCCAATTACCTAAATCAAGAGCCCCTCACCAACATCAAGGAACCTTCCTTGAGGGGTGATTCTCTTACAGTATATTCAATGTTGTCAACAACGCTCTTGATATCAATTCAACTCTGGGATTACATCTTTACTGTACATTTCCTTGTAAGAAACTGAAACAAATCTACGATGAATCATTCCATAAAGACGTCATATAATGATTATCTTGCGTCTGAAATCTGGATTTACATTTATTCTTCGGTTATCTCTGTAGTCAGAGAGAGAAAAACTCTTCGACTGGCTTCTGCACTGGAAAGACGTACCTGCTCCCGGTTGGGAGGATCAGACCTCGACACTCAGCAACTAGAACAGTAAATAACAAAAAAGCACAATACCGTGACTGGAACGATACACAAATAACCCGCACATAAAAGAGAGAAGCTTACGACGACGTTTCGGTCCGACTTGGACCATTGACAAAGTCAATGTCAATGTCAATGGTCCAAGTCGGACCGAAACGTCGTCGTAAGCTTCTCTCTTTTATGTGCGGGTTATTTGTGTAACTAGAACAGGCAAGAGAAGAGGAACTCTTCATCCTGCTCCAGGACTTGGTGCGTAGCTGGCTGCCTGCCCCTGGGCAGACAGTTGGCCTCTGCACTCTTGTAGCTGGGTGAAGTCTTCCCTACTGTCTCCCTACGATCTCCGTTGGGGAGGGGAACTTTTACCAGCATCGTCTTCACCTTCATTGCACGATGAGCTACGCAAATCGTGTCAAGATCAAGCCAACAAGTGGTACCGTTGATGATTCAACGAAGATTGCTCTTGCAACTGTTGTTCAAGGAACACTGCAAGTTAAATTCAACACCATTTTGTCCCTGAAAGAAGCATTCATTGTTGTGTGTCACGATGATGCTGAAGCAGAGAAGCTACTCACTACTGATGCCACCACTACACTTACCACTCAAGGGTTTACTGTTATGTCATCTCCTGCCCTCAGGGCCAGGAAATCAGTATTCCTCAAAAAACTTGACAAGATTCTGACGTCTCAAACACCAGCAGAACTCAAGACATCCATAGAGACGCTAAATACTTGGGCTACTGTTGACAGCATCACAAAAATCCCGAATGCATCGTCCATGCTCAAGGTCACCTTCACTGACGTTAACATGGCTGCCACTGCTCTGACTGAAGGTCTTGCTATCTACTACTACTACATCAGTCCAACCTACATCGAAGCAGAGAGATATCAGTATATCCAACACTGCTGGAACTGTTATTCTTACCATCACACCACCAAAGCATGTCCAGTAAAAGACAAGAAGTTCTGCACTACATGTGGTAGTGAGGGACACACCTTCAGTTCCTGCACCGCTGCTACTCCACCACAACCATCGTGCTTAAACTGTAAAAGTAACGACCACCATACACTGGCAGCTAAATGTCCTACACGAAAGGATATAGTGAAGAAAACACAAGAAGCAGCAAAGAAAAAACCTAGCAACACACCAACGTATGCAGCAATTGCAAAGATCCAAGCTAACACTACAAAATTACTTCAAGCATCTACTCAGCCAGCCTCCACCATCATCACTCCTCCAGCATGTGACGTAACTAAGATCCACTACTGTCTACTATACGCTCACATGCAGAATATGGCTGTACCTGGATCTTTTAACTCTACCATCAACGAGTTATTTGTACTAAATAATATGCCATCATTTATATTCCCAGCATCTCCACCTTCGGAAGAAATACTCAAATTTACCAAGGACCTAATCAACACTTCTGCATCAGCAGCTCCAACACCACCAACACCTAGTGACGTCACTCCAACAAGACCTCCTATTCGTCGATCGCCTCCTGCTCGTCGATTGGCTCGTCGTGGCGGTGTACCTCCTTCACCTCCACCCACCACTACTCATATGGACCAATCAGAAGCCACGATTCTCCCACAGTCTTCTACACACTCTCTAGCGGAGACACCAAAATTGAAAGCACCTTCAATGCTGCAACCACCAAAAAAAACCTCTCCAGCTATCTCTCGACGTATTAATACAGAAGACCAACATCAAGATCAATACCTGCACTGGAAAGATATAACTTTTTATACGACTCCTGATCAAGAACCTACCATGACTGTCGACACTTTGTACGATAAATTACTCGACAGAACAGTCAAGTTTACAAATCGTAAAGGATCCCACTGCTCCGTGACTACACTCCAGATGACCTTGGACCAATTACAAGCCAACCGAGCATTTCGACCTAAGATTACAAGACTACTTATCGTTTCCTTCCAACAAATGCAAAATATAGGGAATGGCTCCTTCACTAAAGAAACGAAGTAACTCCAGACTCACATATTAACGACGCCTGACCAATCAAAAGCTAGCCTCCCTTGAAAACTCCTCCAGCTCCTGCCAGCCGCCAATCAACATCAAGATGCAGCAATTTTTCGTCCAGCAAGTTGCGGTCAGAGCCTGCAGAGCTCCTGTTGTATCTACATCGTCTTTTGTTATCGTTATTGTGGCTTAGCAGTTGGGTCTAGTCCTGACTCTTCTCTCTTCGACTCAAGACATTCCTCTCCCCGTCTATTCTTCGTACTGTCCCCACTTGCCCCTCGCCCCTCGTGGGTACTTACCTGTGAGTCCGATCTGATCTGATCTGATCTCTGTAGTGAATTGTCAGAAACTCAAAATTACTTTGATAAAGTCACATAAGCAAACTTTTTTTTTTTTTTTTTTTTTTTTTTTTTTTGTTTGAATAAATAGTTTAGACAAACCAACACCACTACTCGGTAAACAAGCTAACACCACTACACACTAGACAAACCAACACCACTACACACTAGACAAACTATCACCTTTACACATTGCACATACTATCACCTTTTTTTTTTTGTTTTTTTTTTTTTTTTTTTACAGTTGTGGTTACAAAAGTACTCCTGACCATCTCTCACATCATTGGTTGATGTCGCCTCAGCATTGGCGAGGAGCAAATATTTTTTGCACTGCTGCCACTGCTTCGACAATTCTCTTTTTGAGTCGTTTACATTTCGTTGTGATGTTCATGATTTCATGTAAGCGTTCCTGAACAACCGTCAAAGTTGGTCGCTTCCCTGCTTCAGGATCCATCATTTCTCGTGCCAGGACATTCAGCTTCTTAGACTGTTTCTTATTTTTTAAGTAATCAGAAACAAAACTAATGAGATCTCCAAAGGAATACACATCCATGGTTGGAGATACCTTGCCTTTAATGCGTGTCTCTGGAGCATAGTGTTCACTTTGAGAATTGAAGCCCCGATGATCCTCACCTGCCTTCCGGGCCAGGCCGAAATCTATTATGTTGACATGGAAGTTAGAGTCCTCCTCCACATGTTGAACCAATACATTGTCAGCTTTAAGGTCCATGTGTACGAATCCTTTATCATGAACCTCCTGGAGGCTCTCAGCTAACTTAATCAAAGCCAGGATGCGCTTTGAGGAAGACTTACAGGTGTGGAAAAATTCGTTGAAATCTGTGTGTCCACGGTATTCCATAACCATGGCTGGGTAATCATAGGCCATGTATCTCACCAGAGGGGCACCTCCAGCACCATCAACTTCATGAAGCAAATTCATTTCATGGCCAAATATCCTCATGTAGTTTTTTTCATGGGATTTTTTGACGCACAGTTTTTCACCGAGTACAGTGAAGAGATAGACTGATCCGCTGACTCCGCTGCCAAGGAATGTACACTCTGGGCTCATCATCACTAAGTCTGTCAGCTCCTCAAAGGAGACGAAGGTAACCTTTTTCCCATCCATTTTAAAGATGTGAAAATGCGGTACTGTCCCTCGAAGTTGGCTTCTACAACCTCACGAAGTTTTACCAAGTCTTCAGCTGCCTCTGCTAAAGTACTTCAGTATAGCTTATTATCTTCTTTAATATAGTTATATTAGAATATTACTCTTCACCTGTAGGATGTTTAACCAAGTCTTCAGCTGCCTCTCTAAAGTACTTCAGTATAGCTTATTATCTTCTTTAATATAGTTATATTAGAATATTACTCTTCACCTGTAGGATGTTTAACCAAGTCTTCAGCTGCCTCTCTAAAGTACTTCAGTATAGCTTATTATCTTCTTTAATATAGTTATATTAGAATATTACTCTTCACCTGTAGGATGTTTAACCAAGTCTTCAGCTGCCTCTCTAAAGTACTTCAGTATAGCTTATTATCTTCTTTAATATAGTTATATTAGAATATTACTCTTCACCTGTAGGAAGTTTCACCAAGTTTAACCAAGTCTTCAGTTGCCTCTACTAAAGTACTTCTTTATAGATTATTGTCTTTTTTAATATAGTTATATTTCAATTTAACATAGTGTTTAGTAATGAGAGTCTATGTAGTGTTTAGTAGTGAGAGTGTGTGTAGTGTTTAGTAGTGAGAGTCTGTGTAGTGTTTAGTAGTGAGAGTCTATGTAGTGTTTAGTAGTGAGAGTCTGTGTAGTGTTTAGTAGTGAGAGTCTGTGTAGTGTTTAGTAGTAAGAGTCTATGTAGCGTTTAGTAGTGAGAGTCTATGTAGTGTTTAGTAGTGAGTCTATGTAGTGTTTAGTAGTGAGTCTATGTAGTGTTTAGTAGTGAGAGTCTATGTAGTGTCATATATTAAGTGAGTAATTGACCAACAATACCCAGAATATTTATTTTAAAATATTTTTGTCCTTAGCTTATAGTGAGTCGTGAATATTTTTTTATTGTAAGAAGTGTGAATAAATGAAGAATGTCCATAATTGAAAACAACTGTATTGGAAAATACCAGAAAGTGAGACCCTCCTGTATTTCTATTGTATTATAATATACTTTCTATAAACAAAATGCCAAATAAACTGAGGAAGCAGACTAAAATGTCTAGTACCTCAGATCAAGAGCCTCATCACTGTGCCAAAGAGCCCCCACTTGGTAGCAGTAGTGGTGGTGGTGGTGGTGAGCAGTAGTGGTGGTTGTGGTGGTGATGGCAGTAGTAATGGTGGTAGTAGTTGTTGTGGTGGTAGTAGTTGTAGTAGTGGTGATGGTGGTAGTAGTGAATTGTCAGAAACTCAAAATTACTTTGATAAAGTCACATAAGCAAACTTAAAAGTCACCATTAACAAAATATTCCTTCAGTAATGTTTGAATAAATAGTTTAGACAAACCAACACCACTACTCGGTAAACAAGCTAACACCACACTAGACAAACCAACACCACTACACACGAGACAAACTATCACCTTTACACATTACACATACTATCACCTTTTTTTTTTTTTTTTTTTTTTTTTTTTTTTTTTTTTTTTTTTTCGTTTTTTTTTTTTTACTTTTTTTTTTTTTTTTTTTACAGTTGTGGTTACAAAAGTACTCCTGACCATCTCTCACATCATTGGTTGATGTCGCCTCAGCATTGGCGAGGAGCAAATATTTTTTGCACTGCTGCCACTGCTTCGACAATTCTCTTTTTGAGTCGTTTACATTTCGTTGTGATGTTCATGATTTCATGTAAGCGTTCCTGAACAACCGTCAAAGTTGGTCGCTTCCCTGCTTCAGGATCCATCATTTCTCGTGCCAGGACATTCAGCTTCTTAGACTGTTTCTTATTTTTTAAGTAATCAGAAACAAAACTAATGAGATCTCCAAAGGAATACACATCCATGGTTGGAGATACCTTGCCTTTAATGCGTGTCTCTGGAGCATAGTGTTCACTTTGAGAATTGAAGCCCCGATGATCCTCACCTGCCTTCCGGGCCAGGCCGAAATCTATTATGTTGACATGGAAGTTAGAGTCCTCCTCCACATGTTGAACCAATACATTGTCAGCTTTAAGGTCCATGTGTACGAATCCTTTATCATGAACCTCCTGGAGGCTCTCAGCTAACTTAATCAAAGCCAGGATGCGCTTTGAGGAAGACTTACAGGTGTGGAAAAATTCGTTGAAATCTGTGTGTCCACGGTATTCCATAACCATGGCTGGGTAATCATAGGCCATGTATCTCACCAGAGGGGCACCTCCAGCACCATCAACTTCATGAAGCAAATTCATTTCATGGCCAAATATCCTCATGTAGTTTTTTTCATGGGATTTTTTGACGCACAGTTTTTCACCGAGTACAGTGAAGAGATAGACTGATCCGCTGACTCCGCTGCCAAGGAATGTACACTCTGGGCTCATCATCACTAAGTCTGTCAGCTCCTCAAAGGAGACGAAGGTAACCTTTTTCCCATCCATTTTAAAGATGTGAAAATGCGGTACTGTCCCTCGAAGTTGGCTTCTACAACCTCACGAAGTTTTACCAAGTCTTCAGCTGCCTCTGCTAAAGTACTTCAGTATAGCTTATTATCTTCTTTAATATAGTTATATTAGAATATTACTCTTCACCTGTAGGATGTTTAACCAAGTCTTCAGCTGCCTCTCTAAAGTACTTCAGTATAGCTTATTATCTTCTTTAATATAGTTATATTAGAATATTACTCTTCACCTGTAGGATGTTTAACCAAGTCTTCAGCTGCCTCTCTAAAGTACTTCAGTATAGCTTATTATCTTCTTTAATATAGCCTCTTCACCTGTAGGATGTTTAACCAAGTCTTCAGCTGCCTCTCTAAAGTACTTCAGTATAGCTTATTATCTTCTTTAATATAGTTATATTAGAATATTACTCTTCACCTTCAGGAAGTTTTACCAAGTCTTCAGTTGCCTCTACTAAAGTACTTCTTTATAGATTATTGTCTTTTTTAATATAGTTATATTTCAATTTAACATAGTGTTTAGTAATGAGAGTCTATGTAGTGTTTAGTAGTGAGAGTGTGTGTAGTGTTTAGTAGTGAGAGTCTGTGTAGTGTTTAGTAGTGAGAGTCTATGTAGTGTTTAGTAGTGAGAGTCTGTGTAGTGTTTAGTAGTGAGAGTCTGTGTAGTGTTTAGTAGTGAGAGTCTATGTAGTGTTTAGTAGTGAGTCTATGTAGTGTTTAGTAGTGAGTCTATGTAGTGTTTAGTAGTGAGAGTAGTGTTTAGTAGTGAGTCTATGTAGTGTTTAGTAGTGAGAGTCTATGTAGTGTCATATATTAAGTGAGTAATTGACCAACAATACCCAGAATATTTATTTTAAAATATTTTTGTCCTTAGCTTATAGTGAGTCGTGAATATTTTTTTATTGTAAGAAGTGTGAATAAATGAAGAATGTCCATAATTGAAAACAACTGTATTGGAAAATACCAGAAAGTGAGACCCTCCTGTATTTCTATTGTATTATAATATACTTTCTATAAACAAAATGCCAAATAAACTGAGGAAGCAGACTAAAATGTCTAGTACCTCAGATCAAGAGCCTCATCACTGTGCCAAAGAGCCCCCACTTGAAGAGTGGTCGTGGTAGCAGTAGTGGTGGTTGTGGTGGTGATGGCAGTAGTAATGGTGGTAGTAGTTGTTGTGGTGGTAGTAGTTGTAGTAGTGGTGATGGTGGTGGTAGTTGTAGTAGTGGTGATGGTGGTAGTAGTGAATTGTCAGAAACTCAAAATTACTTTGATAAAGTCACATAAGCAAACTTAAAAGTCACCATTAACAAAATATTCCTTCAGTAATGTTTGAATAAATAGTTTAGACAAACCAACACCACTACTCGGTAAACAAGCTAACACCACACTAGACAAACCAACACCACTACACACGAGACAAACTATCACCTTTACACATTACACATACTATCACCTTTTTTTTTTTTTTTTTTTTTTTTTTTTTTTTTTTTTTTTTTTTTTTTTTTTTTTTTATTTTTTTTTTTTTTTTTTTTTTTTACAGTTGTGGTTACAAAAGTACTCCTGACCATCTCTCACATCATTGGTTGATGTCGCCTCAGCATTGGCGAGGAGCAAATATTTTTTGCACTGCTGCCACTGCTTCGACAATTCTCTTTTTGAGTCGTTTACATTTCGTTGTGATGTTCATGATTTCATGTAAGCGTTCCTGAACAACCGTCAAAGTTGGTCGCTTCCCTGCTTCAGGATCCATCATTTCTCGTGCCAGGACATTCAGCTTCTTAGACTGTTTCTTATTTTTTAAGTAATCAGAAACAAAACTAATGAGATCTCCAAAGGAATACACATCCATGGTTGGAGATACCTTGCCTTTAATGCGTGTCTCTGGAGCATAGTGTTCACTTTGAGAATTGAAGCCCCGATGATCCTCACCTGCCTTCCGGGCCAGGCCGAAATCTATTATGTTGACATGGAAGTTAGAGTCCTCCTCCACATGTTGAACCAATACATTGTCAGCTTTAAGGTCCATGTGTACGAATCCTTTATCATGAACCTCCTGGAGGCTCTCAGCTAACTTAATCAAAGCCAGGATGCGCTTTGAGGAAGACTTACAGGTGTGGAAAAATTCGTTGAAATCTGTGTGTCCACGGTATTCCATAACCATGGCTGGGTAATCATAGGCCATGTATCTCACCAGAGGGGCACCTCCAGCACCATCAACTTCATGAAGCAAATTCATTTCATGGCCAAATATCCTCATGTAGTTTTTTTCATGGGATTTTTTGACGCACAGTTTTTCACCGAGTACAGTGAAGAGATAGACTGATCCGCTGACTCCGCTGCCAAGGAATGTACACTCTGGGCTCATCATCACTAAGTCTGTCAGCTCCTCAAAGGAGACGAAGGTAACCTTTTTCCCATCCATTTTAAAGATGTGAAAATGCGGTACTGTCCCTCGAAGTTGGCTTCTACAACCTCACGAAGTTTTACCAAGTCTTCAGCTGCCTCTGCTAAAGTACTTCAGTATAGCTTATTATCTTCTTTAATATAGTTATATTAGAATATTACTCTTCACCTGTAGGATGTTTAACCAAGTCTTCAGCTGCCTCTCTAAAGTACTTCAGTATAGCTTATTATCTTCTTTAATATAGTTATATTAGAATATTACTCTTCACCTGTAGGATGTTTAACCAAGTCTTCAGCTGCCTCTCTAAAGTACTTCAGTATAGCTTATTATCTTCTTTAATATAGTTATATTAGAATATTACTCTTCACCTGTAGGAAGTTTCACCAAGTCTTCAGCTGCCTCTCTAAAGTACTTCAGTATAGCTTATTATCTTCTTTAATATAGTTATATTAGAATATTACTCTTCACCTTCAGGAAGTTTTACCAAGTCTTCAGCTGCCTCTACTAAAGTACTTCTTTATAGATTATTGTCTTTTTTAATATAGTTATATTTCAATTTAACATAGTGTTTAGTAATGAGAGTCTATGTAGTGTTTAGTAGTGAGAGTGTGTGTAGTGTTTAGTAGTGAGAGTCTGTGTAGTGTTTAGTAGTGAGAGTCTATGTAGTGTTTAGTAGTGAGAGTCTGTGTAGTGTTTAGTAGTGAGAGTCTGTGTAGTGTTTAGTAGTGAGAGTCTATGTAGCGTTTAGTAGTGAGAGTCTATGTAGTGTTTAGTAGTGAGTCTATGTAGTGTTTAGTAGTGAGTCTATGTAGTGTTTAGTAGTGAGAGTCTATGTAGTGTCATATATTAAGTGAGTAATTGACCAACAATACCCAGAATATTTATTTTAAAATATTTTTGTCCTTAGCTTATAGTGAGTCGTGAATATTTTTTTATTGTAAGAAGTGTGAATAAATGAAGAATGTCCATAATTGAAAACCACTGTATTGGAAAATACCAGAAAGTGAGACCCTCCTGTATTTCTATTGTATTATAATATACTTTCTATAAACAAAATGCCAAATAAACTGAGGAAGCAGACTAAAATGTCTAGTACCTCAGATCAAGAGCCTCATCACTGTGCCAAAGAGCCCCCACTTGAAGAGTGGTCGTGGTAGCAGTAGTGGTGGTTGTGGTGGTGATGGCAGTAGTAATGGTGGTAGTAGTTGTTGTGGTGGTAGTAGTTGTAGTAGTGGTGATGGTGGTGGTAGTTGTAGTAGTGGTGATGGTGGTAGTAGTGAATTGTCAGAAACTCAAAATTACTTTGATAAAGTCACATAAGCAAACTTAAAAGTCACCATTAACAAAATATTCCTTCAGTAATGTTTGAATAAATAGTTTAGACAAACCAACACCACTACTCGGTAAACAAGCTAACACCACACTAGACAAACCAACACCACTACACACGAGACAAACTATCACCTTTACACATTACACATACTATCACCTTTTTTTTTTTTTTTTTTTTTTTTTTTTTTTTTTTTTTTTTTTTTTTTATTTTGTTTTTTTTTTGTTTTTTTACAGTTGTGGTTACAAAAGTACTCCTGACCATCTCTCACATCATTGGTTGATGTCGCCTCAGCATTGGCGAGGAGCAAATATTTTTTGCACTGCTGCCACTGCTTCGACAATTCTCTTTTTGAGTCGTTTACATTTCGTTGTGATGTTCATGATTTCATGTAAGCGTTCCTGAACAACCGTCAAAGTTGGTCGCTTCCCTGCTTCAGGATCCATCATTTCTCGTGCCAGGACATTCAGCTTCTTAGACTGTTTCTTATTTTTTAAGTAATCAGAAACAAAACTAATGAGATCTCCAAAGGAATACACATCCATGGTTGGAGATACCTTGCCTTTAATGCGTGTCTCTGGAGCATAGTGTTCACTTTGAGAATTGAAGCCCCGATGATCCTCACCTGCCTTCCGGGCCAGGCCGAAATCTATTATGTTGACATGGAAGTTAGAGTCCTCCTCCACATGTTGAACCAATACATTGTCAGCTTTAAGGTCCATGTGTACGAATCCTTTATCATGAACCTCCTGGAGGCTCTCAGCTAACTTAATCAAAGCCAGGATGCGCTTTGAGGAAGACTTACAGGTGTGGAAAAATTCGTTGAAATCTGTGTGTCCACGGTATTCCATAACCATGGCTGGGTAATCATAGGCCATGTATCTCACCAGAGGGGCACCTCCAGCACCATCAACTTCATGAAGCAAATTCATTTCATGGCCAAATATCCTCATGTAGTTTTTTTCATGGGATTTTTTGACGCACAGTTTTTCACCGAGTACAGTGAAGAGATAGACTGATCCGCTGACTCCGCTGCCAAGGAATGTACACTCTGGGCTCATCATCACTAAGTCTGTCAGCTCCTCAAAGGAGACGAAGGTAACCTTTTTCCCATCCATTTTAAAGATGTGAAAATGCGGTACTGTCCCTCGAAGTTGGCTTCTACAACCTCACGAAGTTTTACCAAGTCTTCAGCTGCCTCTGCTAAAGTACTTCAGTATAGCTTATTATCTTCTTTAATATAGTTATATTAGAATATTACTCTTCACCTGTAGGATGTTTAACCAAGTCTTCAGCTGCCTCTCTAAAGTACTTCAGTATAGCTTATTATCTTCTTTAATATAGTTATATTAGAATATTACTCTTCACCTGTAGGATGTTTAACCAAGTCTTCAGCTGCCTCTCTAAAGTACTTCAGTATAGCTTATTATCTTCTTTAATATAGTTATATTAGAATATTACTCTTCACCTGTAGGATGTCTTCAGCTGCCTCTCTAAAGTACTTCAGTATAGCTTATTATCTTCTTTAATATAGTTATATTAGAATATTACTCTTCACCTGTAGGATGTTTAACCAAGTCTTCAGCTGCCTCTCTAAAGTACTTCAGTATAGCTTATTATCTTCTTTAATATAGTTATATTAGAATATTACTCTTCACCTGTAGGATGTTTAACCAAGTCTTCAGCTGCCTCTCTAAAGTACTTCAGTATAGCTTATTATCTTCTTTAATATAGTTATATTAGAATATTACTCTTCACCTGTAGGAAGTTTAACCAAGTCTTCAGTTGCCTCTACTAAAGTACTTCTTTATAGATTATTGTCTTTTTTAATATAGTTATATTTCAATTTAACATAGTGTTTAGTAATGAGAGTCTATGTAGTGTTTAGTAGTGAGAGTGTGTGTAGTGTTTAGTAGTGAGAGTCTGTGTAGTGTTTAGTAGTGAGAGTCTATGTAGTGTTTAGTAGTGAGAGTCTGTGTAGTGTTTAGTAGTGAGAGTCTGTGTAGTGTTTAGTAGTGAGAGTCTATGTAGCGTTTAGTAGTGAGAGTCTATGTAGTGTTTAGTAGTGAGTCTATGTAGTGTTTAGTAGTGAGTCTATGTAGTGTTTAGTAGTGAGAGTCTATGTAGTGTCATATATTAAGTGAGTAATTGACCAACAATACCCAGAATATTTATTTTAAAATATTTTTGTCCTTAGCTTATAGTGAGTCGTGAATATTTTTTTATTGTAAGAAGTGTGAATAAATGAAGAATGTCCATAATTGAAAACCACTGTATTGGAAAATACCAGAAAGTGAGACCCTCCTGTATTTCTATTGTATTATAATATACTTTCTATAAACAAAATGCCAAATAAACTGAGGAAGCAGACTAAAATGTCTAATACCTTAGATCAAGAGCCTCATCACTGTGCCAAAGAGCCCCTACTTGAAGAGGGGTGGTAGTAGTAGTAGTAGTGGTGGTGGTGGTAGCAGTAGTGGTGGTTGTGGTGGTGATGGCAGTAGTAATGGTGGTAGTAGTTGTTGTGGTGGTAGTAGTTGTAGTAGTGGTGATGGTGGTAGTAGTGAATTGTCAGAAACTCAAAATTACTTTGATAAAGTCACATAAGCAAACTTAAAGGTCACCATTAACAAAATATTCCTTCAGTAATATTTGAATAAATAGTTTAGAAAAGCGACAAGTTTATGAGAAACTTGAGTGACACTTAGGAATCCTTATTCTGGAAGTGTTTCACCAAGCAGTGACTTCATCAGTCCAGTACAGAGAACAGTGGAAGATGAGGAAGAGATTGAGGTAATCAGTCCTTCAGCCTGGAGTAGATATAATCAGTTCATCTATATTGTTGAAACTGATGGACTGAT
This sequence comes from Cherax quadricarinatus, assembly GCF_038502225.1. Taxonomy (NCBI): domain Eukaryota; kingdom Metazoa; phylum Arthropoda; class Malacostraca; order Decapoda; family Parastacidae; genus Cherax; species Cherax quadricarinatus. The sequence continues at coordinate 432,508 of NC_091387.1, forward strand.
TGCATCAAATCCTGCTGAGGGACTGATTACCCCAATCCCCGTTCTTTTTTCACCATTGTTCGTATTGGACTGATGAAGCCAGTGTGTGGTGAAACATTTCCACGAAGATTCCCAAGTGTTGCACATGTGTATAATTTGTCAACTAGTCAGTTCTCTGAACAATTTATATATATATATATATATATATATATATATATATATATATATATATATATATATATATATATATATATATATATATATATATATATATATATATATATATATATATATATATATATATATATATATATATATATATATATATATATATATATTCCGAATAGGCAGAACTTGCGATCTTGGCTTAAATAGCAACGCTCATCTTGCCATATAGGACAAGTGAAAATTTGTGTATGCAATAATTTCGCCAAAATCATTCTGAGCCTAACGAAAAAAATATATTTCACTGTGTTTGTTTAGTATTAAATTATTATAAACAAATCTAAAATATATTTAGTTGGGTTAGGCTAAAATAAATTGTTCTTGTTATAATAAGGTTAGGTAAGTTTTCTAAGATTCTTTTGGTGCAAAATTAAAAAAAAATATATTAACATTAATGAAAAAATATATCTTTAAACATGTAAGAGAAAATTTTAGAAAGGACTTAATTTTAAATGAGTTCTTGCTAATTGACCAGTTTTACATATTCGGCACGACATATATATTATATAAACATAAATGTATATAAATAAAATCACAAAAAAATATATATCACCTTCACAACATCATTTAAATTCTTCAGTTTCACTGCCAACTAAAATAAAGTTAGAAAGAAACTTATTTAGAAAAACAAATGAAGGTTTGAAGTATCAATATCAGTATCTTAGATTTTTATCTCACAACACCAGAAGTTTTAAATTCTGTTTGATCCATATTAGTCTTTCTTTACCATGTTTGCTACGTGTTCTTTCCTCCATCCACTAACAACATTCTTGTCACTTGACTCACGAAATCGTAATGACACGATTGCAATCGTTTCATTACGATTTCGTGAGTCATGTTGACGGCAGTGAAGGGACTTAAGCTAGAGTTCGTCACGGCCACGCTAGCTGGAGATTCGTCTGTAAAACCTTGCATTTGTGGTCACAGTGGTGGCCTATGCTAACCTTCCTATGGTGTAGAAATGTACCTAGTTGGACGAATCTTATTGTGGCTAGCTGGTCTAGTGGCTAATGCGACGGGCTGGAGTTTTGAGACTCTCTGACCGCGGGTTCAATCCCGGCCGGGGTATGGTTTGCCCATGATTTGTGTGTATTGTTTCCTGCACCGAGTTTGCTTATAATACCTCTATTACATTCGAGTGCTTGCTTGCGGTCGGATTTTTAACCCCGGAGGGTTAGCCACCCAGGATAACCCAAGAAAGTCAGTGCGTCATCGAGGACTGTCTAACTTATTTCCATTGGGGTCCTTAATCTTGTCCCCCAGGATGCCACCCACACCAGTCGACTAACACCCAGGTACCTATTTGCTGCTAGGTGAACAGGACAATAGGTGTAAGGAAACGTGTCGGAATTTCCACCCGCCGGGAATCGAACCCGGGCCCTCCATGTGTGAAGCGGGAGCTTTAGCCACCAGGCCACCCACCGGGCCACAGTAGTGCCTAAATGTCCGTGATAAGACCAAGAGATTCCTTGAATGTGTATCAAGGACGGTGTCAAGAAGGCCTTAGCACAGGCTAGTAGGCCTACTGTGATGTTTTTAGTTTAGTATATTATGTACCCCATATACATTGTATGGGCGGTAATCCAAAGATTACAAAGGTACATCTACTGTGGTGCTCCCAATTTTTATTAAGCCAGTGTGGAGTTATTATATGCTCTCTCACAGAATGGATTCCGCTGATCAGATGATATTGGTATCAGAATCAAACTGATTAACTCAGTATTAACCGAGCTGATTGTGTCGGGTGATAACTCAGTGATAATATCAGTCCTTGATGATTTCTCCGTTAGGTATGTGAGTTAGTTTAATATCCTAATTATGTACCCCATACCCATCCTGTGGGCGGTAGTCACCCCATACCCATCCTGTGGGCGGTAGTCACCCCAATCCCATCCTGTGGGCGGTATCCCCCATCCTGTGGGAGTCACCCCAATCCCATCCTGTAGTAGTCAAAAGATTACAGAGGTACATAATGGGTCCAGGGACTGGACCCCAAAGTTATGATAGCTGAACTAGTTACAAAGGTAATGATCTCCAGGTAGATCTGGTCACAGTCATGACAAGTTACAAAGGTAATCGTAATTATGTATCTGGGATGAATGATTCTCAGGGAAATGTGAGTTACAGGAATAAGTAGCAAACACAATGGAAATAAATCACTCTGACTTTTTGGGTTATCCCAGGTTCTCTACACATATGCTGCTATGTATGATAATTCTATGTAACTGTATTTGTGTATACCTGAATATACGTACTTACTTACTTACTTACTGTGCAAGACCCTAAGTCGAGGGGTAACTTAATAATAATAATAATAATAATAATAATGAAAGTACATACAAGGACCCCAATATGTCACTTTGCCTGGCTTTTTTTTGGGTTATCCTAGGTAATTTACACATGTTACTAGGTATGATAATTGTACTCATGTATACCTGTACCTAAATAAACTTACTAACAATACTGTCGTGGTTTAACTGATAGGAATCACGGAGCCTCAGACAATGGGCCCCATCACAGGCCTACACAATCTGTAAAGTAAAAGGACACAAGTGCAACTAATGTGACATTTATTGTGGCAACGTTTCGCTCTCCAGGAGCTTGATAAAGGCTTGATAAAGCTCCTGGAGAGCGAAACGTTGCCACAATAAATGTCACATTAGTTGCACTTGTGTCCTTTTACTTTACATATTGTCGGTAATTCTACCAACTTCCTACACAATCTGATATTCTTGTCAGGAGACAATATCCTTGCAGGGGAAACTATAACAAACATCCCAGAATGAACAATTGGTTATAAATTTTCATTTTCTATTAATTTCACTACCGACCAAAATATTTTTTTTAGGGGGGGGGGGGCGGGTGCCTCGTCCTCTGGCGTATTATACCCGCTTGGGCACACTCGTCGTCCTCTGGCGTATTATACCCGCTTGGGCACACTCCATGCCTCGTCCTCTGGCGTATTATAACCGCTTGGGCACACTCCATGCCTCGTCCTCTGGCGTATTATAACCGCTTGGGCACACTCTATGCCTCGTCCTCTAGCTTATTATACCCGCTTGGGCACACTCCATGCCTCGTCCTCTGGTGTATTATAACCGCTTGGGCACACTCCATGCCTCGTCCTCTAGCTTATTATACCCGCTTGGGCACACTCCATGCCTCATCCTTCTCCAGTGTTATCAGCTAATCTAGGGTTATATTTGACGTCGCAGTAAATAGGCCTACCTAAGTTCCGGCTCTTACCTCTTAAACTGAAGGCTTGAAGATATAAACACAAGGAGACAGTTCGGACTGATAGTTTCGGGATGTGGGAAGGTAGGCAGTTAACATAAGAACATAAGAACGAAGAAACACTGCAGCAGGCCTACTGGCCCATGCGAGGCAGGTCCAAGTCTCCTACCGGCTTAAGCCAATGCACCCAACCTAGTCAGGTCAGGTCACATTGACTTAAGGGAGGAACACGGCAGTTGTGAAGCTACAGTTATCAGAAAGAAAATAACACTAGTAAAGTGATAATGGTTGTGTTGGGTGTGAGACTTGCCTAGTAGGGGCCTAGTTAGACCTGCCACAGTAGTCCATCCACATTGTCCATCTACATTCTTATGTTAACATGAATTGCAGCCTACATGGAGATATATAATGTGGGTTATCTCAAGTCATTGAAATGGTTGAGCTACACCGTCATCTCCCCTCAGGGAATGTTCCTTGATGCTGGTGAGGGGCTCTTGATCTAGGGAACTGGATCTGTGCTTCAGTTCCCTGAGTTAACCCTGAATACCTTCCATCCCCCCACAGGCGCTGTATAATCCTACGGGTTTAACGCTTCCCCCTTGATTATAATAATGTTGAATTAGACACATGTGCAACTCTTGGGTATCTTTATTGAGGAAAGGTTTCGCCACACAGTGGCTTCATCAGTCCATACAAAGGAGAAACTTGAAGAACAGGAGGAGAATGAGGTAATCAGTCCCTCAACCTTGAGTCGATGTTGTCAGTCCATCAATCTTGAATAGAATACCTATTATATTCAAGATTGATGGACTGACAACATCGACTCAAGGTTGAGGGACTGATTATCTCATTCTCCTCCTGTTCTTCAAGTTTCTCCTACGTATGGACTGATGAAGCCACTGTGTGGCGAAACGTTTCCTCAATAAAGATACCCAAGAGTTGCACATGTGTCTAATTCAACAACATGTCGGTTCTCTGAACCATTCATCTAAAATGATAATAATACACCGTCATCTACAGTACTGACCCAGGAAGCCTCCAGAATTATGGAACATTGTGTTAAGCTTCCTGGTATACATTGTTGTACCTGATACCGACAAGTGCTTTAAAAAAGACATGAGCAGACACTGAGAAGTATTAAAAAATGATCAACCAGGTTGTGGGACCGTGATCCAGGTCCCTGGACCGTGATCCAAGTCCCTGGACCGTGATCCAGATCCCTGGACAGTGATCCAGATCCCTGGACAGTGATCCAGGTCCCTGGACCGTGATCTAGGTCCCTGGACCGTGATCTAGGTACCGACTTTGGGTGTTTGTCCAGTGCCAGCTTGAAGACTGCCAGGGGTCTGTTGGTAATCCCCCTTATGTATGCTGGGAGGCAGTTGAACAGTCTTGGGCCCCTGATACTTATTGTATGGTCTCTTAACGTGCTAGTGACACCCCTGCTTTTCATTGGGGGGATGTTCCATTGTCTGCCAAGTCTTTTGCTTTCGTAGAGAATGATTTTCGTGTGTATAGCAGCATATGCATGCTGGGAGGCAGTTGAACAGTCTTGGGACCTTGACACTTCTTGAAGATAGCCAGGGGTCTATTGGTAATCCCCCTTATGTATGCTGCGAGGCAACTGAACAGTCTTGGGCCCCTGACACTTACTGCGTTGTCTCTTAGTGTACTCATGGCACCCCTGCTTTCATTTACTTTTGTCTCATTCAAGATTTCCATTCTGCCATAGTGCCGTTTTTACCCTGTCTCTTTTTACACCCCTAATTCTCATTAAATGTGTTGATGGGAAAATAAAGAGAGTGAAAAAATTTAAAAGAACCCGGTGCAAAATCAGCTTATGGAAAGTCACAGTTGTGTGTAATTTTCCACTAGAGGAGAGGAGATCCTTCCTCACTGATAATGTTTGGTGTTAAACGTTTATATCTCCAGAGATAAGTTCGCATCTATCTTCTCACTAATTTGTAGATAACGTAGATGACTAAACATATGCTAAACGTCCCTCTGTCAGTGTTTGTATGTTGTATATATATATATATATATATATATATATATATATATATATATATATATATATATATATATATATATATATATATATATATATATATATATATATATATATATATATATATATATATATATATATATATATATATATATATATATATATATGTGCGTGTGTGTGTGTGTGTGTGTGTGTGTGTGTGTACTCACCTATTTGTACTCACCTATTTGTGGTTGCAGGGGTCGAGTCCTAGCTCCTGGCCTCGCCTCTTCACCGGTTGCTACTAGACCCTCTCTCTCCCCGCTCCATGAGCTTTATCAAACCTCGTCTTAAAACTGTGTATGGTTCCTGCCTCCACTACGTCATTTTCTAGGCTATTCCACTGCCTTACAACTCTATGACTGAAGAAATACTTCCTACTATCTCTCTGACTCATTTGTGTCTTCAACTTCCAATTGTGGCCTCTTGTTTCTGTGTCCCCTCCCTGGAACATCCTGTCCTTGTCCACCTTGTCTATTCCACGCAGTATTTTATATGTCGTTATCATGTCTCCCCTGACCCTCCTGTCCTCCAGTGTCGTCAGGCCGATTTCCCTTAATCTTTCTTCATAGGACATTCCCCTTAGCTCTGGAACTAACCTTGTTGCAAACCTTTGTACTTTCTCTAGTTTCTTGACGTGCTTTATCAAGTGCGGGTTCCAAACAGGTGCTGCATACTCCAGTATGGGCCTGACATACACGGTGTACAGTGTCTTGAATGATTCCTTACTAAAGTGTCGGAATGCTGTTCTCAGGTTTGCCAGGCGCCCATATGCTGCAGCAGTTATCTGATTGATGTGTGCTTCCGGAGACATGCTCGGTGTTATACTCACCCCAAGATCTTTCTCCTTGAGTGAGGTTTGCAGTCTTTGGCCACCTAGCCTATACTCTGTCTGTGGTCTTCTGTGCCCTTCCCCTATCTTCATGACTTTGCATTTGGCAGGATTAAATTCGAGAAGCCATTTGCTGGACCAGGTGTCCAGTCTGTCCAGGTCTCTTTGAAGTCCTGCCTGGTCCTCATCAGATTTAATTCTGTGTGTGTGTGTGTGTGTCGTGCCGAATAGGCAGAACTTGCGATCTTGGCTTAAATATCAACGCTCATCTTGCCATATAGTTAGTTTTAGTTTAATATGTTTATTATGCACCCCATACCCATCCTGTGGGCGGTAGTCAAAAGATTACAGAGGTACATAATTGGTCCAGGGACTGGACTCCAAAGTTTTGATAGCTGAGCAAGTTACAATGGTAATGAACTAGATCTGGTCATAATCATGACCAAGTTACAAAGGTAATGAGCTCCAGGTAGAGCTGGTCACACTCATGAATAATTGCAAAGGTAATGAATCATAAACACATTAATCATGAGAATTTACAAAGGTAATGAGCTCCAGGTAGAGCTGGTCACAATCATGACAAGTTTCAAAGGTAATGAATGATAAACACGTTATGACATGATTACAATCATAGACAAATTACAGAGTAATGAGCAGTTAACAAACATAGTAGGGAATTCATCCATTGCCCCAACAACAGATGTTGCTAGGTGCCTGTCTCTCCTCGGTAGACAGCCATTGCAGACAGCAGCAAGTTGCCCAGGGATCTGCTGCTTGCACGAGCACCATCGACCCTCCCCAAGAGGTCCAAGAAGCCAGTGACTCCGTTAGCAGCCCGATGGAGAGCTGTCCTAGGGACATGTCAGCGTCCTGGTGGACGCCAAGTTGATTGAAGATCCCAGGCCCTCGTGTGCACGGATGTTGAAGCTTGAGGAACTGAGTACACACTGCCTGTGGCACACCTGGCAGCTGCCTCACGGTCGAACTCCACGATGCTGTCACTGTAGTGGAAGTTCCTATGAGCCCGGCACTCCCTGCAGTGCCATCGCTGACATCGTGGGTGAAAATTTGTGTATACAATAATTTTGCCAAAATCATGCTGAACCTAACGAAAAAAATATATTTCACTGTGTTTGTTTAGTATTAAATTATTGTAAACAAATCTAAAATATATTTAGTTGGGTTAGGCTAAAATAAATTGTTCTTGTTATAATAAGGTTAGGTAAGTTTTCTAAGATTCTTTTGGAGCAAAATTAAATTTTTTTACATTAACAATAATGAAAAATATATATCTTTAAACGTATAAGAGAAAATTTTATAAAAGACTTAATTTTAAATGAGTTCTTGCCAATTGACCAGTTTTACATATTCGGCACGACATATATATATATATATATATATATATATATATATATATATATATATATACTATATATATATATATCCTGACGTGGGAATTCAGTATTAACTGACTTATATTTGCAGTTGCTAGTGTAATAACAGATAGGTAGGTTCAACTCACACCTACCCACACACACTGACGTATTCAACTTGTTCTTCAAGTTACACATAGATCTCACTTCAGTGATGACACTTGGGAGTTTGTTCCACTCATCCACAACTCTATTGCCAAACTAGTGCTTTCTTATATTCCTTCTAAATCTAAATATATCCAACTTGAATTTGTTGCTGTAAGGATCCCAATGAAAATAAGTCACATGATTTTTTTTAGATTATCTTGGAGGGTAATTTACATATATACTATGTTTGATAATTGCATTGTGTCCTTGTACCTGAATTAACTTACTATGTAGAGGTGGTCACCCTATAATTTACTGATCAGACACAACAGTGTTTAACCTGACTGATTGAATGACGTGCCCAGCTAAAACATAACCTATTGATTCTTTTCCCAATTTTTTTTTTGTATTTTGACTTAGATCACACAAGCAGGGATTAGAAGTGTAGTAGGCCTACTGGCCTGTGCTAGGCTGGTCCTTCTTTCACACAACCATTCTTTCACAGTTTATGTTGTAAGACGTAAGTGTCCCCAAGACTTGTACACCAGCGGCTGCCTTTCAAATTAAAATTCCCCTCATGGAAGGTTCCTTGATGTTGGTGAGGGGCTCTTGATTTAGGGAATTGGATCTGTGCTCCAGTTCCCCGAATTAAGCCTGAATGCCTTCCACATCCCTCCCTGGGCGCTGTATAATCCTACGGGTTTAGCGCTTCCCCCTTGATTATAATAATAATAATAATAATAATCAAATTCAAATTCAAATTCAAAGTTTATTCTCCATAAAGATTACAATGTTGAATTTACAGAATTTGGTTGTTTTGTGGTTTACATGTAGTTAAATAATGATTACAGAGTGTACCACTAGAACACCTAGCATGGCTAGGCATTTCGGGCAGACTTAGTTTAATTCTTTATTTTAAAATATTACAAATTATGAGATAAGTTGGTATTATGGCTAAGTGACTAAATACTAGTTTGTGAGTTTAGCAATGTGAATGCTTTTGTTTTGGCACAGTACATAGTTTCAGTATTGGAGTATCATAGGATTCATTATTTTAAGATTGAGATTAATATTTCTGTTTATGGTCAAATGGGTGAGTGAGTGTAAGTGTGAACCACCAGGTGGTATTCGTGTAGTTAGTTGATGGGGTGTATCAGGGAGATAAGATGGAGGGGCGAAACGTGTTAATGGTGGAGCGCCTCAGTGCCCATACTCCTACCATCCAATATAAGCGAGGTGCTTAAACTGTTTTTAATCCAGTTTGTCGAGTTATTGCACTGTTGCTGGTATATATATGATTATGTGGGGACGCTAAACCCGTAGGGAATATACAGCGCCTGTGAGGGGGATGGAAGGTATTCAGGGAACTGGAGCACAGATCCAATTCCCTAGATCAAGAGTCCCTCACCAGCGTCAAGGAACCTCCCTTGAGGGGCACTGTTGCAAGCCCGTGCAAAAAAATGATTTCAGATTCAGAGAAAACTGCGTCTTCGAGGACTGATGGACTGGTATATTTAGTGTGGAAACATTTCGCCACACAGTGGTTTCCTCAGTCCAATACAGAGAAGAATGGTTGAAGATAAGTGAAGATAAGTGGCTTTGGCATGCTGCTCTTATCTGTATTTTTTTGTACCTCTGTATGTATGCTCAAATTGTAAATAAAAAAAAATAAATAAAAAGATAAGAAGGAGTTTGAGGTAATCAGTCCCTCAGTCTGGAGTCGATGTGATCAGTCAGTCTTTTCAAGACTGACGAACCTCACTAAATGGTTATAACTCTGACTATAACTATAATTTTTAAAGGAAAGCCTCAGTCAGCTGACCAAAAGCTCCATCAGTGGGTCATCATCTGACTAAGACCCGCGTCAGGAAACACTTGTCTTGTTTCCTGACGAACCTGACCTTACTTAACCTGATGGACCTCAAACTCCTTTTGTTCTTCAACTATCCTTCTCTGTATTAGACTGAGGAAGTCACTGTGTGGCGAAACGTGTCGGAATAAAGATAACTCACAGTTGCATGTCTTATCAACCTGAGGGCAACGCACCTGACAGGTGTCAGGTGGCCTGCACATTCTTCATAATTATATAGACTCTGTAAATACCTTTGTAACTTGTCATGATTGTGACCAGACCTACCTGGAGTTCATTACCTTTGTAAATTGTGAGTTCATTACCTTTGTAAATTGTGAGTTCATTACCTTTGTAAATTGTGAGTTCATTACCTTTGTAAATTGTGAGTTCATTACCTTTGTAAATTGTGAGTTCATTACCTTTGTAAATTGTGAGTTCATTACCTCTGTAACTTGCTCAGGTATCAAAACTTTGGAGTCCAGTCCCTGGACCAATTATGTACCTGGAGTTTACCTGGAGTACCTCTGTAATATTTTGACTACCGCCCACAGGATGGGTATGGGGTGCATAATAAACATATTAAACTAACTCTGGCATGGTGTTGATCATGCATGTAGCCTGGTAACAAAATTAAGAAACATGTGCAACATCTGGGTATCTTTATTGTAGATGTTTCGCCATCCAGTGGCTTTATCAATACAAATTCCAGGACATAACTTGCACAGCCTGGTGACAAGGGCAAGGTTGTGTATATTAAATAAAACATTAACTCACTGCTACAGGGTACAAGAGATGCCACAACTTGTGTTTAGTGTTGATAACCTTGACTATTTATAACCCTGCAGTGTATATTTTGGCTCACTCTTAACCTTGTCAAATGTCATAATGGCCACTGGGAGATTTTCCTCCCCATTACTGTATATTTCGTTTAGTAATAATCCAGAAATAAGTCACTCTGACTTTTTTGGGTTATCCCAGGTTCTCTACACATATACTGCTATGTATGATAATCTATGTAACTGTATTTGTGTATAGATGAATATACTTACTTACTTAATAAGCCAAGGAAGCCTAGCAATGTGGCTTAATTCCAGGGGATCCTCAGGAGTGTGATCCACACAAGTTGACTATCTCTTAAATATCTTAGTTACTGCTAGGTGATAGTTGAAGCAGTTGCTAGGTGACTTGTTCATATGTCTCTCCTAGCCCAGTATTCAACCCGGGCACTTTCAGTTGTGAACTGAAAGTGTCACCACTACACTTGAAGTGTTTATGTGTAATTTATCTAATAGTTATCATTATAATTTTTCGAAGGGGTGGAGGGGGTAAGCCAGTGGAAGGCCTCGGTCAGATGACCAAAAGCTCTAGCTGTGGGTCATCATATGACTGGTGGATATATCATACCAGAGTAATGACACATGAGTTACAGTGATTTACTAATTCTAGCACAGACTGCCACAAATATAGATTTATCTACAGAAATTTATTTACATTTAAGGCCCCCCTATTTATTTACATTGGTTCCTTATTTACATTGGAGGTTCCTTATTTACATTGGGGTTCCTTATTTACATTGGGATTTCTTATTTACATTGGGGGATTCCTTATTTACATTGGGATTCCTTATTTACATCGGGATTCCTTATTTACATTGGAGGTTCCTTATTTACATAAAAGGCTCCTTATTTACATCGAAGGTTCCTTATTTACATCGAAGATTCCTTATTTACATCGAAGGTTCCTTGTTTACATCAAAGGTTCCTTATTTACATTGGGGTTCCTTATTTACATTGGGATTTCTTATTTCCATTGGGGGATTCCTTATTTGCATTGGAGGTTCCTTATTTACATTGGTTCCTTATTTATATTGGAGGTTCCTTATTTACATCGAAGGTTCCTTATTTACATTGGGGTTCCTTATTTACATTGGGGTTCCTTATTTACATTGGGGTTCCTTATTTACATTGGGGTTCCTTATTTACATTGGGGTTCCTTATTTACATTGGGGTTCCTTATTTACATTGGAGGTTCTTTATTTACAATGAAAGTTCCTTATTTACACTGAAGGTTCTTTATTTACATTGGGGTTCCTTATTTACATTGGAGGTTCTTTATTTACAATGAAAGTTCCTTATTTACACTGAAGGCTCTTTATTTACATTAGAGGTTCCTTATTTATATTGAAGGTCCTATATTGATTTACACTGAAGATCCCGTATTTACTTACATTGGACATCTCATACTTATTTCCAGGGAGGTCCCGTATTTGCTATAGGGTCCCATAAAGACATATATATGGAGTATGAGGTTAAAATAAGGAGTGAGTGAGGTCGAAGTCAAGGTCAGAGTGAAGGGTTGAGACACCACCACCTGGATCAACACCCACATAAACAACCTTTGTAAATATTATTATTTTGGAGCCTAGGCCTATCAGTTCCATCACAAGTGAGTGTGTCTGGGGGGTGTGACCCCCCTGGGGGTTTATCTGGGGGTAAATATTGGTTTATGGAGTATTTGTGACAAGTCATCACTGATAATACGTAATTTTAACACCTTCCTATTTTAACATTTTTTCCCCCTTATCCCCCCTTAAGGGAGGTTTAGTGATGGGTTCTTGATCCGTGGAGGTGGATCTGAGCTCCCCTTCCTTGGATCTTGCCTCCCATACCTCAGGTGTTGTGTGATCCTTACGGGTTTAGCGCTTCCTGTCTCAAGTAGATTGTCTAATATTTACTAATATATCTATTATGATCCAGGATCATACATATTTATAATACATATACATACATTATATACATACAAACATTATACATCATTCATACATCCATCTTATATATATCATACATACATCATACATACATATATCATACATACATCATACATACCTACATCATGCATACCTACATCATACATACATACATCATACATACATCATATATACATCATACATACCTACATCATGCATACCTACATCATACATACATACATCATACATACATACATCATACATACATCATATATACATCATACATACCTACATCATGCATACCTACATCATACATACATACATCATACATACATACATCATACATACATCATATATACATCATACATACCTACATCATGCATACCTACATCATACATACATACATCATACATACATATATCATACATACATCATATATACATCATACATACATACATACATCATACATACATATACATACATCATATATACATCATACATGCATACATCATACATACATACATCATACATACATATATCATACATACATCATATATACATCATACATACAGCCCGGTGGTCCGGTGGCTAAAGCTTCCGCTTCACACACGGAGGGGCCGGGTTCGATTCCCGGCGGGTGGAAACATTTTGACACGTTTCCTTACACCTGTTGTCCTGTTCACCTAGCAGCAAATAGGTACCTGGGTGTTAGTCGACTGGTGTGGGTGGCATCCTGGGGGACAAGATTAAGGACCACAATGGAAATAAGTTAGACAGTCCTCGATGACGCACTGACTTTCTTGGGTTATCCTGGGTGGCTAACCCTCCGGGGTTAAAAATCTGAACGAAATCTTATCTTATCTTATCATACATACAGCATACATACCTACATCATATATGCATACCTACATCATACATACATCATGCATACCTACATCATACATACATACTTCATACATACATCATACATACCTACATCATACATCCACATATCATGCATACATCATACATACCTACATCATACATCCACATATGCATACATTATACATACATCATACATACCTACATCATACATCCACATATGCATACATTATACATACATCATACATACCTACATCATACATCCACATATCATGCATACATTATACATACATCATACACACCTTCATCATACATATATATGTAACTTGATAAAGTCCACTGTGTGTGTGGGCAAAACGTCAACAGTAAAGGATTGCATTATACATCTACATTTATCTTTTTTTTGTTCCGCCGGAATATAATAAAGTTTTCCCACGACCAACCTTAGAAAGGAAGAGAACTCTGGAGACCCATCAAAGGTATAATAATACTTCACTTCGAGAGCATTATTCTCGACTCTAAATATCGATCGAAAAGTTTGAACATTTTTCAGACTACTGCTAAATTTTGGTGCCTTAAATTGTTCATGAATTATTTCTCAAAACAAGTCAGTGAATCTTATACAAGAACACAGGAATTAAGGAAGTATATTGTATGTTAAAGAATTGTAAGTATTTTCCATAATGTTCAATGAAACAATAGCTGGGCTTTTAATTGGGGGGGAGGGGGGGGAGGTCTAAAACTCATAGATCACAGAAAAAGTCAATGAAATCATTGTTAAAAACATGACTTTCTGTATGTATGTGACATTTCTGTGTCATGTTTTAGTGGTCACTGCTTTATATAATAAAATGAAAATTAGCCATTAATTAAAAAAAATACAGTGGACCCCCCAGTTAACGATATTTTTTTCATTCCAGAAGTAAGTTCAGGTGCCAGTACTGACCGAATTTGTTCCCATAAGGAATATTGTGAATTAGATTAGTCCATTTCAGACCCCCAAACATACACGTACAAATGCACTTACATAAATACACTTACATAATTGGTCGCATTGGGAGGTGATCGTTAAGCGAGAGTCCACTGTATTGGTATTTCATTTTTTGTGGGAAGATCTTTAACCCCATTAGCACCCTGTCCCCATGGCTGGGTCACTACCATGAATGACACTCTAGAAGGGTAATGGTTTCCATGATTACAATACAGACGATGCAACATTCCCCCAGTGAAGAGCAGGGGTGTCACTAGCACATTAAGAGACAATACAATGTGTCAGGGGCCAGAGACTGTTCAACTGCCTCCCAGCATACATAAGGGGGATTACCAATAGACCCCTGGCAGTCTTCAAGCTGGCACTTGACAAGCATCTAAAGTTGGTACCTGAGCAGCCGGGCTGTGGCTCGTACGTTGGATTGCGTGCAGCCAGCAGTAACAGCCTGGTTGATCAGGCTCTGATCCACCCCCGGAACTCTCTCCTGGAATTTACCTGGATAGAGTTTCGGGGGTCAACGCCCCCGCAGCCTGGTCTGTGACCAGGCCTCCAGGTGGATCAGAGCCTGATCAACCAGACTGTTACTGCTGGCTGCACGCAAACCAACGTACGAGCCACAGCCCGGCTGGTCAGATAAACAGTCTCTCCTCACTTTGCAATGTACATGTACTACTCGTCTACCGACAACTCAGACTTACGACGGGCTCTCCAACCAGTATTCGTACCTAAATGATGTACGTATACAGTAAGGCCCCACTTATATTGCAGGTTAGGTCTCAGGCTATCGCCAGAAGCAGACATCACCGGAAAGCAGAATGCCATTTTTTCCACTTATAAATGCCAGATAACAAGTTTACACTAACATATATTAAGTTAGCAATAGAACTAGACATTAAAAGCAATACAAAGTAAAATATACACACAGTACACTCACTACTTAACTTAAAATATTTGTAGTCTTAATGTAGGGTGAGGTGAGTTGTATTTATTGTAAGAAGTCAGGTGTGGCAGGTATGGTAGCCAGCCGGGCGACCCCACCCACACGTAATATACTTCTACAACTGATTTCCTCTATTCTGTTTATTACAGTATACAGTACGCTACTGTATAAACATTTAAAAGTATACCAGAACTGTTATAAATGGTGCAAAAGTGACATAAAAACAATATCTAAAGATGATAAATTAGACACATATGCAACTCTTGGGCATCTTTATTAAGGAAACGTTTCGCCACTGTGTGGCAAAACGTTTCTCCTGTGTATGAACTGATGAAGCCACTGTGTAGCGAAATGTTTCCTTAAGATACCCAAGAGTTGCATATGGGTCTAATTTGTCAACGTGTCGGTTCTGTGAACCATTCATCTACAATATCTAAAGATGGTTGACACAAACCCGCTACCATTATACAGTGGACCCCAGGTTAACGATATTTTTTCACTCCAGAAGTATGTTCAGGTGCCAGTACTGACTGAATTTGTTCCCATAAGGAATATTGTGAAGTAGATTAGTCCATTTCAAACCCCCAAACATACACGTACAAACACACTTACATAAATACACTTACATAATTGGTCGTATTCGGAGGTGATCGTTATGTGGGGGTCCACTGTAATATGCTCCTCACTTAGCGATGAATTTGTTTACTAACGTGGTCTTAGGAATGGAAATCTGTTGTTATGTGAGGAGAGGCTGTAATTAATATTTCCTCATTAACCCTTTCAGGGTCCGTCCCGTAGATCTACGGCTTTACGTTCAGGGTCCAAACCGTAGATCTACGCCATGAGCTCAGCTCACTCTTATAAACTGTGAGTGGTACATTTGGGCCTAGATATGAGAGAATACATCTATGTGGTATGTGTGCACCACATAAAACAGATCCTGCAGCACACTGTGTATAATGAGAGAAAAAAAATTAAATCATGATTTTTCGATTAAAACAGCAACTTTGCAGTGTTTTTTCGTATGTTTTTTATAGTTGTATTTGCGATTTCTTGGTCTCATTTGATAGAATGGAAGACATATTACAGAAATAGAGATGATTTTGATTGGTTTTAGCACTGGAAATGGCTTGAAACTGAGCTCAAAGTAGCAGAAATGTTAAATTTTTGCCGATATTCAAGAGTAAACAAACGACCTCATACGTCTAATACACGTCAGCTGGTGGGTCTAATATACATTCACAAATATGGTGATGATATTTATACAATTATTACAGTATTGCATCACAGTAAATCTTCTATTTTTTGGTGTGAATAAAAATTCATTATGTGAATAAAAAATCAAAATGGAATTTATTTGTAAAGCCTCAAAACATAACTAATGAACAGAGGAAATGTTAGTTTAGTTCCAGGAATACCTACATTGTTTATTCTGGACCCTATTTTGAAATTGGAATATTTTGAACTTTGTGTTAAATTGGCCAAATTAACAATTTCCCATCACTTTATTTTGTAGTTGAAACAGTTGACTTGGCGATTTCTTGTGCTCAATCGATAGAATAGAAGTAATACTAGTGAAATAGCTAAGAATTTGGTTGATTGGAATAATGCAATTGGCCTAAAATGGGAGTCAAAGTCGGCAAAATCGCCGATTCGTAAATATCGCTGACACATCAAAATTCGCGAGAGCATAATTTCGTCAATTTTCCACCAAATTTCGTACTTTTTGTTTTATTACCTTCACAAAAAGATTCTCTACGATTTCATAAGAAAAAATAACAAATTTTTTTTTTTAAAATTCTTGGACACTGGTGCGTGACTCCAGATTTGGGCCTTGGACCCTGAAAGGGTTAAGATACTGAACTTTACTTTTGGCCTTTTAAGAGGTATTGTATCTGTTATAATTGTTGCCTGCAAGGGGTTCTTGATCCAAGGAACTTGGCCTATCCTGCCTTTCCTTGGATTGAACCTAATTGCTTTCTTTTTCTCCCCCATGGGTTGTACGACCCCTTTAGGCACTGCAGTCACCCCCATGAATGCAATAATAATACTCCGCAGTATTGTTATTTCTACAGTTAGTAAGCTTATTTAGATAGCTACACAAATACGTACAGTTACATAAATCATACACAGTAACATATAGAAGAAATCACAATAATCGTGTGATTGCAAATACAGTGGACCCCCGGTTTACGATCAGCTCCCAATGCGACCAATTATGTAAGTGTATTTATGTAAGTGCGTTTGTACGTGTATGTTTGGGGGTCTGAAATGGACTAATCTAATTCACAATATTCCTTATGGGAACAAATTCGTTCAGTAATGGCACCTGAACATACTTCTGGAATGAAATAATATCGTAAACCAGGGGTCCACTGTATATAAAAAATACCACAGTGATTCTGTAATAGGAAAAATACCTGAGCACTTTCATGTACTTACACACACGTGTGTAAATTAACTACGATAACCCAATAAAGTTAGACAAAGTGATTTTATTCCATTGGGGTTCTTGTAATATCTTATTGTTTAAACCTTAAAAGTTAAACCAGCAATTTTCTCTATTCAGGGATGCCTGGGGGAGCCCTGGAGACACGTCCGCTGTTGACAGCCCCCAACCCTGACCCTGACCTGGAACGAGCGAAGACCCAAGTTTCCCAAAGGTATGATGACCACAGACCAGATGTGGATAATGTGGATGATGACTCGGGACTTACTGCATCCGGCCACCATATTGATGATGCCCATCAACAGACTACGTAAGTTTTTTCAACACACCGACCATCTATTTTCAACACACTTTTTTGGGTTAATGGAAATAAGTCACTTTGTCCAACTTTTTTGGGTTATCCTGGAGGGTAATTTACAGTATGTATGACAATTGTATTTATGTGTAGCTGTGCCTGGATAAACTTACTAATCACTGAGATAGAGTAACCTAAAGAATTAAACACATCCATCATCATTTATTCAATTAGTCTTTGCAAAAGTGTACAGACATCACACTTCAAATCCTGTTACATTAGACACATGTGCAACTCTTGGGTATCTTTATACCCAAGAGTTGCACATGTGTCTAATTTAACAACATGTCGGTTCTTTGAACCATTCATCTACACACTTCAAATCCTCTTTAACCTGCAGCATCCTCACCCCTCCTTCATTGTAGGTACTGCTGTGCCTACCACCACCCCTCCTTCAGTGTAGGTACTGTTGTGCCCACCACCACCCCTCCTTCATTGTAGGTACTGCTGTGCCTACCACCACCCCTCCTTCAGTATAGGTACTGCTGTGCCTACCACCACCCTTCCTTCAGTGTAGGTACTGTAGTGCCCACCAACCCTCCTTCAGTATAGGTACTGTAGTGCCCACCACCACCCCTCCTTCAGTGTAGGTACTGTAGTGCCCACCACCACCCCTCCTTCAGTATAGGTACTGTAGTGCCCACCACCACCCCTCCTTCAGTGTAGGTACTGTAGTGCCCACCACTGCCCCTCCTTTAGTGTAGGTACTGTAGTGCCCACCACCCCTCCTTCAGTATAAGTACTGTAGTGCCCACCACCACCCCTCCTTCAGTGTAGGTACTGTAGTGCCCACCACCAACCCTCCTTCAGTATAGGTACTGTAGTGCCCACCACCACCCCTCCTTCAGTGTAGGTACTGTAGTGCCCACCACCACCCCTCCTTCAGTATAGGTACTGTAGTGCCCACCACCACCCCTCCTTCAGTGTAGGTACTGTAGTGCCCACCACTGCCCCTCCTTTAGTGTAGGTACTGTAGTGCCCACCACCCCTCCTTCAGTATAAGTACTGTAGTGCCCACCACCACCCCTCCTTCAGTGTAGGTACTGTAGTGCCCACCACCACCCCTCCTTCAGTATAGGTACTGTAGTGCCCACCACCACCCCTCCTTCAGTTTAGGTACTGTAGTGCCCACCACCACCCCTCCTTCAGTATAGGTACTGTAGTGCCTTCCACCACCCCTCCTTCAGTGTAGGTACTGCAGTGCCTACCACCACCCCTCCTTCACTGCAGGCACTGTACTGCCCACCACCACCCCTCCTTCACTGTAGGCAATGTACTACCCACCAACACCCCTCCTTCACTGCAGGCACTGTACTGCCCACCACCACCCCTCCTTCACTGTAGGCAATGTACTACCCACCAACACCCCTCCTTCACTGCAGGCACTGTACTGCCCACCACCACCACTCCTTCACTGTAGGCAATGTACTACCCACCAACACCCCTCCTTCACTGCAGGCACTGTACTGCCCACCACCATCCCTCCTCCACTGCAGACACTGTACTGCCCACCAACACCTCTCCTTCACTGCAGGCACTGTACTGCCCACCACCACCCCTCCTTCACTGTAGGCAATGTACTACCCACCACCACCCCTCCTCCACTGCAGACACTGTACTGCCCACCACCACCCCTCCTCCACTGCAGACACTGTACTGCCCACCAACACCCCTCCTTCACTGCAGGCACTGTACTGCCCACCACCACCCCTCCTTCACTGCAGACACTGTACTGCCCACCACCACCCCTCCTTCACTGCAGGCACTGTACTGCCCACCACCACCCCTCCTTCACTGCAGACACTGTACTGCCCACCACCACCCCTCCTTCACTGCAGACACTGTACTGCCCACCACCACCCCTCCTTCACTGCAGACACTGTACTGCCCACCACCACCCCTCCTTCACTGCAGACACTGTACTGCCCACCACCACCCCTCCTTCACTGCAGACACTGTACTGCCCACCACCACCCCCTCCTTCACTGCAGACACTGTACTGCCCACCACCACCTCTCCTTCACTGCAGACACCGTACTACCCACCACCACCCCTCCTTCACTGCAGACACTGTACTACCCACCACCACCCCTCCTTCACTGCAGACACTGTACTACCCACCACCACCCCTCCTTCACTGCAGACACTGTACTACCCACCACCACCCATCCTCCACTGCAGACACTGTACTACCCACCACCACCCCTCCTTCACTGCAGACACTGTACTACCCACCACCACCCCTCCTTCACTGCAGACACTGTACTACCCACCACCACCCTTCCTTCACTGCAGACACTGTACTTCCCACCACCACCACCCCTCCTTCACTGCAGACACTGTACTGCCCACCACCACCACCCCTCCTTCACTGCAGACACTGTATTGCCCACCACCACCACCCCTCCTTCACTGCAGACACTGTACTACCCACCACCACCCCTCCTTCACTGCAGACACTGTACTTCCCACCACCACCACCCCTCCTTCACTGCAGACACTGTACTGCCCACCACCACCACCCCTCCTTCACTGCAGACACTGTATTGCCCACCACCACTACCCCTCCTTCACTGCAGACACTGTACTACCCACCACCACCCCTCCTTCACTGCAGGTACTGTACTACCCACCACCACCCCTCCTTCACTGCAGACACTGTACTACCCACCACCACCCATCCTCCACTGCAGACACTGTACTACCCACCACCACCCCTCCTTCACTGCAGACACTGTACTACCCACCACCACCCCTCCTTCACTGCAGACACTGTACTACCCACCACCACCCTTCCTTCACTGCAGACACTGTACTTCCCACCACCACCACCCCTCCTTCACTGCAGACACTGTACTGCCCACCACCACCACCCCTCCTTCACTGCAGACACTGTATTGCCCACCACCACCACCCCTCCTTCACTGCAGACACTGTACTACCCACCACCACCCCTCCTTCACTGCAGACACTGTACTTCCCACCACCACCACCCCTCCTTCACTGCAGACACTGTACTGCCCACCACCACCACCCCTCCTTCACTGCAGACACTGTATTGCCCACCACCACTACCCCTCCTTCACTGCAGACACTGTACTACCCACCACCACCCCTCCTTCACTGCAGGTACTGTACTACCCACCACCACCCCTCCTTCACTGCAGACACTGTACTGCCCATCACCAACACCCCTCCTTCACTGCAGGCACTGTATTGCCCACCACCACCACCCCTCCTTCACTGCAGACACTGTACTACCCACCACCACCCCTCCTTCACTGCAGGCACTGTACTTCCCCCCCCCCGTCACTGCACCATTATTACTTTCGTATTGTTAATCATTTTTATTATTTCCTCAGAAATTGTGAAACAATGATACATCTAATAAAAGGAAATATTGGCACGGGAATTCTAGCCATGCCCGACGCTCTTAAGAACTCCGGCCTCTACACTGGTGTGGGTCTTGTACCAATTTTATCTGCCATTTGCATCCATTGCATGCACATGCTGGTACGTTGTATTACCTTCCTGCAATGTTTACACCTTGTTAAAAGTGTAAGTTAATGAAAATAGCTACGCTTAGCAGAAAGTAAACTGAGAGTCAGTGCTCACATGTAGGAGTTTTCCCCACCATCCTGATGGAAATATCTAACGTAGGTACAGATGCTTCTTGACTTATGATGGTTCAACTTAAGATATTTTGATATTACAATGGTGCAAAACCAATTACAGCCTCTCCTCACTTAGCGACATACTCGTTTACCGATGCCTCGGACTTACGATGGGCTCTCTGGCCAGTATTCATACCTAAATAATGTATATTAGAGCTGATTTCCTCTATTCTGTTTATTTCAATGTACACTACTGTATAAACATTTTAAAATACGTATACCAGAAATGTTATAGATAGTGCAAAGGTGACATTAAAACATTATCAAAGATGGTTGACACAAACTCTCTACCAGTGCCAGCTTGAAGACTGCCAATAGACCCCTGGCAGTCTTCAAGCTAGCACTGGACAAGCACCTAAAGTCGGTACCTGACCAGCCGGGCTGTGGCTCGTACGTTGGTTTGCGTGCAGCCAGCAGTAACAGGCTGGTTGATCAGGCTCTGATCCACCAGGAGGCCTGGTCACAGACCGGGCCGTGGGGGCGTTGACCCCCGGAACTCTCTCCAGGTAAACTCTAGGCATTATAATACATGTTCCTCACTGAGCCTTGAATTCGTTTAATGATGTGGTCTTAGGAACTGAACTCCATTGTTAAGTGAGGAGAGGCTGTATGCTTTATCTAGGTATAAATACTGGTCAGACAGCCTGTCATAAGTCCTAGGCGTCAGTAAATGAGTACGTCGCTAAGTGAGGAGAGGCTGTATGCTTTATCTAGGTATAAATACTGGTCAGACAGCCTGTCATAAGTCCTAGGCGTCAGTAAATGAGTACGTCGCTAAGTGAGGAGAGGCTGTATGCTTTATCTAGGTATAAATACTGGTCAGACAGCCTGTCATAAGTCCTAGGCGTCAGTAAATGAGTACGTCACTAAGTGAGGAGAGGCTGTATTCATTTATTTACTGTTCAATGCTGGTATTTAGTTAGTTACAGTAATTATTGTTTATTTACCTATTCAGTGACAGTAGTTATTTATTTACTTATTTATTTAGCATATTATTCATATTTGACTTAGGATATTGTTGACTTACGATGTGTTCGTCGGAATGTAACGCCATTGTAAATCGGGGAACACCTATACCTGGAGTTTACCTGGAGAGAGTTCCGGGGGTCAACGCCCCCGCGGCCCGGTCTGTGACCAGGCCTCCTGCTATAGTTAACTAGTGTACTACCATGCATAAAATCCTACTTGAAAACCATTGTATTTAAACAAAAAGAGCCATATGAGAGCACAAAATAGTTTTTTAAAATACACAATAGGAATTTTGTTGTACGTTCAATTCCTACAAGTTTAGAGCTTTATTTTAATAATTCTATATACTATTTAAAATATTTTTGGTTATTTATTCTTGCTTTTAAGTGAGCCCAGGAAAGTGTAAAGAGGCTAAATTGTTTATTTATATACTGTATATGTCCAACATGTTAAAATATATTATGCAATAAGCCCTCTTATAAAGCTGTTATATATTGTGCAATTTTTTGCAAATGTAATTGAAAAAGTGTATCCAAAAATTTAATATCATGTATTATGAAGGCCTTTACTTGCATTATTTAATACTGGATGAGCTTTTTCAGTTGTATTAACGAGAATATCTCACTACACAGAATATCAGCATAAAAGAGGTCACTGTATCTGAGGGTTAAACAAATAATACATATTAAACCATTGTTTTCTGAATAGGTTCAGTGCGCCCATGAATTAAAAGAGAGACTGGGCATCAGTGGTATGGATTATGCTGATGTTGGCTACCATGCCTTCGCTACTGGACCAGCTCCCCTGCGTGTCATGGCTCCTGTTGCACGTACGGTCCTCAACACATTTCTTACCATAACACAATTAGGATTCTGTTGTGTTTATGTGGTCTTTATTGCTGCTAATGTTCAACAGGTGAGATTAAAGTCTTTTATCACATTGACTGTTTCCATCAAGGTAGGGTGATATAAAGAAGGAAGCGCAGTCACTATCATTCATTCCCGTGCTGCGTTTCTAGAAGTAGCTACTTCGTGCTAGTGGTAGCTACCTTGTAACACCTTCACCATTATTCATTCCCGTGATGCGTTTCTAGAAGTAGCTACTTCGTGCTAGTGGTAGCTACCTTGTAACACCTTCACCATTATTCATTCCCGTGCTGCGTTTCTAGAAGTAGCTACTTTGTGCTAGTGGTAGTTACCTTATGCTTCTTGTAGTTACATATTGTTACTGGTAGCAACATTTTATTACTGGTAGCTGTGTTCAAATAGCATTTATTAAAAATTAACCCATATAACAACCACAACACACACACACATTGAAATAGCTTGAATCCAAGCTTCAATCCTTGCTTGACTCCTATCCTGAATCCTTGCTTGAATCCATGCTTGAATCCTTGCATGAATCCTTGCATGAATCCATGCTTGAATCCTTGCTTGAATATTTGCATGAATCCTTGCTTGAATCCTTGCTTGAACCCTTGTTTGAATCCTTGCTCAAATCCATGCTTGAGGCTCACTGATGTGCCCGGCTGTAAAAAAACCTGGCTTATGAACCAGGCTGCCCAGCTTTTGAGGAATTTGTGGCCGAGTGGATAACAGCATCACCTGGGAACCTTACCCGTCTCTCACGTCACATTACACAAATAATCCACAAATGAGAGAAAGAAACTTACGTTCCGGTCCAGCTTGGACCATTAACTAGCTGGACCAAAACGTCATAAGTTTCTTTCCCATGTTTGAGTTATTTGTGTATTGTTCCGGTCACAGTATTGTACCTTCTTATTTCTTTACAAATCACATCTCATATGACTCCCACAACTGTAACATTTGTATGAATGAAATTAAAATGTACTTCAGGTAATTTAATTAGACTTGCTTTATTTATGAATCCATGATTAGTTAAAAGGGTTAATATTCTGTTTATCCTCCTAGCGCTTATCTTATTTAACTATGTTAGGTAAAATAACATGTACAACTAATGTGACATTTTATTGTGGTAACGTTTCGCTCTCCAGGAGCTTGACAAAGCTCCTGGAGAGCAAAACGTTGCCACAATAAAATGTCACATTAGTTGCACATACCCTTTTACCTAATACGTACAGTATATTGTCAGTATTTCCCTGCCTTGGTGGGATGCGGCAGTTCGTTGAAAAAAAAAAATATTCTATTATGTTGTTTAAATGGTCCTAGAACATTATTTCATCAAATGTCATGGCAGGGCTTTTGATTAAGTAATGGATCTGTCATCACCTATGGATCATATTTGAGTGCCTCTCTTTTCCACAGGCAGAGTTGAACCCTTCTTTTGTTCCAGGGCTCTGTTTAAGACCCACATCTGGGAAGTTCCAGAGCCCAGTCTGGGCACTTGCTGACACTGTAGTATTTAGCTAAAACAGACACTCATTGCATAATCATAAAACAAATCTATTTCTAGGTAAGAAAGGTAAATTCGTTGATATTCTAAAAAAAAAAAATGTTTTTTTTCAACAGGTTATTGACTGCAAATTCCCAGACAACGGCATCGACATTCATGGTTACATGGTCATCCTGTTTGTACCTCTATTGGCCATATCTATGATTCGTTCTCTTAAGGTAAGCCTTCTTAATATTTTATCAAAGAATTGTAATTAAATTCATTGTACATTTGTTATAGTTTAATTGATTTATTTACCCGTTATGTGATATAAGGCGTGTTTGTTTTTATGTTATCCTGAGTAAGCACATGAAAACAACAGTATAAAAGAGAATAAACCTGCACGTCTGAAGGGATAGGTATAAGACTTAACCCGTAAACGGTCCAAACGTATATATACGTTTTTTCAACATTTGAAAGTTTGTAAAAAAAGTAGATCTTCTTTTTGTTTTTTTACATTTGAAAATGTGTAAAAAAACTTTGATCTACTTTTTTTTTTTGTTATATTTGAAAATTATTTTATTATCACACTGGCCGATTCCCACCAAGGCAGGGTGGCCCAAAAAAGAAAAACTTTCACTATCATTGTCTTGCCAGAAGGGTGCTTTACACTACAGTTTTTAAACTGCAACATTAACACCCCTCCTTCAGAGTGCAGGCACTGTACTTCCCATCTCCAGGACTCAAGTCCGGCCTGCCGGTTTCCCTGAACCCTTCATAAATGTTACTTTGCTCACACTCCAACAGCACGTCAAGTATTAAAAACCATTTGTCTCCATTCACTCCTATCAAACACGCTCACACATGCCTGCTGGAAGTCCAAGCCCCTCGCACACAAAACCTCCTTTACCCCTTCCCTCCAACCTTTCCTAGGCCGACCCCTACCCCGCCTTCCTTCCACTACAGACTGATACACTCTTGAAGTCATTCTGTTTTGCTCCATTCTCTCTACATGTCTGAACCACCTCAACAACCCTTCCTCAGCCCTCTGGACAATAGTTTTGGTAATCCCGCACCTCCTCCTAACTTCCAAACTACGAATTCTCTGCATTATATTCACACCACACATTGCCCTCAGACACGACATCTCCACTGCCTCCAGCCTTCTCCTCGCTGCAACATTCATCACCCATGCTTCACACCCATATAAGAGCGTTGGTAAAACTATACTCTCATACATTCCCCTCTTTGCCTCCAAGGACAAAGTTCTTTGTCTCCACAGACTCCTAAGTGCACCACTCACCCTTTTCCCCTCATCAATTCTGATTCGCCTCATCTTTCATAGACCCATCTGCTGACACGTCCACTCCCAAATATCTGAATACATTCACCTCCTCCATACCCTCTCCCTCCAATCTGATATCCAATCTTTCATCACCTAATCTTTTTGTTATCCTCATAACCTTACTCTTTCCTGTATTCACTTTTAATTTTCTTCTTTTGCACACCCTACCAAATTCATCCACCAATCTCTGCAACTTCTCTTCAGAATCTCCCAAGAGCACAGTGTCATCAGCAAAGAGCAACTGTGACAACTCCCACTTTATGTGTGATTCTTTATCTTTTAACTCCACGCCTCTTGCCAAGACCCTCGCATTTACTTCTCTTACAACCCCATCTATAAATATATTAAACAACCACGGTGACATCACACATCCTTGTCTAAGGCCTACTTTTACTGGGAAATAATTTCCCTCTTTCCTACATACTCTAACTTGAGCCTCACTATCCTCGTAAAAACTCTTCACTGCTTTCAGTAACCTACCTCCTACACCATACACCTGCAACATCCACCCTGTCATACGCCTTTTCCAAATCCGTAAATCCATATTTGAAAATATGTAAAAAAAAAATTAGATCTACTTTTGTAGCACTACACATGTGAACATAGATCTGCTTGGACCATTTACGGGTTAATGATTACTTCAGCATTAGGATTAGTTCTTTAATGGAGGGTTTTGGGATATTGGCTGTTTGGAGTGACATCTGTGCTGTCTTATCTGAGCACCTTTGTAGAGACAGTGATTATGCGTGAATGATTGTGAAAATTTTTCTTTTTTGGGTGACCCTGCCTCGGTGGGAGACAGCGTGTTAAAAAAATAAATGAATTAATAAAATGCTTCTGTGTTGGAAGTGTAACCTGTCTAGTGAAGATAGTGCATATAGATACACAAATAACCCGCACATAAAAGAGGGAAGCTTACGACGACGTTTCGGTCCGACTTGGACCATTGACAAAGTCACACTTTGACTTTGTCAATGGTCCAAGTCGGACCGAAACGTCGTCGTAAGCTTCTCTCTTTTATGTGCGGGTTATTTGTGTATCGTTCCAGTCACGGTATTGTGCCTTTTTTGTTATTTATAATGCATATAGTATGGCTAATGTAAAACATTGTGAGAATACTCAAACTGTGAGTAAAACTCTTTACTGCTATTATTTATTTTTTTTTTAGTTGTTTCAGGTTAAGAGCTTAGCAAGGAAGTTTCAGTAGTTACTGCGGTATACTTGTCTCTTGAAGTTGTGGTGTATATAGTAGTGGTGGTGGTGTATATAGTAGTGGTGGTGGTGTATATAGTAGTGGCAGTGATGTATATAGTAGTGGCAGTGGTGTATATAGTAGTGGCGGTGGTGTATATAGTAGTGGCGGTGGTGTATATAGTAGTGGTGGTGGTGTATATAGTAGTGGCGGTGATGTATATAGTAGTGGCAGTGGTGTATATAGTAGTGGCGGTGGTGTATATAGTAGTGGCGGTGGTGTATATAGTAGTGGCGGTGGTGTATATAGTGGTGGTGGTGGTGTATATAGTAGTGGTGGTGGTGTATAAAGTAGTGGCGGTGGTGTATATAGTGGTGGTGGTGTATATAGTAGTGGTGGTGGTGTATATAGTGGTGGTGGTGGTGTATATAGTAGTGGTGGTGGTGTATATAGTGGTGGTGGCAGTGTATATAGTAGTGGTGGTGGTGTATATAGTAGTGGTGGTGGTGTATATAGTAGTGGTGGTGGTGTATATAGTGGTGGTGGTGGTGTATATAGTGGTGGTGGTGGTGTATATAGTGGTGGTGGTGTATATAGTAGTGGTGGTGGTGTATATAGTGGTGGTGGTGGTGTATATAGTAGTGGTGGTGGTGTATATAGTGGTGGTGGCAGTGTATATAGTAGTGGTGGTGGTGTATATAGTAGTGGTGGTGGTGTATATAGTAGTGGTGGCAGTGCATATAGTAGTGGTAGTGGTGTATATAGTAGTGGTGGCAGTGCATATAGTAGTGGTGGTGGTGTATATAGTAGTGGTGGTGGTGTATATAGTAGTGGTGGCAGTGCATATAGTAGTGGTGGTGGTGTATATAGTAGTGGTGCACATATAGTATAAGCATGATGGTGATATAAATAATGGATATACGACTTGAAAGTAATATATAGGTAGTGATTAGAAAGTGGAGATAATTTTCAAGCATTGCCAACTATACTTCTAATACTAATTCCAATTTTATTTCAAACAGCATATATTTTTTCTGCAGGTGCTGGCACCATTCTCTCTCATTAGTAATGTCTTCCTAGGCCTAGGCCTGGCCATCACATTTCGTTATTTGCTCCAAGATATACCGTCTTCATACGACCGTCCTGAATTTAAGTCGTGGAAACAGCTGCCACTTTTCCTTGGAACTTCCATTTATGCCTTTGAGGGTATAGGTGTGGTAAGTTGTTGTGCTTGTTAATTATTTCTTGTATCTTTTAATATTATCCCTCTTTGTGTGACTGCAGGTGTTGTTGAACTTGTGGGTAATGCTTGTCTGTGGTCAGGTCACAGACAAGCATTACCAGAGAAGTTCATCAGTCAGATGAATTTCTCTGGTAATGGAGTCAGATGGCAGTCAGAGACATTATTAACCCTTAAACTGTCCAAACGTAGATCTACGTTCACATGCGTAGCACTCCGAACGTAGATCTACTTTTTTTTGCATAAGATCCAAGAAAAAAGGTACTCACAGAAAGTGTCTTAAATAGACAGAAGGATAGAACTAAAGAATGTATGACTTTTGGTAAATTAATAAATAAATCAAATCACAACTAACTCATGACTTGGAGAAGTAACTTTAAAGTCACAATCTCTTCGGGATCATTATTAAGTCATGACCATAATCAGGACCATTATTGTTTTTATTGTAAATATAAACTTAATTTTTAAACTATTGAAAACCCATTACCGTTCTTCAAATGTTGTACACAAATTTAACATGAATAAATATTGAATTTTAATTAGACTGTGTTTATTAATTTTCTATAAGTTTCTTCTTTATTATGGTGATTATTATGGTGATTATTATGGTGATTATTATGGTGATTATTACGCCTCTTAGTTGAAAATAATTCTGTGTTGTAGTTGTGTAAGCAATTATAATGTTCAGTTCATTTTTATTTTCTTGCTTAAGCTAATATTATTTTTCCTCAGGTTCTTCCTTTAGAAAGAAAGATGACAAATCCAGAAGATTTCCGTGGATGTAATGGCGTCCTTAATACTGCCATGATTCTAGTCACTTGTAGTTATATTGCGGTGGGTTTCTTTGGTTACCTCAAATATGGTGATGCTGTACATGGATCCATCACTTTAAATATTCCCCCGAGCGATAAGTAAGTTCTCCATCGCTTTTTAACATTTTAGTATTATGTTAATAATCTTATTTATTTAAACTTGACTGTTCCAATAGATAGATATATCTGGAGGGTGTTCCGGGGATCAATGCCCCCCCCCTCGGCCTGGTCCCTGACCAAGCCTTGTGGTGGATCAGGGCCTGATCAACCAGGTTGATCTGGCCGCATGTAAACCAATATACGAACCACAGCCAGGCTGGTCAGATTAAGATGTCTGTCAGAATTTTTGTTACTCTGACTATGCCATTTAACCCGTAAACGGTCCAAGCAGATCTACGTTCACATGTGTAGTGCTACAAAAGTAGATCTACGTTTTTTTTTTACATATTTTCAAATATAACAAAAAAAAAGTAGATCAAAGTTTTTTTTACACATTTTCAAATGTAAAAAAAACAAAAAGAAGATCTACTTTTTTTACAAACTTTCAAATGTTGAAAAAACGTATATATACGTTTGGACCGTTTACGGGTTAATAGCAGAGTTTTATGAACCTGAATTGAACCTTGCTTTTAAAAGGAGCTATAAGTACTGTGTAGGCCTTAGACAAGGATGTGTGATGTCACCGTGGTTGTTTAACCCTTTGACTGTTTTGGTTGTATATATACGTCTTACGAGCCAGTGTTTCAGATGTATATATACTCAATAATTCTAGCGGCTTCAAATCAAGCGGAAGAAAGCTGGTAGGCTCACATGTGAGAGAATGGGTCTGTGTGGTCAGTGTGCACCACATAAAAAAAATCCTGCAGCACACAGTGCGTAATGAGAAAAAAAACTGATCGTTTTTTTGGATTAAAACGCCGACTTTGAGGTGTATTTTCATATAGTATTTATCGATGTATTTGCGTTTTCATGGTCTTAGGTGATAAAATGGAAAACATTACAGAAATAGAGATGATTTTCATTACTTTGACAATGAAAACGACCTTGAAACTGAGCTCAAAGTAGCGGAAATGTTCGATTTTTACCAATGTTCAGGAGTAAACAAATCACACCACACGTCCAATACACGTCAACTGGGGAGTCTAATATTCTTTCACTAGTGCAATGATATTATTTATACCATTTTTACAATAATGCAGTAGTCTGCATAACAGTAAATTTTGTATTTTTTTGTATGAATAAAAAATCAAAATAGAAAGCAATAATAATATAAGAGGGGCCTAGAGATGTGACTAATGAACAGAGGATATGTTATTTTAGTGCCAAGAATGTCTACCTTGTTTATTCTGGACCCTATTTTGAAATTGGCATCTTTTTTAGTTTGTGTGAAATTGGCCAAATTGCCAATTTCTTACCACAATATTGGGTAGTCCAAATTGGTAAATGGGAGGTTTCTTGTACTCAGCAGATAGATAAAATGGAGTTCTAAAGAAATAGCTATGAGTTTGGTCAACTGGAACAACGGAATTGGCTGAAAATAGGGCTCAAAGTTGACGAAATCGCCGATACGCATATGTCGCCGACACCGCTAACTTCGCGGGAGCGTAATTCCATGAGTTTTCGACCAAATCTCGAACTTTTGGTGTCATTACCATCAGAAAAAGATTCTCTATCATTTCATTAGAAATTTTTTTTTTTTTTTCAAAAATTGAGCGAAAAAAATGACAGTTTCAGAAAGGGGCCTGAAACAGTCAAAGGATTAATATATTTATAGATGGGGTTGTAAGAGAAGTAAATGCGAGGGTCTTGGCAAGAGGCGTGGAGTTAAAAGATAAAAAATCACACACAAAGTGGGAGTTGTCACAGTTGCTCTTTGCTGATGACACTGTGCTCTTGGGAGATTCTGAAGAGAAGTTGGAGAGATTGGTGGATGAATTTGGTAGGGTGTGCAAAAGAAGAAAATTAAAAGTGAATACAGGAAAGAGTAAGGTTATGAGGATAACAAAAAGATTAGGTGATGAAAGATTGGATATCAGATTGAAGGGAGAGAGTATGGAGGAGGTGAATGTATTCAGATATTTGGGAGTGGACGTGTCAGCGGATGGATCTATGAAAGATGAGGTGAATCATAGAATTGATGAGGGGAAAAGGGTGAGTGGTGCACTTAGGAGTCTGTGGAGACAAAGAACTTTGTCCTTGGAGGCAAAGAGGGGAATGTATAAGAGTATAATTTTACCAACGCTCTTATATGGGTGTGAAGCGTGGGTGATGAATGTTGCAGCGAGGAGAAGGCTGGAGGCAGTGGAGATGTCATGTCTGAGGGCAATGTGTGGTGTGAATATAATGCAGAGAATTCGTAGTTTGGAAGTTAGGAGGAGGTGCGGGATTACCAAAACTGTTGTCCAGAGGGCTGAGGAAGGGTTGTTGAGGTGGTTCGGACATGTAGAAAGAATGGAGCGAAACAGAGTGACTTCAAGAGTGTATCAGTCTGTAGTGGAAGGAAGGTGGGGTAGGGGTCGGCCTAGGAAAGGTTGGAGGGAGGGGGTAAAGGAGGTTTTGTGTGCGAGGGGCTTGGACTTCCAGCAGGCATGCGTGAGCGTGTTTGATAGGAGTGAATAGAGACAAATGGTTTTTAATACTTGACATGCTGTTGGAGTGTGAGCAAAGTAACATTTATGAAGGGGTTCAGGGAAACCGGCAGGCCGGACTTGAGTCCTGGAGATGGGAAGTACAGTGCCTGCACTCTGAAGGAGGGGTGTTAATGTTGCAGTTTAAAAACTGTAGTGTAAAGCACCCTTCTGGCAAGACAGTGATGGAGTGAATGATGGTGAAAGTTTTTCTTTTTCGGGCCACCCTGCCTTGGTGGGAATCGGCCAGTGTGATAATAAAAAAAATAAATAATAAGTACTGTGTATTTTCAGCTCCTTTCCTAATTAATTCTGAAGCGTATTGGAAGCACAGTTCATAAGTTCACCATCTCTAGATCCTTACACACAGCTTTTATGGTTTATTAACCCTCAAATGGTCCAAACAGATCGACGTTCAAATTCGTAGTGCTCCAACAGTAGATCTACTTTTTTTACATATTTTCAAATATAACAAAAAAAAAAGTAGATAAAAGTTTTTTACACATTTTCAAATGTAAAACAAAAAAGATCTATATTTTTTTACATACTTTCAGATGTTGAAAAAACGTATATATACGTTTGGACCATTTAAAGGTTAACAAGAACTTTATTAGGGATGTGGAGAAGAACCATCCTTCTGTGTAAGCCATGAGTGTTGTAAAAGGCGACTAAAATGCCTGGAGCAAAATATTAATAACCTTCTCCTGTATAAATTACTAAATATAAAAAGAAAGAAAACTCTTTCATTTCTTCTTTTTTGGGTCATCCTGCCTTGGTGGGGGATGAATGGTGTGTTGAAAAAATAACTTGGAAGTAGCCGACATTAGCAGCTGATGGATAGTTGTACCTCATTAAGAGGCAAGTTTGTGAACTGGTGAGTGATTAGACGAGACAGAATGTGAATAGTGCAGTCTTGGCTGAATAAGCTGCTCTGAGGGAACAAACATACATTAAATAAAATATGGAATTAACTATTTATTGTCCTATTTTTTAATACATTGGCCGTCTCCCACTGAGGCAGGGTGACCCGAAAAAGAAAACATGAAAGCTTTTCTTCTTTTTACATTTAGTAATTTATACAGAAGGTTACTAGCCTCTTGCTCCTGGCATTTTAGTTGCCTCTTACAACACACATGACTTGTGGAGGAAGAATTCTTCTCTACTTCCACATGGAATTATTGTCCTATTGTGAGGGATAATCTTGTGTTGTCTTGGATAGACACTCTCACACCCAACTCATGTATCTTTCCTACCCATCTGTGTCAGTGACTACCTGGCAGGTCATTCAGTGACTACCTGGCAGGTCATTCAGTGACTACCTGGCAGGTCATTCAGTGACTACCTGGCAGGTCATTCAGTGACTACCTGGCAGGTCATTCAGTGACTACCTGGCAGGTCATTCAGTGACTACCTGGCAGGTCATTCAGTGACTACCTGGCAGGTCATTCAGTGACTACCTGGCAGGTCATTCAGTGACTACCTGGCAGGTCATTCAGTGACTACCTGGCAGGTCATTCAGTGACTACCTGGGAGGTCATTCAGTGACTACCTGGCAGGTCATTCTCCTGATACATAACTGTTGCTGAACCAGTGACTTTCTTATTTCTTTTCTGAATCTAAATTTATGTAACTTGAATCTATTATTTCAGATTCTGTTTTGGTTGGATATTTTTAGTACTTTGGCTTTTATTGATGCCCATTTTTTATTTGTACACTTCAGTTAAATCCCCTTGTATTCTGTGCCTTTTAACCCGTAAACGGTCCAAACGTATATACAGTGGACCCCCGCTTAACGATCACCTCCCAATGCGACCAATTATGTAAGTGTATTTATGGAAGTGCGTTTGTATGTGTATGTTTGGGGGTCTGAAATGGACTAATCTACTTCACAATATTCCTTATGGGAACAAATTCGGTCAGTACTGGCACCCGAACATACTTCTGGAATGAAAAAATATCGTTAACTGGGGGTACACTGTATACGTTTTTTCAACATTTGAAAGTATGTAAAAAAAGTAGATTTTTTTTTTTTTTACATTTGAAAATGTGTAAAAAACTTTGATTTACTTTTTTTTGTTATATTTGAAAATATGTAAAAAAAACGTAGATCTACTTTTGGAGCACTACACATGTGAACGTAGATCTGCTTGGACCGTTTACAGGTTAAGAGTGTAGGCTCATTATTCTCTCTTGATCTTTCTAGAAAAAGAGTCTTGCATGTTTTTTAGTGAAGTTAAAATTATGATCAATCTTAAGTATGATTACCTAAACTGCATTGTTTAATCTATGAGGCTTGACCAACAATGTACAGTGTAGAGTTGTAGTAGTAGTAAGTTAATTGACTTTTATTTTTTTTTTCTACAAGTCGGGGGTCTCCCACCGAGGCAGGGTGACCCAAAAAGAAAATACTTTCATCATTCAACACTTTCACCACACTCACACATTATCACTGTTTTTGCAGAGGTGCTGAGAATACAACAGTTTAGAAGCATATACGTATAAAGATACACAACATATCCCTCCAAACTGCCAATATCCTAAACCCCTCCTTTAAAGTGCAGGCATTGTACTTCCCATTTCCATTTATTTTTATACTACCATTTAAGAATTCAAGCATTGCAAACCCATGCTTTGCTACAATTTTTGCATCCAGTTGAACATTTGCTTATGATGAATTGTTTCTACTATTTTTATGTTAGGTATGAATGCATGGAAACAGGTGGTTTTTATGATTTGATGTGTTGTTGGAGTGTGATCAAGGTAATATGTATGAAGGAATTCAGAGAAGCTGGTTAGTTGGACTTGAGTCCTGGAGGTGGGAAGTACAGTGCTGCCTGCACTCTGAAGGAAAAGTGGGGATGCTACAGTTCAGAGAGTCATCTGAACCTTGATGTCAACACACTTTTGGCAAAACAGCGACTGAATGAATGACGGTGAAAGTATTTCTAATTTTTTGGGTGGCCCTACCTCAGAGTCTGCCAGGATTTATTTTTTTATCACATTGACCATTTTTCACCAAGGTGGTGAAAGCAAGAATGAAAACTTTCACACCATCATTCATTTGCTGTCTTGCCAAAAGTGCAGAGACATTCTAATTGAAATAAGTCTCAAAATTGCAACATACTCACCTCCTTTGATGCTAATAAAGGACTTGATCTGGGAAATTGGATCTATCTTCCCTGTTTTTGAGGGGTCAAACCTGATTACCTCCTGTTCTCTGAGCACTATAAGACTTGTACAGGTTTAGTGCTTCCCTTGTGATTATAATAACAATGTAGATAAACGAGCTCTCAGTGAACATTGCTGTATACATATGATTATTTTTTAAATGTATTATTTATTCATGCATGAATGGGTGTTTGTAGTTAATCTTTCTTTCTTCCAACACACCGGCCGTATCCCACCGAGGCGGGGTGGCCCACCGAGGCGGGGTGGCCCAAAAGGAAAAACGAAAGTTTCTCCTTTTACATTTAGTAATATATACAGGAGAAGGGGTTACTAGCCCCTTGCTCCCGGCATTTTAGTCGCCTCTTGCAACACGTATGGCTTACGGAGGAAGAATTCTGTTCCACTTCCCCATGGAGGTAAGAGGAAATAAACAAGAACAAGAACTAGAAAGAAAATAGAAGAAAACCCAAAGGGGTGTGCATATATATGCTTGTACATGTATGTGTAGTGTGACCTAAGTGTAAGTAGAAGTAGCAAGACATACCTGAAATCTTGCATGTGTATGAGACAGATAAAAAAAAGACACCAGCAATCCTACCATCATGTAAAACAATTACAGGCTTCAGTTTTACACTCACTTGGCAGGACGGTAGTACCTCCCTGGGTGGTTGCTGTCTACCAACCTACTGCCTATATTTGTAGTTAATATATTGATGAATATTTTTCATTTTTCAGTTTAGCACAGATGGTGAAGATATTGATGGCTCTTGCAATCTACCTCACATATTCTCTTATGCTATATGTTCCTGCTGAGATTATGTGGCCTCACCTGAGCTCAAGGTTTCACTCTACCAGGGCAAAACGTCTTGGGGAGTATGCATTCAGAGCATTTCTGGTACTCATAACATGTAAGTATTGGGACCTGACGAGCTGTTGGAGTGTGAGCTGGGTACTATTTTGTGAAGGGATTCAGGGAACCAGTTAGCCAGACTTGAGTCCTAGAGGTGGGAAGTACAGTGGACCCCCAGTTTACGATCAGCTCCCAATGCGACCAATTATGTAAGTGTATTTATGTAAGAGCATTTGTATGTGTATGTTTGGGGGTCTGAAATGGACTAATCTAATTCACAATATTCCTTATGGGAACAAATTCGGTCAATACTGGCACCTGAACATACTTCTGGAATGAAATAATATCGTAAACCGGGGGTACACTGTACAATGCTTGTACTCTAAAGGAGGAGATCGGGATTTTTGCTGTTTGGAGGGGCATCCAAACTGCTGTATCTGTGCACCTCTGGCAAGGTAGTGATAGTGTGAATGATGATGAAAGTATTTCTTTATCGGGTCACCTTGCCTCGGTGGGAGATGGCCAATGTGTTAAAAAAAAATTTCCTTAATCAAAAATTAAGACATTTAAGTGAAATAACCCCTTTTGGTTTAGGATATTGGCAGTTTGGAGGGATATGTTGTGTATTTTTATATGTGTATGCTTCTAAACTTTTGTATTCTGGGCACCTCTGCAAAAACAGTG
Source organism: Cherax quadricarinatus (assembly GCF_038502225.1). Classification (NCBI taxonomy): domain Eukaryota; kingdom Metazoa; phylum Arthropoda; class Malacostraca; order Decapoda; family Parastacidae; genus Cherax; species Cherax quadricarinatus. The sequence goes on from NC_091387.1 coordinate 469,452, forward strand.
ATAATGTGTGAGTGAAGTGAAAGTGTTGAATGATGATGAAAGTATTTTCTTTTTGGGGATTTTCTTTCTTTTTTGGGTCACCCTGCCTCGGTGGGTCACCCTGCCTCGGTGGGTCACCCTGCCTCGGTGGGTCACCCTGCCTCGGTGGGTCACCCTGCCTCGGTGGGTCACCCTGCCTCGGTGGGTCACCCTGCCTCGGTGGGTCACCCTGCCTCGGTGGGTCACCCTGCCTCGGTGGGTCACCCTGCCTCGGTGGGTCACCCTGCCTCGGTGGGTCACCCTGCCTCGGTGGGTCACCCTGCCTCGGTGGGTCACCCTGCCTCGGTGGGTCACCCTGCCTCGGTGGGTCACCCTGCCTCGGTGGGTCACCCTGCCTCGGTGGGTCACCCTGCCTCGGTGGGTCACCCTGCCTCGGTGGGTCACCCTGCCTCGGTGGGTCACCCTGCCTCGGTGGGTCACCCTGCCTCGGTGGGTCACCCTGCCTCGGTGGGTCACCCTGCCTCGGTGGGTCACCCTGCCTCGGTGGGTCACCCTGCCTCGGTGGGTCACCCTGCCTCGGTGGGTCACCCTGCCTCGGTGGGTCACCCTGCCTCGGTGGGTCACCCTGCCTCGGTGGGTCACCCTGCCTCGGTGGGTCACCCTGCCTCGGTGGGTCACCCTGCCTCGGTGGGTCACCCTGCCTCGGTGGGTCACCCTGCCTCGGTGGGTCACCCTGCCTCGGTGGGTCACCCTGCCTCGGTGGGTCACCCTGCCTCGGTGGGTCACCCTGCCTCGGTGGGTCACCCTGCCTCGGTGGGTCACCCTGCCTCGGTGGGTCACCCTGCCTCGGTGGGTCACTCTGCCTCGGTGGGAAACGACCAACTTGTTGAAAAAAAAAAAAAATCACTTCAGTTAACTTAATCACTGTATATTATTTCCAATGAACAATTTATGTAATACTATACTGGACTGCAAATGAACATTCTTACAGCATATAATAAACTTAACCAGTTAATTCTTCAATATACAGAAATTTAATAAATTTGAAACTTTCTGAAGACTAAATTATTGTAATAGTTTTTACATAGATACAAGAGAATGCACTTAATGAATATTTTTTTTCAGTTATCTTCGCAGCAGCCATTCCAAACATTGGATTGTTTATCTCACTAGTGGGCGCAGTGTCATCATCTGCCTTGGCCATCATTTTTCCACCCATCTTAGAAATAGTTACATTTTGGCCAAGGTAAGATTTACATTTTGTTTATGCAAATTTTCATAATACAGTGGACCCCCAGTTAACGATATTTTTTCATTCCAGAAGTATGTTCAGGTGCCAGTACTGACCGAATTTGTTCCCATAAGGAATATTGTGAAGTAGATTAGTCCATTTCAGACCCCCAAACATACACGTACAAACGCACTTACATAAATACACTTACATAATTGGTGGCATTGGGAGGTGATCGTTAAGCGGGGGTCCACTGTATAATGAAGTTTCCAGCCAATGCTGTCTGTACATATTTTCAAATCTGTGCCGAGATTATACCTACAGTAATAATTTGGAAACTATTTAACAATTTAGAGAGGAAGCTTGAAAATAGACGAAGATGGAGCTGAATGTTTGTACATGTGAAACACGCTTAGATAAAGGGAGGAAGCTGTTGTATGTACGTATTTGGGAAAGGCACAGGATAGGCAGGATAGGGCAAATATGAGGCTACATGTCATATAAAATAACCATCTTCATTATGTGTTTTTATACTGCCTGTCAGCTTGTTGCTCTGCTCTTCAGGTGGTCAGTTGTAGAGTTTATGAGAAGCTTCAAGGCTTTATTTAAGTTAGAGTAAATGGGAAAGAGGAATATTTACCAATAAAAGCAGCCTATGGTAAGTGTGTGATGTCAGTCTGGCTGATCTAACTAATACCGTAATGTGTGATGTTAGTCTGACTGATCTAACTAATACCGTAATGTGTGATGTCAGTCTGGCTGATCTAACTAATACCATAATGTGTGATGTTAGTCTGACTGATCTAACTAATACCATAATGTGTGATGTCAGTCTGACTGATGTAACTAATACCATAATGTGTGATGTCAGTCTGACTGATGTAACTAATACCATAATATGTGATGGCACTAATGTTGAATAACATTCAGACCTGTAATATAATTTTTAGCTGAACAGTAACTTGCATACAGGTGCTCCTTGACTTACAATGGTTTGACTTATATTTTGACTTGACAATGGTGCAGTAGTAATTACTTTAGAAATAAATCTTAAGATAATTAGCCAGCATGAAGGCAGCAAGTCCATAGCTTGTAATTATTTATTTACTTTTCAATACTGGTATTTAGTAAGTTACAGTAATTATTTATTTACTTATTCAGTGACAGTACATGTAGTTATTTATTTGCTTATTTATTTAGCAAGCATGCATGAGTGTGTTAGAAGTGAATGGAGGTGAATGGTTTTTGAGACCTGATGAGCTGTTGGAGTGTGAGCTGGGTAATATTTTGTGAAGGGATTCAGGGAAACTGGTTAGCCAGACTTGAGTCCTGGAAATGGGAAGTACAATGCCTGCACTTTAAAGGAGGGGTTTGGGATATTGGCAGTTTGGAGGGACGTCTAAACCGTCATATCTGAGCACCTCTACAGAGACAGTGATTATGGATGAGTGATGGTAAAAGTGTTGAATGATGATGAAAGTTTTTTTGGGGGGGCTTTTCTTTCTTTTTGGGTCACCCTGCCTCGGTGGGAGATGGCCAACGTGTTGGAAAAAAAAATTATATTCATATTCAACCTATGATGGGTTTGTCAGAATGTAATCCTGTTGTAAGTCAAGGAGCACCTATGCTTTATATAAGTTATCAAAATTAGGCTTTTTCTTTTCCAGAGTAACAAGATTCACCATGATCAAGTGTGCTTTATTCTTCACATTTGGAATCGTGTGCTTTGTCACAGGAACTTACGCCAGCATTGAAGCTATAGTTGAATACTTCAAGCATTCTGCAGACCCTCTACCTGGGGTAATTTGCTAAAAATAATTATATGTATGTTGCATCTGTCCACTTAAGTGTTCCATACACAACTTTTATTTTGAGGTTAATTATTTTTTAAGGTACTGAAATGAATATAGACCAAATAATACACTTTTGTAGGTCTACTGTGAGAATTTGAATGACTATTTCTTGATTTTGATAAGAACAATCGATGTGGATTTTTGTCTTCATCAGTTTTTAAAAACTTAAAAGTTCAATACAGCAAGGAATAAAATGCAAAATATTTCAGATTCAAATACAAAAAGGAAATAATATTTTTTTACGTAATAGTTTCTAACAGTGTTTGTAGTTACATCTGTATAATTTTTAATCTGGATCACAGAAATTTATCAAACTAGTCTCTTAAATTTTATTTATTTGTTAGCATACTGATAGATAATTAGGACCCCAATAATTGTGGTGCCTTGGTGCAGAATAAATAATATTGGGAGAATTGCCAACAATATGTTAGGTAAAAGGACACAAGTGTAATTAATGTGGCATTTTATTGTGGCAACGTTTTGCTCTCCAGAAGCGTCGTCAAGCTGTCAAAGCTCCTGGAGAGTAAAACGTTGCCATGATAAAATGTCGTATTAGGCGCACTTGTGTTTTTTTTTACCTGACAATAACTTTATTATTTAAACTTCCAGCATTTCCAAGTACCATTAATATATAGAGTCAATAGCCTGGTTGATCAGTTCATTCACTGGGAGGCCTGGTCTGGGACCAGGTTATGGAGTCATTCACTGGGAGACCTGGTCTGGGACCAGGTTATGCAGTCATTCACTGGGAGGCCTGGTCTGGGACCAGGTCATGGAGTCATTCACTGGGAGGCCTGGTCTGGGACCAGGTCATGGAGTCACTCACTGGGAGGCCTGGTCTGGGACCAGGTCATGGAGTCACTCACTGGGAGGCCTGGTCTAGGACCAGGTCATGGAGTCACTCACTGGGAGGCCTGGTCTGGGACCACGTCATGGAGTCATTGACCCCCAGAGCACTCCCTGGGTAGACGCCAAGTAAATAACCTTGAGAAAATCGTTTGTGATTTGAAACGTTCCCGTCTTGCAAATCAGTTCATTTTATACTGTTTATATTACATATACAACATTTATATATTGGTATATTGCTTTGTACAATCAGATAGTTGATAATTTTATACATTTTCATAAAGAATGGATCCTACTTTTAGTGTAAATTTTGTACATAAGTCACTTTCATTTGTATAGGTAAACTCTAAATTCAATCAGTAAAGAAATATTTTCATTTCAGTTTACACCGACCATCCGACTTACGACCGAGTTCGGTTCCGAGAAACCGGTCGTAAGTCGAACTTTACTACTGAATATCAACATAAAATTTTTGTAATGACTTTATTTTATTGTTTTATTTTGGTATTTCATGTTTTACTTTACTTTTTATGCTGTTAGTACTGTATTTTATACTGTAAGGTTTAGGATAAACACTGTGTACAACACAAATAGTTGTTTATTTCCCAGAAATTTGGCATAAAAAACACGGTCGTAAGTCGAGTCGTCGTATGTCGAGCAGGTCGTAAGTTGGATGGTAGGTGTACATATTTATATTTCAGTATGTACTGTATGTTTTCGTTTTTTCAGTCATCTGCCTTTGTGAGAAACCTGTTAAAATATGTATGTATATACTGTATGTATGTATATACTGTATGTATGTACTCTCAATTTTTATAATGTATGATATACATATAGTTACTTTAATATTACTTGATACAAATATTTAATATTGTCAACAGTCGTTATCTGTTACTGTAGCTTCATTATTTGAAGTTTTGTAACATATTAAGACACTATTATACCAACTTTTTTTATATGAAAAAACAATATTTAACCGAGTGATTTGATCACATATATAATGCAGACAAATAATTAAGCCTTAACCCGTAAACGGTCCAAACGTATATATACGTTTTTTCAACATTTGAAAGTTTGTAAAAAAAAATAGATCTTTTTGTTTTTTTACATTTGAAAATGTGTAAAAAAACTTTGATCTACTTTTTTTTTGTTGTTATATTTGAAAATATGTAAAAAAAAACGTAGATCTACTTTTATAGCACTACACGTGTGAACGTAGATCTGCTTGGACCGTTTACGGGTTAAACTGTCCAAACAGATCTATGTTCACATGTGTAGTGCTCCAAAAGTAGATCTACGTTTTTTTTACATACAGTGGTCCCTCGTTGTTCGTAATTAATCCGTTCCTGGAGCCATTACTATAAACGAAATTTACGATTTACGAATCAATTTTCCCCATAAGAAATAATGTAAATACAATTAATCCGTTCCTGACACCCAGAAGTATTAAAACAAAAAAATTTTTTAACATGAAATATAGATGTAGTACATAAACAATACAATGGGAAATGATGAATGAAACATTAACAGCATAACACTTACCTTTATTGGAGATTCTTCTTAGTGTATGGGAGACTGGAGGAGGAGAGAGATTGGATTGTTTACAGTTTGGAAGGGGAATCCCCTTCCATCAACACCTCAGGTACCATTTGCTTTTCTGGGGTTGCTTCTCTTCTCTGTTTCTTAATGCCACTAGGACCACCTTGAGAGTCACTGGAGTCCTGTCTCGCAAAATAACTGTGGAGAGAGCTCTGTTTCTGGCATCTCTTTAACACTTCCCTAAAATGGCCCAAGACTTTGTCACTGTACATGTTGCCAACCTGGCTTGCAACAACCTTGTTAGGGTGATGTTTCTCCATAAAGCTTTCCATCTTACCCCACATAGTAAAAATCTCTTTAATTTCTGAAGAAGGCACCTTCTTCCATCTCTCTTCCTCCTTCTCTGCAGCAAGATTCTGAGCTGTGATGTGTTGCTCTTCCTGCTGAAGCTCTTGCAGCTCCTCAGTGGTGAGCTCTTCATTGTGGTCTTCCACCAATTCTTCCACATCCTACTAACTCACATCCAACCCCATGGAACTCCCCAGTGCCACAATTGATTTTACAACAGACATAGGCTCATTAGGGTCAGTCCCAAATTCTTCAAAATCCCTCTTGTCAACACAATCTGGCCACAATTTTCTCCAGGCAGAGTTCAAAGTCCTGGTAGTCACTCCCTCCCAAGCCATACCTATAAGGGTTATGCAGTGGAGGATGCTGAAGTGTTCTCTCCAAAATTCCCTTAGGGTCAAGTGAGTGTCTGTGGTCACAGTCAAGCACCTGTGAAACATTGCTTTTGTGTAGAGTTTTTTAAAGTTTGCAATAACCTGCTGGTCCATGGGTTGGAGGAGAAGAGTGGTATACGGGGGCAAAAACTTTACTGTGATGAACCCAAACTCCTCGAAAATTAGGTCATCCAAGTTTGGAGGATGAGCAGGTGCATTGTCCATTACTAGCAGGCACTTGAGATCCAATTTCTTTTCCAGGAGATACTCCTTCACACTAGGGCCAAACACTTCATTGAACCACTCGACGAAAATTTCCCTCGTGACCCATGCCTTACTATTAGATTTCCAAAACACACACAATTTACTCTTCATAACATTGTTTTTCCTGAACACACTGGGATGTTCAGAATGGTACACTAGTAATGGCTTCACTTTGAAATCCCCACTAGCATTAGCACAGAACATTAGCGTCAGCCTGTCTTTCATAGGCTTGTGTCCTGGCATTGCCTTTTCCTCTTGTGTAATGAAGGTCCTCTTTGGCATTTTCTTCCAAAAGAGGCCTGTTTTGTCACAATTGAACACTTGTTCAGGTTTCAGTCCTTCAGCCTCTATGTACTCCTGGAATTCATGCACATATTTTTCAGCCGCCTTGTGGTCCGAACTGGCAGCCTCACCATGCCTTACCACACTGTGTATGCCAGTACGGTTCTTAAATCTCTCAAACCAGCCTTTGCTGGCCTTAAATTCACCCACTTCACCACTATTTGCAGGCAATTTCTTTACCAAATCTTCATGCAACTGCCTAGCCTTTTCACAAATAAACGAAGTCATAAGAGTATCTCCTGCTAATTGTTTCTCATTTATCCACACCAATAATAACTTCTCAACCTCTTCCAGTACTGGTGATCTCATTTTTGTCAGCATAGTTACTCCCTTTGCAACAACAGCATCCTTTATTTCATTTTTCTTGGTCACTATGGAACATAAGGTTGTGTAGGGTTTCTTATACATCCTGGACAGTTCGGCCACACCTGTACCACTTTCATATTGTTCAATGATGGTTTTCTTAAATTCAATCGTATTTCTCACCTTCTTCACCACAGGCTTGGCACTAGGAGCTTTCTTTGGAGCCATGGTAGCTTATTTAGTACTTGCAAGCACTAAAATATATGGAATATTATGAAATATTTCGCTGGAGCACGTGAGGGGACCTTCGCTCACTGGTAAACAATGCCAGACTGGCTGCCGCCCCGGCTCACGCCGTGGGTACGCGTCCCGGACGAACTACGACTCGCGAGTCAACCTATGAAAAGCGAGTCCATGTTTATACGAAAATACCCCCATGATTGGCGAATTTTACGATTGCCGGGAACTACGAAAAGCGGGGGACCACTGTATTTTCAAATATAACAAGAAAAAAGACATAGATCAAAGTTTTTTATACATTTTCAAATGTAAAAAAAAAAAATCTGCTTTTTTTACATATTTTCAAATGTTGAAAAAAATGTAGATCTACGTTTGGACAGTTTAAGGGTTAATATCAAAGTGAGTTTTTTAAAGCTTATTAATCAAAATTCTTATTTTTATCAGTATAAGTGTTTTAGTGATTTGTTATTTTTAACACAGTGGACCCCTGCTTAACGATCACCTCCTAATGTGACCAATTATGTAAGTGTATTTATATAAGTGCATTTGTACGTGTATGTTTGGGGGTCTGAAATGGACTAATCTACTTCACAATATTCCTTATGGGAACAAATTCGGTCAGTACTGGCACCTGAACATACTTCTGTAATGAAAAAATATCGTTAATCGGGGGTCCACTGTACATGTACAGTGGACCCCCGCCTTACGATCAGTTCCCAATGCGACCAATTATGTAAGTGTATTTATGTAAGTGCGTTTGTATGTGTATTTTTGGGGGTCTGAAACAGACTAATCTAATTTACAATATTCCTTATGGGAACAAATTCGTTCGGTAACAGCACCTGAACATACTTCTGGAATGAAATTATATTGTAAGGCGGGGGTCCTCTGTACAGTGGACCCTCGACATTCGATACTAATCCGTTCCTGAGAGCTATCGAATGTCAAAAATATCGAAAGTCGAATTAATTTTCCCCATAAGAAATAATGGAAATCAAATTAATCCGTGCAAGACATGCAAAAGTATGAAAAAAGAAAAATTTACCACATGAAATATTAAGTTTAATGCAATAGAATAATTACAATAACAACAATAACAATAGAATAATTGACACTTCCCTTTAATAAAGATCTGGTGATGATTGATGGGATGAGAGGAGGGGAGAGTGTGGATGGTGTTAGTGTTTAGAAGGGGAATCCCCTTCCATTAGGACTTGAACTGGCAGCCTCACCATGCTTTACCACACTGTGTATGCCACTACGATTCTTAAATCTTTCAAACCAACCTTTGCTGGCCTTAAATTCACTCACATCACCACTAGTTGCAGGCCCATGGTTACTTATTTTGCAGAAACAAGCACCAAAAACAGTGATAATATGGAATGTACTGAATGTATCCTTAGATGCGCGCACACTGGCTGGCTTGTAAACACTGGCACACACGGTGCAGTTCAGGCCACATGTGGACACGTCTCGTACGAATCGTATCGAATGTCGGGTTTTCCATCGAATGTTGAGGCGAAATTTTTGCGTTAAAATTCATTGAATGTCGGATTTATCGAATGTCGATGCCATCGAATGTCGGGGGTCCACTGTATTATAAAAGGTATACAGTACTGTATACAGTGATGTATAAGTGACATCATTTTAATGAGCAATAGCTAGTATGTAAATACAAAATTGACAATGTTTTTCAAACATTTTCCTAATACAGTGGTACCTCAGGATACGAAATTAATTACAGTGGACCCCCGCATAACGATGGCATCACATAGCGATTTTTCCGCATACCGATTACTTTTATCGCAAAATTTTTGCCGCGCATACCGATTAAAAACCCGCTTACCGATTTTCGTCCGAGACGCGTCCAATGTGCCCTCAGCCAGCCTCACATGTGCCAGCCGTCCCATTGTTTACCAGCCAGCCTCCGCGGTAACATCCAAGCATACACTCGGAATATTTCGTATTATTACAGTATTTTCGGTGCTGTTTCTGGAAAATAAGTGACCATGGGCCCCAAGAAAGCTTCTAGTGCCAACCCTACACCTCAAAGGGTAAGAATTACTATAGAAATGAAGAAAGAGATAATTGATAAGTATGAAAGTGGAGTGCGTATAGCCGACCTAGTCAAGCTGTACAAGAAACCCCAATCAACCATCGCTACTATTGTGGGCACCAGAAAGACAATCAAGGAAGCTGTTCTTGCCAAAGGTTCAACTGTGTTTTCGAAACAAAGATCGCAAGTGATGGAAGATGTTGAGAGACTCTTATTGGTGTGGATAAATGAAAAACAGATAGCAGGAGATAGCGTCTCTCAAGCGATCATATGTGAAAAGGCTAGGAAGTTGCATGAGGATTTAATTAAAAAAATGCCTGCAACTAGTGATGATGTGAGTGAATTTAAGGCCAGCAAAGGTTGGTTTGAGAGATTTAAGAAGCGTAGTGGCATCCATAGTGTGATAAGGCATGGTGAGGCTGCCAGTTCGGACCACAAAGCGGCTGAAAAATATGTGCAGGAATTCAAGGAGTACATAGAAACTGAAGGACTGAAACCTGAACAAGTGTTTAATTGTGATGAAACAGGCCTGTTCTGGAAGAAAATGCCAAGCAGGACCTACATTACTCAGGAGGAAAAGGCACTCCCAGGACATAAGCCTATGAAAGACAGGCTTACTTTGTTGATGTGTGCCAATGCTACTGGTGATTGCAAAGTGAAGCCTTTATTAGTGTATCACTCTGAAACTCCCAGAGCGTTCAGGCAAAAGAATGTCCTCAAGGATAATTTGTGTGTGCTGTGGAGGGCAAACAGTAAGGCATGGGTCACTAGGGAATTTTTCTATAACTGGTTACACCATGCATTTGCCCCCAATGTGAAAGATTACCTAACTGAAAAGAAATTAGAACTTAAGTGCCTCCTGGTGTTAGACAATGCCCCTGGTCATCCTACAGACGTGGCAGAGCGACTTTATGGGGACATGAGCTTCATTAAGGTGAAGTTTTTGCCTCCTAATACCACTCCTCTCCTGCAGCCCATGGACCAGCAGGTTATTTCCAACTTCAAGAAACTGTACACAAAAGCTCTGTTTGAAAGGTGCTTTGTAATGACCTCAGAAACTCAACTGACTATAAGAGAGTTTTGGAGAGATCACTTTAATATCCTCAATTGTGTAAACCTTATAGGTAAGGCTTGGGAGGAAGTGACTAAGAGGACCTTGAACTCTGCTTGGAAGAAACTGTGGCCAGAATGTGTAGACAAAAGGGATTTTGAAGGGTTTGAGGCTAACCCTGAGATGATTATGCCAGTTGAGGAATCCATTGTGGCATTGGGAAAGTCCTTGGGGTTGGAGGTTAGTGGGGAGGATGTGGAAGAGTTGGTGGAGGAGGACAATGAAGAACTAACCACTGATGAGCTGATAGATCAACTTCAAGAGCAAGAGGCCAGACCTGGGGAAACTGGTTCAGAGGAGGGGACAGAGAAATTGAAGAAGTTGCCTACTACAAAGATAAAGGAAATCTGTGCTAAGTGGCTTGAAGTGCAAACCTTCATGGATGAAAATCACCCTCACACAGCTATTGCAAGCCGTGCTGGTGATTATTACACTGACAATGTTGTGAAACACTTTAGGCAAGTCATAAAGGAACGAGAGGTACAGGCCACTATGGACAGATATCTTGTGCGAAAGAAGTCCAGTGACTCTGAAGCTGGCCCTAGTGGCATTAAAAAAAGAAGGGAAGTAACCCCAGAAAAGGACTTACTACCTCAAGTCCTAATGGAAGGGGATTCCCCTTCTAAACACTAACACTCTCTCTCCCCTTCTCCCATCCCATCAATCATCACCAGATCTTCAATAAAAGTAAGTGTCATTTAATTGTGCATGCCTTTTTCAGTTTGTGTGTATTAAAATTAACATTTCATGTGGTAAAAAAAAATTTTTTTCATACTTTTGGGCGTCTTGCACGGATTAATTTTATTTCCATTATTTCTTATGGGGAAAATTCATTCGCATAACGATTATTTCGCATAACGATGAGCCCTCTTGCACGGATTAAAATCGTTAACCGGGGGTCCACTGTAGTTCCAGAAGACTGCTCCAGTGCCGATACCGAACGAATTTGTTCCCATAAGGTATAATGTACATTAGATTAATCTGTTTCAGACCCCCAAAAATACACTTAAAAAATCACTTACATAAATGTTCAAATTTTGAACAGTTCGTATCCCGAGGTACCACTGTACAGTACAGTGGACCCCCGCAAAACGATCAGCTCCCAACTCGACCAATTATGTAAGTGTATTTTTGTAAGTGCTTTTGTAGGTGTATTTTTGGGGGTCTGAAACGGACTAATCTAATTCACAATATCTCTTATGGGAACAAATTCGGTCTATAACGGCACCCAAACAGACTTCTGGATTGAAATAATATCGTTATCCGGGGGTCCACTGTATTATGTCAGTTTGAATTATTCAAATTCTATAAAATTTGGGAAACATATTTTAAATTTACATTGAATAAAACTTTGAATTGTCCAAATAAAAGCAACACTTATAAATTTCTGTCTAAAATTCAGAATTAGAGAGAATTTCATATGATTTATATTTTTGAAATCTTTCTGTAATTTGAATTTTCCTGCACATCATTATTATAAATAAGTGATATTAATGTACTACTGTCGGGTCTTAAGTTTCACATCACACATTTGCCTTTACATTATTTACTGATCTTCATTTCAGTTCTACAAATTAAATTTTAAAGAATCCTCAACCTGCATTATTTAGTACTGTACACTAAGTACAGTGGACCCCCAGTTTACGATATTATTTCATTCCAGAAGTATGTTCAGGTGCCAGTACTGACCGAATTTGTTCCCATAAGGAATATTGTGAATTAGATTAGTCCATTTCAGACCCCCAAACATACACATACAAACGCACTTACATAAATGCACTTACATAATTGGTCGCATTGGGAGCTGATCGTAAAGTGGGGGTCCACTGTATTTTCAACAAGTACACTCATCCCTTTATTTGCACAGTAGATGAGTTCCAGAATACTGCATTACAAGGTGATAATGTCCTAATCATAAATACTTTAGGATGTGCATGATTGAACACTCAGGCACTTGTATTGGCTGGGAAGCCAGTTTCCTCTCGAGAACTGTTTTGATATCTGCTAGTAACAGGTATTGTGTGTTTGCAAATGCCAACAAATACCTAATGAAATACACTGGCCACTTCATTAGGTATACCATTCTAGTACTGGGTAGGGACATCCCTTTGCCTCCAGAACAGCCAGAATTCTTGGTGTCATGATTGAACAAAGTGCTGGAAACATTTCTTAAGAGTTCCTGGTCCATGTTGACATGATAGCATCATGTTGCTGCACACTCATGCTGTGAATCTCCTGTTTCACTGCATCCCAAGGTTTACACCATATTCTGATCCTACCTCTGCATGTTGCAACAGAAATTGCAATTCATATGACCAGGCAATGTTTTTCCAGTCTTGAACTGCTTCAGTCTTCTATTTTTGGCTGACAGGAGTGGAACTTGATGTGGTGTTTTGCTACTGTAGCCCATCCACTTCAAGGTTTGACATGTTGTGCATTCAAATGCTCTTCAGCATACTGCTGTTGTAACATGAGGTTATTTGAGCTGCTGTCACCTTGTCAGCTTGAAACAGTCTGGTCATTTTCCTCTGACCCCTCATTAAGACATATTCACCCACAGAACTGCTCACTGAATGTTTTGTGGTTCACACCATCTTTTTGTAAACTCTAGAGACTGTTGTACATGAAAATTCTAGATCAGCAGTTTTTGAGATACTCAGACCACACCATCTGTCTGGCACCAACAATCATTCCACAGTCACGAGCCACTTCGATCACATTTCTTCCCCATTCTGAGGTTCAGGCTGAACAACAAATGATCCTTTAGATGATGTCTGCGCTTTTAGCCATTGAGGTGCTGCCACATGATTGGCTGATTAGATATGTGTATTAAAGACAAGGGAAACCGGTTATTTTTATATAGCCGGACTTGAGTCCTGTAAATGGGAAGTACAATGCCGGCACTCTAAAGGAGGGGTTCGGGATATTAGCAGATTGGAGGAATATGTTGTGTATCTTTATACGTATATGCTTCTAAACTGTTGTGTTCTGAGCACCTCTGCAAAAACAGTGATTATGTGTGAGTGAGGTGAAAGTGCTGAATGATGATGAAAGTATTTTCTTTTTGGGGATTTTCTTTCTTTTTGGGTCACCCTGCCTCGGTGGGAGACGGCCGACTTGTTGAAAAAAAAAAATACAGGTGTACCTAATAAAGTGGCCACTGAGTGTATATTGCATCAGTTTGAGTCTACTGTGTCATAGTTAAGCCTTTTACACACTACCTGGGTGTCCTAGGAGCAAGGTGCAAGAATGTTACTATACACCTTCATGTTGTCAGAGATGTAGAATTTATTATAGTCATAATAGTGTAATATCAGTTTGTGAAAGGATATATTTTTCACATAAAGTTGGGTATCATTAGTTCCAGTAGTTGGAAATTTGATATACATGTATTATAAAACTGCATAGAAGTTCTGACACCTCAGAGACTAATTACATAGTGACCAAGACTCACGAAATCATAATGACATGATTGCAAACAAACCATACCACAGGCGGGATTTGAACCCACGGTCAGAGAGTCTCAAAACTCCAGACCGTCGTGTGGCTAACGCGACGGTCTGGAGTTTTGAGAATCTCTGACCACGGGTTCAAATCCCGCCTGTGGTATGGTTAGAGTGACCAAATTAAGACTAAGACCCTTCAAGGCAGGCACTTTGAGGCTAATGAAATTCTCTTGACCTGAGGAATTTGAGTTATGTTCATGTTTCTCAGCTGAAATATAGTTAACTTTCATTTGCCAAGTACTGTATGACCCCAGCAAGTTCAGCACTTCCTCATAAATATAATAATTAGGATAAAAGGTTTATTGTGGCTTATGAAGAAGCTTTGGATGTAGAGTTCTGGAAGTAGGTAGTATAAAAGCTTCAATTTAGTAAGGCACAAAAAGGCCCAGTACCCTGACCATTATGCAAATAAGCTGCTCATAGGAGAATGGGTTTAGTGCTCCCCATGTTAATAACAATAAAAATGCTCATAGGACAATTATTATTTTTTCTAACACATCAGCCATTTCCTACTGAAGCTAAGTAATGGTCCAAGTTGGACCAAAATGTCGTCATAAGTTTTTTCTCCTACGTGGGTTATTAGTATAGAAGAATAACTGGAGAGAGCAGGTGGCTAGAGAAGAGGGTGTTTTGCTGTGATAATAATTGACAGTTCTGTAACCAACACACCTTAACCCTTAAACTGTCCAAACGTAGTTCTAAGTTTTTTCAACATTTGAAAGTATGTAAAAAAACGTAGATCTTTTTTTTCTTTACATTTGAAAACGTGTAAATAAAACTTTGATCTACCTTTTTTTTTTTTTGTTATTGAAAATATGTAAAAAAACGTAAATCTACTTTTGGAGCACTACGCATGTGAACGTAAATTTGTTAAGACAGTTTAAGGTTTAATGGTTATTTCTGGATTAGGTGACCCAGCGACTTTATTCCCTGCCTTGGTGGGAAATGGTTGACGTGTTGAAAAAAAAATGTAAAATGCGTTAAATTTATGGAGAAGCACCAAACCCATGTGGGTCATACATCTCCTGGGGAGTAGGCAGTAATTGGTACTTAATTGAAAAAAGGGAACCTCTGGTTCCTCACATCAAGAACCCTTCACAGGAATCAAGGTAGCTGACTTGAAGGGAGTGAAAAGTGGAGTACCTGCACTCCAAGTGATAGGTCGAGTTTTTAGTTTGGTGAATTTTATGAAGCCTGATGTCTGCACTTTTCAGGCAATCGACTAGAACAAAAGCAATGGTGGATGTGTTTCCTTCTTAGGGTCACTCTACCTTGGTCTGAAATTATTGATGTGTTAAACAAAAGATGTAGATTGGTATAGCATAATGTACGGTGTTGTACTGAATGATTGTTTTGACTTTTTTTTAATAATTTTTTTAATAATTAAATAAAAATTTAACCACTTTGTGTTAAGTGCATCTACATGTGTAACAAATATAAGACAGATTACAGGAGGTCTTCCACATTTGTGAGGGTTAGGGGATCAAGAACCTCACAATCTTGAAAATTCGCAAATGTTTGGTGCACGAAATAATGTAGGGAAATATAATAATACTGTACTGAAGTGTTCACGATTGTTTTGATGCGCAAATATATTGTAGGGAAATATAATAACAGTATTTACTTAGCCTAACAATACTGCTTCCTTAACCTATTGAACCACAAATAATCATAAAACATTGTAAAATATTGTATATACATGTTATGGCTTAATAACAAATAATGAACATTTGCATACGCAAATGTTCGAAGCTCGCTAAAGTGGAGGGTTAGCTGTATTATTATCTTTACCGGAAACTACTAATCCTGTAAGGGTTAGGGAAGGGTTGGGTGTAATCAAGTTTGATCCTAGATCCAATTCCTTGTATCTAGAGCACCTCTCCAGTATCCAGACATCCCTTTTTGAAGGAAAAAGTTGGATGAAATAAATAATAATCTTGTCAGACAGTTATGGATAATTGTATCATGGTCTTATAATAATTATCCTCCCTATATGGCTACTGTATTTATATAATGATTCCACTCATTCAGTAACCTTTTGTTATGTTTTATAGATGTTATTTTGTTAAAGGAATTCAGTTTGTACATTTTAATTTTTTAATTATGTTGTATTTATTACGTATTTTATTATATAAAAGTCTCAGAGTTTTCTTTCCCACTTATGTTCTTGCCATGTCGAATTTTGTGTTGTACAGACGAATTTGTAAGTTCCAATGAGTGTATCTCTTAGAGCAGCCAGCGGTCTACATTTTGGTCAGTGTATAGTATGTACAGATGTCCTGGGCTTTATGCCATAGATGTAGTCAATGCTCATGAGAACTAGTAACCTCAATCAGGTCATCACTTATGTTTTGTAAACCTCATGATCGTTTAAGTCAAATTTATAAAGAACATCGGGAATTATTTACTTGTAGAGATGGGCCATGACGTACTGTTGGAGTGTGATCAAGATAACATTTATGAAGGGATTCAGGGAAACTAGTTAGCCAAAACTGAGTCCTACAGGTGATAAATACAGTGTTACAGTGGAGGGGTGAGGATGTTGCAGTTTTGAGCACCATCTGTGATGCGAGCTGAATGATGTATGGGTTTCCTCTTATTTTTTAGGGGGGTGTCACCCTACCTCAGTAGATAGCCAGAATAAAATGGGTATCACAGAGAAATCCTCATGTAACAAACTGCATAACACAAGGGATTACTGTACTGAATATATACAGGGAACATTAAGACAAATATGTGTACAATACCAGCTTTAGAACTGAAGTTCAAGTCATGCATAATTTAATATGAGCTTATATAAAACTGCAGTGCTGTAGATATTGTAAATAAATGTTATCAGAAGTTAATAATAGTTGTGAGCTTAAGATATATACACGGTACTCTACAAAATATAACAAGTATTGGTCGTAGTACAGTGGACCCCCTGCCTAATGATATTATTTCAATCCAGAAGTCTGTTTGGGCGCCATTATAGACCGAATTTGTTCCCATAAGGAATACTGTGAATTAGATTAGTCCGTTTCAGACCCCCAAAAATACACCTACAAAAGCACTTACAAAAATACACTTACATAATTGATCGAGTTGGGAGCTGATCATTAAGCGGGGATCCACTGTATTAACATGTATTATATACAGGAAATATAGCATTCTTTGTCAAAAACTTTCAGAATTAGCCAAAGATGTGTGTGCATTGCTAGTGGTTTAGAACCTATTATTCCAAAATTATTTCATAGTTTTACTCATAATTTATTGTAAAACTATTTTCTGTAACTATAAATAACTTATTCTAAATATACAGTACTTTACTGTTGTTGTAATGTATGTTTGCATTTAGTGTTTGCAGTGAATGCGCGCCAGATCCTGGGTCGTGTTTATATTCTTTAATCTACTGGTGTGATAACTATTTAACCTCATGGGTTTTGCTGTACAATAAGATGTCAATAATTTGTTAAGATTTAAAACCCAGTAATTACAGTAATGGGTTTCAGATGTTGCCAAGAAAACTCTTGAAACCCATCAAATGTATATCAAAGATAATATTTAGATAGCTACAGTGAGCAAGAGACTGTAATGTTTGTGTAACTTTACCAATGTACAATAATTGTATTTCTTCTTCTTTCAACAAATCGGCCGTATCCCACTGAGGCGGGGTGACCCAAAAGGAAAAACTAGTTTCTCCTTTTAAATTTAATAATAGTATATACACCTAGGTAGTAGGTTGATAGACAGCAACTGCCCAGGGAGGTACTACCGTCCTGCCAAGTGAGTGTACAACGAAAGCCTGTAATTGTTTTACATGATGGTAGGATTGCTGGTGTCTTTTGTCTGTCTCATAAAAATGCAAGATTTCAGGTATGTCTTGTTACTTCTACTTACACTTAGGTCACACTACACATACATGTACAAGCATATATACACACACCCCTCTGGGTATTCTTCTATTTTCTTTCTAGTTCTTGTTCTTGTTTATTTCTTATCTCCATGGGGAAGTGGAACAGAATTCTTCCTCCGTAAGTCATGCATGTTGTAAGAGGCGACTAAAATACCGGGAGCAAGGGGCTAGTAACCCCTTCTCCTGTATGTATTACTAAATGTAAAAGGAGAAACTTTAGTTTTTCTTTTGGGGCCACCCTGCCTTGGTGGGATACAGCCAGTGTGTTGAAAAAAAAAATAGTATATACAGGAGAAGGGGTTACTAGCTTCTTGCTCCTGGCATTTTAGTTGCCTCTTGTGACACGCATGGCTTACAGAGGAAGAATTCTGTTCCACTTCCCCATGGAGATAAGAGGAAATAAACAAGAACAAGAACTAGAAAGAAAATAGAAGAAAACTCAGAGGGGTATTTATATATATGTTTGTACATGTATGTGTAGTGTGACCTAAGTGTAAGTAGAAGTAGCAAGATGTACCTGAAATGTTGCACGTTTATGAGACAGAAAAAAGACACCAGCAATCCTACCATCGTGTAAAACAATTACAGGCTTCCGTTTTACACTCACTTGGCAGGACGGTAGTACCTCCCTGGGCGGTTGCTGTCTACCAACCTACTACCTATTAATTTTGTAGTTATAATTGTTAAAATTATTTCCAGCATAGAGGATGAAGAGTTTTTCATGCTATTGGTTGGTAACTGGTAGCCGAGCACAGGCCAAACTGCTCAAAAGATTTTTAATTCTAAATAAAAGTACAATGCCTGTGCTCTGAAGGAGGGATGGAGATATGTTGCAGTTTTTAAACTGTAGTATCAGCACACCTTTGGCAGGACAGTAAGAGAGTGAGTGATGATTAAAGTGTTTCTTTTTTTCGGATCACCCTGCCTTGGTAGAAAATGGCCGCTGTGTTAACAAAAATAAGAAAATCTAGCAATATCCAGTGCTAGCACCACTTGGGAATTGTGCTACCACAAATTTGAGAAAAGTAAATACACTATTTGTAGCTTGTGTTATCAACGGCTCCTGACAACATGACTAGTTTCAAATTTAAAGACACTTATATTCAGAACACCAGATTATCGACATCCTCATGTACATACATTCTATTTCTTGAAGTTTGTCTTAACTACCATTCTACCACTATAGTGTGTTCTATTAACAACCCATCACAGTGAAGATATTTCTAATTATTTATGTGACTACTGGTTCAGTGTGCTTTACTTACAACCCACCACAATGAAGATACAGTGGACCCCTGGTTAATGATATTTTTTCATTCCAGAAGTATGTTTAGGTGCCAGTACTGACCGAATTTGTTCCCATAAGGAATATTGCGAAGTAGATTAGTCCATTTCAGACCCCCAAACATACACGTACAAACGCACTTACATAAATACACTTACATAATTGGTCGCATTGGGAGGTGATCGTTAAGCGGGGGTCCACTGTATTTCTAATTATTTATGTGACTACTGGTTCAGTGTGCTCTACTTACAAACCATCACAGTGAAGATATTTCTGATTATATATATATGCTTGTTAGGTTCAGTGTGTTCAAGTTAGATAAAATGATGTGCAACTAACATGACAATTTATTGTGGAGCCATTTCACTCTCCAGGATCTTTGTCAGGTGTTACAAAATATATAGGGACACACAAGGTTTATACAGAAAACAGTGTGGAGTGAAAAGGCATACCGTATTTTGCTGCTTATTAGACACATTTTTTCCATAAAATGTCTCCAAAAACCAGCCTGCATCCTATAAACTGAAGGTCAGTGACAGGAGCTATAAGTTTGGGGCGTGGGGTGGGTTGTAGCTCTCCCATTTACGTCTGATACTGAGCCACTGAAACTAAAAAAAGTCTTATAAGCCACAAAATATGGTAAGCACTGTAGTAGGCTAAGTGGCCCACACTGTTGGTAGTAGTAGTAGTAGTGGAGGTAACTGATGGTGACTATGTGATGGCAGGGTTTATTGTTTTGATGACAACAACACTTACTAATACTTCAGAGGTGACAAAGTTGCCTTTATTCTGTTTAATAGTGTTTGATATGACGATTAAAGATGATTCAAAGCATTTTTGTCTGCAAAAATTTAGTTGTTTAATCACAAGGCAGGCATTGTTAAATCTCATCAAATGATTGGTGGAATTCCTTTGTTGTACACATGCATTGCTCAAGTTATTGTTCCTGCACGTGTGTTCTTTTACCTAATATATTGTCAGTAATTCTGCCAAAATTATTACATCACTGTGTTCAATTTACAATTGTCACACTCAAGATATTTCTAATTATTTGTGACTAATTCAGTTCAATGTGTTCTACTCACTACCCTGAAACATGATGTTTCTAATGGTCCGAGTCAGACCAAAACATCGTCATAAGTTTGTCTCCTACATTCGGGTTATTTTGTACCGTTCCAATCACGGTATTATGCCTTTTTATTCTTCATGTCTATTAGTTATTTTTTTTTTTTTTTTTATTATCACACCGGCCGATTCCCACCAAGGCAGGGTGGCCCGAAAAAGAAAAACTTTCTCCATCATTCACTCCATCACTGTCTTGCCAGAAGGGTGCTTTACACTACAGTTTTTAAACTGCAACATTAACACCCCTCCTTCAGAGTGCAGGCACTGTACTTCCCATCTCCAGGACTCAAGTCCGGCCTGCCGGTTTCCCTGAATCCCTTCATAAATGTTACTTTGCTCACACTCCAACAGCACGTCAAGTATTAAAAACCATTTGTCTCCATTCACTCCTATCAAACACGCTCACGCATGCCTGCTGGAAGTCCAAGCCCCTCGCACACAAAACCTCCTTTACCCCCTCCCTCCAACCCTTCCTAGGCCGACCCCTACCCCGCCTTCCTTCCACTACAGACTGATACACTCTTGAAGTCATTCTGTTTCGCTCCATTCTCTCTACATGTCCGAACCACCTCAACAACCCTTCCTCAGCCCTCTGGACAACAGTTTTAGTAATCCCGCACCTCCTCCTAACTTCCAAACTACGAATTCTCTGCATTATATTCACACCACACATTGCCCTCAGACATGACATCTCCACTGCCTCCAGCCTTCTCCTCGCTGCAACATTCATCACCCACGCTTCACACCCATATAAGAGCGTTGGTAAAACTATACTCTCATACATTCCCCTCTTTGCCTCCAAGGACAAAGTTCTTTGTCTCCACAGACTCCTAAGTGCACCACTCACTCTTTTTCCCTCATCAATTCTATGATTCACCTCATCTTTCATAGACCCATCTGCTGACACGTCCACTCCCAAATATCTGAATACGTTCACCTCCTCCATACTCTCTCCCTCCAATCTGATATTCAATCTTTCATCACCTAATCTTTTTGTTATCCTCATAACCTTACTCTTTCCTGTATTCACCTTTAATTTTCTTCTTTTGCACACCCTACCAAATTCATCCACCAATCTCTGCAACTTCTCTTCAGAATCTCCCAAGAGCACAGTGTCATCGGCAAAGAGCAGCTGTGACAACTCCCACTTTGTGTGTGATTCTTTATCTTTTAACTCCACGCCTCTTGCCAAGACCCTCGCATTTACTTCTCTTACAACCCCATCTATAAATATATTAAACAACCACGGTGACATCACACATCCTTGTCTAAGGCCTACTTTTACTGGGAAAAAATTTCCCTCTTTCCTACATACTCTAACTTGAGCCTCACTATCCTCGTAAAAACTCTTCACTGCTTTCAGTAACCTACCTCCTACACCATACACTTGCAACATCTGCCACATTGCCCCCCTATCCACCCTGTCATACGCCTTTTCCAAATCCATAAATGCCACAAAGACCTCTTTAGCCTTATCTAAATACTGTTCACTTATATGTTTCACTGTAAACACCTGGTCCACACACCCCCTACCTTTCCTAAAGCCTCCTTGTTCATCTGCTATCCTATTCTCCGTCTTACTCTTAATTCTTTCAATTATAACTCTACCATACACTTTACCAGGTACACTCAACAGACTTATCCCCCTATAATTTTTGCACTCTCTTTTATCCCCTTTGCCTTTATACAAAGGAACTATGCATGCTCTCTGCCAATCCCTAGGTACCTTACCCTCTTCCATACATTTATTAAATAATTGCACCAACCACTCCAAAACTATATCCCCACCTGCTTTTAACATTTCTATCTTTATCCCATCAATCCCGGCTGCCTTACCCCCTTTCATTTTACCTACTGCCTCACGAACTTCCCCCACACTCACAACTGGCTCTTCCTCACTCCTACAAGATGTTATTCCTCCTTGCCCTATACACGAAATCACAGCTTCCCTATCTTCATCAACATTTAACAATTCCTCAAAATATTCCTTCCATCTTCCCAATACCTCTACCTCTCCATTTAATAACTCTCCTCTCCTATTTTTAACTGACAAATCCATTTGTTCTCTAGGCTTTCTTAACTTGTTAATCTCACTCCAAAACTTTTTCTTATTTTCAACAAAATTTGTTGATAACATCTCACCCACTCTCTCATTTGCTCTCTTTTTACATTGCTTCACCACTCTCTTAACTTCTCTCTTTTTCTCCATATACTCTTCCCTCCTTGCATCACTTCTACTTTGTAAAAACTTCTCATATGCTAACTTTTTCTCCCTTACTACTCTCTTTACATCATCATTCCACCAATCGCTCCTCTTCCCTCCTGCACCCACTTTCCTGTAACCACAAACTTCTGCTGAACACTCTAACACTACATTTTTAAACCTACCCCATACCTCTTCGACCCCATTGCCTATGCTCTCATTAGCCCATCTATCCTCCAATAGCTGTTTATATCTTACCCTAACTGCCTCCTCTTTTAGTTTATAAACCTTCACCTCTCTCTTCCCTGATGCTTCTATTCTCCTTGTATCCCATCTACCTTTTACTCTCAGTGTAGCTACAACTAGAAAGTGATCTGATATATCTGTGGCCCCTCTATAAACATGTACATCCTGAAGTCTACTCAACAGTCTTTTATCTACCAATACATAATCCAACAAACTACTGTCATTTCGCCCTACATCATATCGTGTATACTTATTTATCCTCTTTTTCTTAAAATATGTATTACCTATAACTAAACCCCTTTCTATACAAAGTTCAATCAAAGGGCTCCCATTATCATTTACACCTGGCACCCCAAACTTACCTACCACACCCTCTCTAAAAGTTTCTCCTACTTTAGCATTCAAGTCCCCTACCACAATTACTCTCTCACTTGGTTCAAAGGCTCCTATACATTCACTTAACATCTCCCAAAATCTCTCTCTCTCCTCTGCATTCCTCTCTTCTCCAGGTGCATACACGCTTATTATGACCCACTTCTCGCATCCAACCTTTACTTTAATCCACATAATTCTTGAATTTACACATTCATATTCTCTTTTCTCCTTCCATAACTGATCATTTAACATTACTGCTACCCCTTCCTTTGCTCTAACTCTCTCAGATACTCCAGATTTAATCCCATTTATTTCCCCCCACTGAAACTCTCCTACCCCCTTCAGCTTTGTTTCGCTTAGGGCCAGGACATCCAACTTCTTTTCATTCATAACATCAGCAATCATCTGTTTCTTGTCATCCGCACTACATCCACGCACATTTAAGCAACCCAGTTTTATAAAGTTTTTCTTCTTCTCTTTTTTAGTAATTGTATACAGGAGAAGGGGTTACTAGCCCATTGCTCCCGGCATTTTAGTCGCCTCATACGACACGCATGGCTTACGGAGGAAAGATTCTTTTCCACTTCCCCATGGACAATAGAAGAAATAAAAAAGAACAAGAGCTATTTAGAAAAAGGAGAAAAACCTAGATGTATGTATATATATATATATGCATGTGCGTGTCTGTGAAGTGTGACCAAAGTGTAAGTAGGAGTAGCAAGATATCCCTGTTATCTTAGCGTGTTTATGAGACAGAAAAAGAAACCAGCAATCCTACCATCATGCAAAACAGTTACAGGTTTTTGTTTCACAGTCATCTGGCAGGACGGTAGTACTTCCCTGGGTGGTTGCTGTCTACCAACCTACTACCTATTAGTTATCTTGACTAATTCAGTTGCATAGTTTGTTCTGTTCACTATCCTTACATTTAAGATACAATACGTATTTATAATTTTTTTATCTGACTCGTGCATTTGTTGAAGATATTTCTAATTAATTCTCCATGGGGAAGTGGAACAGAATTCTTCCTCCGTAAGCCATGCGTGTTGTAAGAGGCGACTAAAATGCCGGGAGCAAGGGGCTAGTAACCTCTTCTCCTGTATATATTACTAAATGTAAAAGGAGAAACTTTCGTTTTTCCTTTTGGGCCACCCCGCCTCGGTGGGATACAGCCGGTGTGTTGAAAGAAAGAAGAAGATTTCTAATTAATGGTATTTTATAGGAGTCATTTAGTTAGCATTTCTTAAATGCCTTGTGCTTACTTGTTTGTGATTATCAATTTAAAATGACAGGATTACAGCTGTTTTAGTGGTGTCCTTTTCATTAATCATAATTATCTTGATTATTATTATTATAATCAAAGAGGAAGGACTAAATAATTATTGTGAAATATTTCATTGGTTGTGGTGCATACTACCTCTTCTTTGAGTCCATTCCGGTTAGCTATCATTCTGTTTGTGAAGAAATACTTCTTACAGACATATTGATGTGTTGCATTCTTTAACCCGTAAACGGTCCAAACGTATATATACGTTTTTTCAACATTTGAAACTATGTAAAAAAAGTAGATCTTTTTGTTTTTTTACATTTGAAAATGTGTAAAAAAACTTTGATCTACCTTTTTTTTTGTTATATTTGAAAATATGTAAAAAAACGTAGATCTACTTTTGTAGCACCACACATGTGAACGTAGATCTGCTTGGACCGTTTACGGGTTAAACAGAATTTATCAATTTTGCTTATTCAGTAACACAAGTTTATTAAGTGATTTAAAGACATTAAAGAAGATATATATGTATAGTTATGCCACTTAAAGGAGATGCTTTCTCTTTGCACATCTTGTTGGTATCACATACCCTCTACAACTTTTTATTTTTTATTTATTAATTTGAACATGGTACGGAAAAGTACAAAAGAATACAGTTAAGTGCAGCATGCCAAAGCCCCTTGTATGCAGAGCATTACGGGCTGGCTTAAAATTAACTTAAGATTAACTAAGCAATGATGTAATCAGTGATAAAACATTATTGTAAACAGATAACAATAAAGCACAAATGAGTATTACAAAGATACTTTAATCAAGGAAAATCTTTCTTGGTCGACGTGTTACCCACAGCGGAACCTTATCAAACGATGGGTAAAACACAATAAAATTAAAGTTCTGCTGCTTAGTGTCTTTCAGTTATTATTTATCAACCTTCACCATCGTCTACCTGAGAATTATTTTGTCAAAAATTTTTGCATATATATTTTTGCTTTAACTCCACATCAACAAATTAATGTACCGTATTTATTAATTATAACTAATAAAAACTGATTTTAAGTTGCTGGTGGGCAGCACTTAAATTACAACTACGGTTTTGCCATGTAGAATATCTCTAAAAGCAACAAGTGGCAACTTCTAACAGAATAAAATGTTATAGATAATTTTGTACTGCAATCACGAACACAATTACCAACGCAAACAAATAACTGGGACAAGAATGAATTAGTATTATTACAAAGCTGTTGTTCACTGAGAACATTTGCAGATGTATTTCTTCACTAATTAACATTCCCTTATATTAACTTAACAGATTACAGTTGATTTGACTGGTTCAGGAGTCAGGTAGGGCATTTTATATGTGTAACAAACGTAAAACATATTTTATTTTCTAAGTATTGTACGTACTATGAGAGCAGAAATATACATATATCCATATTGCAGTATTTTCTCTAACCTAATGATGCAGTAACTTCTTTCTATAAAATATAGAGGCGAAACAACATGATATACATCACCATGTACAAGTCTGGCTTAGAGCAAGTAAGTTTATTCAGGTACTATACATAAATACAGTTACATAGATTATCATACATAGCAGCATATGTGTAGAGAACCTATGATTACCCAAAAAAGTCAAAGTGACTTATTTCCATTGGAAAACTCTTGAAACCCTTCATAAGTACATAGTATAACATTTTTTTCCATTGTCTGATGCTAAACTGAAATGGAGGCCATGATTGATCTATAAATTACATAACTGATCACAGCTCCTAAATGATGTAAGTAACATAAAGCTGAGTGCATCGATAAATTTAGTGATTTTGTCACAGTATT
Organism: Cherax quadricarinatus; assembly: GCF_038502225.1. Classification (NCBI taxonomy): domain Eukaryota; kingdom Metazoa; phylum Arthropoda; class Malacostraca; order Decapoda; family Parastacidae; genus Cherax; species Cherax quadricarinatus. The sequence goes on from NC_091387.1 coordinate 495,673, forward strand.
ACGATTATTCCAAGTTAAGGGTTCTTCATCCAAGAAATTGTAGCTATCCTCCCTCAAATCAAATCTGATTATGTATCTGCTATTCTCCAGGTGCTATATGACCCCTCCCCCTGTTTTTTTAACACACCGGCCATCTCTCACTGCGGCCCCTCACGGAAGGTTCCTTGAAGTTGGTGAGGGGCTCTTGATTTAGGGAATTGGATCTGTGTTCCAGTTCCCCGAATTAAACCTGAATGCCTTCCACATCCCCCCGGCACTGTATAATCCTATGGGTTTAGCGCTTCCCCTTGATTATAATAATAATAATCTCACTGCGGCAAGTGACCTAATAAAGAAGAAAAAAAATTTTCTTTTTACATTTACTGATTTATACAGGTGAAGGTTACTAGCACCTTGCTCCTGGCATCTTAGTTGCCTCTTAAGACCTCTTAAGACATGCATGACTTATAATAATAATATATCTTTATTTTTACAAGTACATGTACAAGGTATACAGGCCTAGCTGACATCAATGACATACTATATAGAAAGCTGCTTGTTATGCAGAGCATTTTGGACAAATTAGGTCAGTTTTGTCCCAGGATGCAACCCACACCAGTCCACTAACACCCAGGTACCCATTATTACTGATGGGTGAACATGGACAGCTGGTGTAAGGAAACACGCCCAATGTTTCCACCCCTTTGCCGGGAATTGAACCCGGACCCCTCACCGTGTGAAGTGAGAACTTTAGCCTCCAGGCCACGTGGCACAGGAGGAAGTCCCCTCAGGGGAGAGTCTTCGATGCTGGTGAGGGGCTCTTGATCTAGGGAATTGGATCTGTGTTCCAGAGCCTGAATGCTTTTTATCATCCCCCACCAGTGCTGTATAATCCTTATGGGTTTAATGCTCCCCCTGATAATAAGGATTCTTCTCCACTTCCCCACGGAGAATGGCCTCTAGGAATAGTAATAATAATGATGATAATAATCCAAATTGAGAAAACAAACATAGACTGGATAGTTTAACAAGTGACAGTTACAAACAACTGCACTGCTCAGTGCTATGACCCTTATGGGTTTAGCACTTCCCCTGTTTAAAATAATTTTTCCAGATTCACTTGAAGAAAAATGACTGAGCTAGAGCCAAAAGGATTATAGAAGAATTGTTAAGTGTGTTAAATGATCTCAACAAGGAGAGAATGGAAGAATATTAACAAAATTATTTAGAAAGACGAAACTAGTTTCTAACTCAAACTTGCTTCACAAATTCTAAATGAGTGATTACCAAGTCAATATGGAGGTGAAACAGCATGATATACACCACCAATAGTTTGTTATTATATTGCTGCGTATTTCTTCACTGGACTTGTGGTTGGACTTGTGGGTTTAGTACTTAGTTCTTACACAAAAATTTAATTATAATAACAGCACTTAGTTCTCATTGTAATAAAAATAATAATAATAATAATATTTCTTCACTACACTGCAAATTAATTCCCCACTACTCACCCTCGCTGGTCTCTGATCTGACATGTTACATATTTAGCACATCCTACCCACCAGCATTGTATGACCCTTGTGGGTTTAGCACTTGGTCCCCTCAAGGGAGATTCCAATTCCCTGAATTAAGCCTATATACCTTCCAACCCCTCCCCGCAAACAGGCGCTGTATAATTCTTAAGGGGTACATTAGAATGTACCACTCCATAACCTGTGTCAGTATAGAGTAAGAATTAGTATTAGTCTGCCCAAAATGCCTAGGCATGCTAGTGGCTTTCTTTGTACTTCATATTTTGTAATATGTAAATCACACATTCTAAACTTTACAAATAAATAAAAATTTTGATTTTGATAATAATAATTTTGATTATAATAATTAGTGCTTGGTGATTAGAGATGAATAGTTTTTTGGGACCTGATGAGTTGTTGGAGTGTGAGCCAAGTAATATTTTGCGAAGGGATTCAAGGAAACCTGTTAGCCAGACTTGAGTCCCGGAGGTGGGAAGTACAATGCCTGCACTCTAAAGGAGGGGTTTGGGATTTTTGCTGTTTAGAGTGACATCTAAACTGTCGTATCTGAGTGCAGTGCCTCTGGCAAGACAGTGATAGTGTGAATGATGATAAAAGTGTTTCTTTTTCTTTCTTGGGTCACCCTGCCTCTGTGGGAGACAGCCAGGGTGTTAAAAAAAAATATTCCCTACTAAGTTAAAAATACATTATTTTTATTATTCATGAACCATACAAAGTTCAAAGTGAATATATATAATTTGATACAGTGGCCTGTGGCCTGGTGGCAAAAGCTCTTGCTTCACACACTGAGGGGTCTGGGTTCGATTCCTGGCGAGGGCAGAAACGTTGGGTGCATTTCCCTACAGTAGCTGTCTATGTTCACCCATCAGTATAAAATGTCACTCTAAACAGCAAAAATCCCAAACCCCTCCTTTAGAGTGCAGGCATTGTACTTCCCACCTCCGGGACTCAAGTCTGGCTAACAGGTTTCCTTGAATCCCTTCGCAAAATATTACTTGGCTCACACTCCAACAACTCATCAGGTCCCAAAAAACTATTCGTCTCTAATCACCAAGCACTAATTAGTGGGTGTTAGTGGACTGGTGTGGGTTGCATCCAGGGGACAAAATTGACCTCTCTCAGCATAACAAGTGACTTTCTACACAGTAGTATGGCCTCTCTCAGCATAACAAGTGACTTTCTACACAGTAGTATGTCACTGATGTCAGCTAGGTCTGTATACAAGGTATACAGACCTAGCTGACTGTATACCTTGTATACAGATAATAGCTGACAATGAATATCTTTCAGACAATCGATATTTATCATATTATTATTATAATCAAGGAGAAGCGCTAAACCCGGAGGATTATACAGCGCCTGGGGATATAGCCTTTTATAACATAGGCACGACAAGAGAGGCACAGCTGCGTTGATACATTTTCCTTTTCATCAGCCAGCTTGGGGTAATAATCAAGGATCCCCATGGAAATCAAAAATTCTTAATGGAAAGCAAGGACCCCATGGAAATCAAGGACCCCTATGGAAATCAAGAATCCCCATGGAAATCAAGGACCCCATGGAAATCAAGGACCTGTATGGAAATCAAGAATTCCTAATGGAAATCAAGAATTCCTAATGAAAATCAAGGACCCCCATGAAAATCAAGGACCCCTATGGAAATCAAGAATCCACATAGAAATCAAGGATTTCCAATGTAAATCAAGGACCCCATGGAAATCAAGGGCCTGTATGGAAATAAAGAATTCCTGATGGAAATCAAGGACCCCATGGAAATCGAAGATTCCCAATCGAAATCAAGGATTCATAATGGAAATCAATTACCCCAGAGAAAATCAAGGCTCCCCATGGAAATAAGTCATCATAATTTGTGTTATCCTGGAGGATAATTTACACATACGTATGATAACTGTGCTTATGTGTACCAGTCTAAATAACATACATAAGTGCATAAGGATTATTATTATTATTATTAAGGGGAAGCGCTAAACCCGTAGGATTATACAGCGCCTGGGGGGGGGGATGTGGAAGGCATTCAGGCTTAATTCGGAGCACAGATCCAATTCCCTAAATCAAGAGCCCCTCACCAACTTCAAGGAACCTTCCGTGAAGGGTGCATAAGGAGGAAAGTTCTATGATAGAATAAGCTGTCAATGACCCTTAATACCCACAACATGAACTTGCTGATGTTTTAGTGGCCCTAAACCACCCAAAAAACACATCACAGTTTCTGTGCTTTAATTAAAACCTCCAGTGATCTAAGTGGACCTTAAAAACCAAGAAAAACAACAGAAAAAAAAAACAAGAAATAAGGCTGTATTTGCATCCTCATCTTAGGCCTAAGGTCAAAATCCTCCACGGCCTATGTAACAGGCCTTTTTATCCCTTATCTTTGGTATTTAAAAAAAAATTTACGTCTGGTAGCACAGCTCACACACATTGAGGTCCGGGGTTCGATCCCCGGTACGGGTTGAAACATTTGAACTTGTTTCCTTAAAGACACCTGCTGCCCATGTTCACCTAGTAGTAAGTAGGTACCTGGGTGTTAGTGGACTGGTGTGGGTCACATGCTGGGTGTTAGTGGACTGGTGTGGGTCACATCCTGGGTGTTAGTGGACTGGTGTGGGTCACATGCTGGGTGTTAGTGGACTGGTGTGGGTCACATCCTGGGTGTTAGTGGACTGGTGTGGGTGGCATCCTGGGTGTTAGTGGACTGGTGTGGGTCACATGCTGGGTGTTAGTGGACTGGTGTGAGCCACATGCTGGGTGTTAGTGGACTGGTGTGGGTCACATCCTGGGTGTTAGTGGACTGGTGTGGGTGGCATCCTGGGTGTTAGTGGACTGGTGTGAGCCACATCCTGGGTGTTAGTGGACTGGTGTGGGTCACATCCTGGGTGTTAGTGGACTGGTGTGGGTCACATCCTGGGTGTTAGTGGACTGGTGTGGGTCACATCCTGGGTGTTAGTGGACTGGTGTGGGTCGCATCCTGGGTGTTAGTGGACTGGTGTGGGTCACATCCTGGGTGTTAGTGGACTGGTGTGGGTGGCATCCTGGGTGTTAGTGGACTGGTGTGGGTCACATCCTGGGTGTTAGTGGACTGGTGTGGGTCACATCCTGGGTGTTAGTGGACTGGTGTGGGTCACATCCTGGGTGTTAGTGGACTGGTGTGGGTCACATGCTGGGTGTTAGTGGACTGGTGTGGGTCACATCCTGGGTGTTAGTGGACTGGTGTGGGTGGCATCCTGGGTGTTAGTGGACTGGTGTGGGTCACATGCTGGGTGTTAGTGGACTGGTGTGAGCCACATGCTGGGTGTTAGTGGACTGGTGTGGGTCACATCCTGGGTGTTAGTGGACTGGTGTGGGTGGCATCCTGGGTGTTAGTGGACTGGTGTGAGCCACATCCTGGGTGTTAGTGGACTGGTGTGGGTCACATCCTGGGTGTTAGTGGACTGGTGTGGGTCACATCCTGGGTGTTAGTGGACTGGTGTGGGTCACATCCTGGGTGTTAGTGGACTGGTGTGGGTCGCATCCTGGGTGTTAGTGGACTGGTGTGGGTCACATGCTGGGTGTTAGTGGACTGGTGTGAGCCACATGCTGGGTGTTAGTGGACTGGTGTGGGTCACATCCTGGGTGTTAGTGGACTGGTGTGGGTGGCATCCTGGGTGTTAGTGGACTGGTGTGAGCCACATCCTGGGTGTTAGTGGACTGGTGTGGGTCACATCCTGGGTGTTAGTGGACTGGTGTGGGTCACATCCTGGGTGTTAGTGGACTGGTGTGGGTCACATCCTGGGTGTTAGTGGACTGGTGTGGGTCGCATCCTGGGTGTTAGTGGACTGGTGTGGGTCACATCCTGGGTGTTAGTGGACTGGTGTGGGTGGCATCCTGGGTGTTAGTGGACTGGTGTGGGTCACATCCTGGGTGTTAGTGGACTGGTGTGGGTCACATCCTGGGTGTTAGTGGACTGGTGTGGGTCGCATCCTGGGTGTTAGTGGACTGGTGTGGGTCACATCCTGGGTGTTAGTGGACTGGTGTGGGTGGCATCCTGGGTGTTAGTGGACTGGTGTGGGTCACATCCTGGGTGTTAGTGGACTGGTGTGGGTCACATCCTGGGTGTTAGTGGACTGGTGTGGGTGGCATCCTGGGTGTTAGTGGACTGGTGTGGGTCACATCCTGGGTGTTAGTGGACTGGTGTGGGTCACATCCTGGGTGTTAGTGGACTGGTGTGGGTGGCATCCTGGGACAAAACTGACCTAATTTGTGGGAAATGCTCAGCATAACAAGGGACTTTCTATATAGTAGTATGTCACTGATGTCAACTATGGTCTGTATACCTTGTACATGTACTTGTATACCTTGTACATGTACTTGTATACCTTGTACATGTACTTGTATACCTTGTACATGTACTTGTATACCTTGTACATGTACTTGTATACCTTGTACATGTACTTGTATACCTTGTACATGTACTTGTATACCTTGTACATATACTTGTATACCTTGTACATGTACTTGTATACCTTGTACATGTACTTGTATACCTTGTACATATACTTGTATACCTTGTACATGTACTTGTATACCTTGTACATGTACTTGTATACCTTGTACATGTACTTGTATACCTTGTACATATACTTGTATACCTTGTACATGTACTTGTATACCTTGTACATGTACTTGTATACCTTGTACATGTACTTGTATACCTTGTACATATACTTGTATACCTTGTACATGTACTTGTATACCTTGTACATGTACTGATATACCTTGTACATGTACTTGTATACCTTGTACATGTACTGGTATACCTTGTACATGTACTTGTATACCTTGTACATGTACTGGTATACCTTGTACATGTACTTGTATACCTTGTACATGTACTGGTATACCTTGTACATGTACTGGTATACCTTGTACATGTACTTTTATACCTTGTACATGTACTGGTATACCTTGTACATGTACTTGTATACCTTGTACATGTACTTGTATACCTTGTACATGTACTTGTATACCTTGTACATGTACTTGTATACCTTGTACATGTACTTGTATACCTTGTACATGTACTTGTATACCTTGTACATGTACTTGTATACCTTGTACATGTACTTGTATACCTTGTACATATACTTGTATACCTTGTACATGTACTTGTATACCTTGTACATGTACTTGTATACCTTGTACATGTACTTGTATACCTTGTACATATACTTGTATACCTTGTACATGTACTTGTATACCTTGTACATGTACTTGTATACCTTGTACATGTACTTGTATACCTTGTACATATACTTGTATACCTTGTACATGTACTTGTATACCTTGTACATGTACTTGTATACCTTGTACATGTACTTGTATACCTTGTACATATACTTGTATACCTTGTACATGTACTTGTATACCTTGTACATGTACTTGTATACCTTGTACATATACTTGTATACCTTGTACATGTACTTGTATACCTTGTACATGTACTTGTATACCTTGTACATGTACTTGTATACCTTGTACATGTACTTGTACACCTTGTACATGTACTTGTATACCTTGTACATATACTTGTATACCTTGTACATGTACTTGTATACCTTGTACATGTACTTGTATACCTTGTACATATACTTGTATACCTTGTACATGTACTTGTATACCTTGTACATATACTTGTATACCTTGTACATGTACTTGTATACCTTGTACATGTACTTGTACACCTTGTACATGTACTGGTATACCTTGTACATGTACTTGTACACCTTGTACATGTACTGGTATACCTTGTACATGTACTGGTAGAAATAAAGATATATTATCAATGACATTCTATTATATAGAAAGTCGCTTGTTATGGAGAGCATTTCCTGCAAATCAGGCCAATTTTGTCCCAGGATGCGACCCACACCAGTCCACTAACATCCAGGTACCTACTTACTGCTAGGTGAACATGGGCAGCACGTGTCTTATGAAAACACGTCCCTAATGTTTTCCAGCCGTACCGGAGGCTGAAATCCGGCCCTCAGTGTGTGACCTGAGTGCGCTGCCAATCATAGTGTGACGATAGTGCCAATTTACCCCCTATTATTATTACAATCATGACTAAGTGTTAAACCCACCAGGGTCATAGAGTATTGCAATTTCCCCTAATGGAAAACTAGGGGGAAAATAATGGCTAAATCTTCATAATTTACAACCAATATATGTCTAGAGTATTATGTGTTTATCACCCCTCAAGGAAGGTTCCTTGATGTTGGTGAGGGGCTCTTGATTTAGGGAATTGGATCTGTGCTCCAGTTCCCCGAATTAAGCCTGAATGCCTTCCACATCCCCCCCCCCAGGCGCTGTATAATCCTACGGGTTTAGCGCTTCCCCCTTGATTATAATAATAATAATGTGTTTATCAGATCTATTGTATAATATTATATTCTCTTTAACTGCAATTAGTAACCTAAATATACCTTAAAAAAGTTTTTATTTAGATATTCCATATTACATAAATTATCGTATTTTACGGTGTCGAATAAGTTTTTATCCCCAGAAAATAATGTGTACATTTAGCTAGAATCATGGAAGCCAAAAGTTACATTGCTCATAGGCCTCAACCTAAGCCTCGAGAAGTGTTTCAGTACTAGATAGTAATCTTAGCTGCTGTATATGACACAGTAATGAATTGTGTAATCTAATCTTTATAAAATAATGTCTAAACAACAAAAATAATCATAAATTATGGGAGACCATAATTGCTCTAATGTGATTTAACTATATCTAGTTTAGAATAAGTGGTTTGTGTATCTTCGATAATTCTCAGTGAATAAGCAGAACAGTATCTCATATTTTACACTTCTTCATGTTTGTATTTTTTCAATATACCGTGTATTTTTTTTTTTTTTTTATCACACCGGCCGATTCCCACCAAGGCAGGGTGGCCCGAAAAAGAAAAACTTTCACCATCATTCACTCCATCACTGTCTTGCCATTAAAATTTTAGTCAAATGGTCATTTCTCACCAAAGTAAGGTGACCCAAAAAAGAAGAAACACTTTCATCGTCAGTCACTCCATCACTGTCTTGCCAGAGGTGTCTTTATACTACAGTTCAAGAACTGCAACATATCTGCACCCCTCCTTCAGAGTGCAGGCACTGTACTTTCCATCTGCACCCCTCCTTCAGAGTACAGGCACTGTACTTTCCATCTGCACCCCTCCTTCAGAGTACAGGCACTGTACTTTCCATCTGCACCCCTCCTTCAGAGTGCAGGCACTGTACTTTCCATCTGCACCCCTCCTTCAGAGTGCAGGCACTGTACTTTCCATCTGCACCCCTCCTTCAGAGTGCAGGCACTGTACTTTCCATCTCTACCCCTCCTTCAGAGTGCAGGCACTGTACTTTCCATCTCCACCCCTCCTTCAGAGTGCAGGCACTGTACTTCCCACCTCCAGGACTCAAGTCCGGTAATAATGTCTGACTATTTTTCAGGTCACACAAATTCGAACATGTGTGAAGAAGGTTCAGCCAGTGTAGAGAGCTTACCTTCACTGCCTGGTGCTGATGAAGAGGTGGGAGAATATTATTTTGAGTCAGACCCTCTGGCTCTGAAAGAGAACCCTGATTACCAGCAACTGATCAAGGCTATGGTCAAGTTACAAGCACAACGCACGAAGGCTGTTAAGGTAATTAAGAAACTTCGGTGGGAAGTATCTGGTAATGTTTTACAGTCTGAAGCTCTTCTGTATTGCAGTACTCTACTGTATTTCATTATACAATACAAATTTATTTCTTTTCTGCAGTATGTAAAATGTACTTTACATGTAATAAAATAATGTTAATCACAAAGGAAAGCCACTAGTCAAACAGTGTGACTTATTTCCAGTAAGTGCACACTACATACTTCACTAATATGGTAGGTTAGGCTCCACACCGCTGTTGTAAGGCCTGTATTGCCTTAAAGCAAATCACAGCCTTTTTTTTTTTTTCACTTGCCAGTGCATATAAAAGCCTAAAAACATGATTACACTATCATTTATTAAGTATGCAGTAGCACTAGGCCTAAAAAAATTATACAAAGTAAAAATAATTTTTTTTTAAATTACTAAAGACCATCTTAAGAGCAAATTAAGCACCAAAAATAATAAATATGAATATACAGCCTCTCCTCACTTAGCGACGTACTTGTTTACCAACAATTCGGACTTACGATGACCTCTCTGACCAGTATGCATATCTAAATAATGTACATTAGAGCTAATTTCCTCTATTCTGTTTATTACAGTACACTACTGTACAAACATCAAAAAATATACCAGAAATATAAATGGTGCAAAAATGACATTAAAACAGTATCAAAGATGGCTGACACAAACCCACTACCATTATACTGCACTCCTCACTTACCCATGAATTATTTACCGACCTGGTCTTAACCCTTTGACTGTCGCAACCCCCAATCCTGAGGTGTCTCCTGGTGTCACAAAATTTAAAAAAAAAAAAAAAAATTATTTTTTCTTATGAAATGATAGAGAATCTTTTCCCGATTGTAATGACACCAAAAAAACGAAATTTGATGGAAAACTGACGGAATTATGCTCTCGCGAAGTTAGCGACCTCAGCGATGTTTACAAATCGGCGATTTCGCCAACTTTGAGCAATATTTTCAGCAAATTCCATTGTTCCAGTCGCCAAAACTCATAGCTATTTCTTTAGAACTCCATTTTTTCTATCGATTGAGCACAAGAAACTGCCCATTTACCGATTTCAACTACCTAATAATGTGGTCAGAAATTTGGAATTTGGCCAATTTCACGAGAACTAAAAAATATGACAATTTCAAAATAAGGTCCAGAATGAACAATGCAGACATTCCTGGCTCTAAAATAACATTTTCTTTGCTCATCAGTCACGTCTCCAGGCCCCTCTGATATTATTCTTGCTTTCTATTTTGAATTTTTATTCAAACAAAAAATAGAAGATTTACTATTATGCGGACTACTGCAATACTGTAATATTTGTATAAATAACATCAACCCATTCGTGACTGCATATTAGAATGGCTAGTTGGACATTTATTGGAAAATGGCATCATTTGTTTACTTTTGAACATTGGCAAAAATCAAACATTTCCCCTACTTTGAGCTCCATTTCTAGGTTCTTTTTATAGTAAAATCAATCAAAATCACCTCTATTTCTATAAAATGTTTTCCATTCTATCAAATGAGACCAAGAAAGTGAGAATACAACCATAAATACTATACGAAAATAGACCACAAAGTTAGCATTTTAATAAAAAAAACGGTCGGATTTTTTTTTTCTCATTATGCACTGTGTGCTCCAGGATTTTTTTTATATGGTGCACACTGACCACACAGACCCATTCTCTCACATGTGGGCCTACCAGCTTTCTCCTGCTTGATTTGAAGCCGCTAGAATTTATGAGTATATATACGTCAAACATGGTACCTCGTAAGACGTACATATACGGCCGCGACAGTCAAAGGGTTAAGAACGGAACTCCATCGTTAAGTGAGGAGAGGCGGTAATTGGAAAGTGCCATATTAGTAAGGCACTCTAAAGCGAGCACTGCATTAATTAACAAGGTATGCTTGTATTCAGTCAGGTAATGACAGAGGAAGTCTCTGTTACAGCCATCCACTTGTCTATCATAAAAGTTAGTGTAATATCTTAATTATGCAACCCATACCCATCCTGTGGGTGGTAGTCAAAAGATTACAGAGGTACATAATGGGTCCAGGGACTGTACCCCGAGTTTACAAAGGTAATGAATTTGATTAGGAGGAGGAGCAGCTAAACTATATATTGTACATAAAAAAAATTGCATACTGATTATTTCTTCTGAGAAGCTTGTGTAGTGTTGTTTCAAGGCTTATTATTTTTATTTCCACAAGATATAAATACAGAAGCAGAAAAATTGTAAAAGATTTTGAAGGCTGACAATGTGCTTAATGAGTTGACAGTACAGCTATTCATAAATGCAAAAAATGTGCATAAAACAGAACAGTAATATAGGTGTTTGTCAGTAGCTTCATATACAGTACAGTACTTGCCACTTGCTCAAAATATTGCAAGACTAAATTTACTTACATTGTAAAAAATTTTTTTAGCTTGTAAAAGTGAAATATATGTTTGCTGTCTGAGGATTCTGTCTCTCAGACACTGTCAGACACTGCAACTTCTTGGGATCTTAATACAGTGGACCCCCGGTTAACGATATTTTTTCACTCCAGAAGTATGTTCAGGTGCCAGTACTGACCGAATTTGTTCCCATAAGGAATATTGTGAAGTAGATTAGTCCATTTCAGACCCCCAAACATACACGTACAAACGCACTTACATAAATACACTTACATAATTGGTCGCATTCGGAGGTGATCGTTATGCGGGGGTCCACTGTACTTAGGAATTCTTAGCTTGCCTAATTCTTGGGCACGACCTACTTCCACAATGAACAAATGTGACACCACCTATGACTGCTGCACCTCTCCTGCCATACGGTTTATAAGCTGCTTCTCCGCCCATATGCCGTATTCTATTCAAGATTGATAGACTGAACACATCGACTCAAGGTTGAGGGACTGATTACCTCATTCTCCTCCTGTTCTTCAAGTTTCTCCTACGTATGGACTGATGAAGCCACTGTGTGGCGAAACATTTCCTCAATAAAGATACCCAAGAGTTGCACTTGTGTCTAATTTATCATCCTCTCAGAGGTAATTGTGATATCTTGCTCAAGTTTTGTGTGGGTTTTTGTGAGGTCTCTCAGTAGGTCTGTGTGGGGTCTCTTAGTAGGTCTTTTTGGGGTCTCTTAGTAGGTCTTTTTGGGGTCTCTTAGTAGGTCTTTGTGAGGTCTCTTAGTAGGTCTTTGTGGGGTTTCTTAGTAGGTCTTTGTGAGGTCTCTAAGTAGGTCTTTGTGGGGTCTCTTAGTAGGTCTTTGTGGGGTTTCTAAGTAGGTCTTTGTGAGGTCTGTCAATAGGTCTTTGTGGGGTCTGTCAGTAGGCCTTTGTGGGGTCTCTCAATAGGCCTTTGTGAGGTCTGTCAGTAGGTCTTTTTGAGGTCTCTTGGTAGGTCTTTGTGTGAAATAATTAATATTATATCACTGAATCCTAAGACTAACCTTATTCATTTACATTTATCTATATACACTATTTTTTAAAATAAACTTGATTCATTGTTTTAGCTTCAAGAAACTCAAGTGTTTTTTTCCTTTTTTGAGGATATGGAACGACTGCAAGAAGCAAGAGAGGAGGCACTACGTGATCCTTTAGAATTTGTGACAGCACTGCAAAATGGCGTATGTTTGAATCTTCCTGGTCCTCAGGAAATCACACAGGTACGGTTCATTATTAACCCCCAATTTGGAGGGGAAATGTTAAATGACATTTCAGTCCCTTATGGCCCATTAGCATGTCTAGAAAGAACAAAAAGGCACAATACCATTACTGGAACAACACATAAATAACCCGCACATAGGAGAGAGAAACTTCAGACGATGTTTTGGTCCGACTTTCACCATTTACAGTCACAGTGTGACTTGTAAATGGTCAAAATTGGACCGAAACGTCATCTTAAGTTTCCCTCTCCTATGTGCGGGTTATTTGTGTATCATCCTGTACCAAATGAGAGAAAATTAAAGGTCAGAAGACAGGTCAGGTTAAGTGGTATGGAGAAAACCAAGGTCAGGCCAGGTCATGTGTTCTGAAGAACAGAGTATGTGCCAGTGTACAGCAAAAAGAAGGTATCAACAGAAGCGAAACTAAAACTGTTTATGTAAGGAATGATGTGTATAAATGTTTAATTTTACAAAGGTGGGATCTGAAGGCTAGAAGAGGGAGAGTTTTGGCTGAGGTGTCGCTTATGGAATGACTATGACCTTTAATTTTGACGGAAATGCTGTTAGTGTCACCAAGACAATACAGTGGACCCCTGCCTTACGATTTAATTTCATTCCAGAAGTATGTTCAGGTGCCGTTACCGAACGAATTTGATCCCATAAGGAATATTGTGAACTAGATCAGTCCATTTCAGACCCCCAAAAATACACGTACAAAAGCACTTACATAAATACACTTACATAATTGGTCGCATTGGAAGCTGATCGTAAGGCGGGGGTCCACTGTACTTGTTTTGTATTCTTAAAGTCTGTCAGAAAAGTAAATGGCCAGTTTCAACAATGGCCTGAAGAGGGAAAGGGGATCATGAAATGTTTGACTACATTTAATATAACGGCTGCTCCACGACTTACGATGATTCAGCTCATGATATTTTGACTTTACGATGATGCAAAAGTAATTACTATGGGGATGAAACTTAGGATAATTATCCAGCATGAAGGCAGGAAGTCCATAACTTTATTTATTTACTTTTCAATACTGGTATTTAGTTAGTTTTTATTTTTTTTATTAGCACACTGGCCGATTCCCACCAAGGCAGGGTAGCCCGAAAAAGAAAAACTTTCACCCCATTACTGTCTTGCCAGAAGGGTGCTTTACACTACAGTTTTTAAACTGCAACATTAACACCCCTCCTTCAGAGTGCAGGCACTGTACTTCCCATCTCCAGGACTCAAGTCCGGCCTGCCGGTTTCCCTGAATCCCTTCATAAATGTTACTTTGCTCACACTCCAACAGCACATCAAGTATTAAAATAATTTGTCTCCATTCACTCCTATCACACACGCTCACGCATGCCCGCTGGAAGTTCAAGCCCCTCGCACACAAAACCTCCTTTACCCCCTCCCTCCAACCTTTCCTAGGCCGACCTCTACCCCGCCTTCCTTCCACTACAGACTGATACACTCTTGAAGTCATTCTGTTTCGCTCCATTCTCTCTACATGTCCGAACCACCTCAACAACCCTTCCTCAGCCCTCTGGACAACAGTTTTGGTAATCCCGCACCTCCTCCTAACTTCCAAACTACGAATTCTCTGCATTATATTCACACCACACATTGCCCTCAGACATGACGTCTCCACTGCCTCCAGCCTTCTCCTCGCTGCAACATTCATCACCCACGCTTCACACCCATATAAGAGCGTTGGTAAAACTATACTCTCATACATTCCCCTCTTTGCCTCCAAGGACAAAGTTCTTTGTCTCCACAGACTCCTAAGTGCACCACTCACTCTTTTTCCCTCATCAATTCTGATTCACCTCATCTTATTTAGTTAGTTATAGTAACTACTTGTTTATTTACTTATTAACTGACAGTTACAGTATTTATTTACTTATTTATTTAGCATATCATATTCATATTTGACTTCCAGTATTTTCGACTTACAATTGTTTCATTAGAATGTAACTTCATTGTAAGTCAAGGATCACCTATATTTTGCCAACTTAGGTTTGATTCAGAAACTAAATACAGTGGTACTCCGAGTTTCGAACTTTCTTCGTTCCAGAAGGCTGGTCGAGTGCCGATACCGAACGAATTTGTTCCCATAAGAAATAATGTAAATTAGATTAGTCCGTTTCAGACCTCCAAAAATACACTTACATAATTGGTCAAATTGGGAGCTGTACGAAACTCGGGGTACCACTCTATTACAGTGGAACCTCAAAAATCGAACTGCTCCCAACTCAACCAATTATGTAAGTGTATTTTTGTAAGTGCTTTTATAAGTGTATTTTTGAGGGTCTCAAATGGACTAATCTAATTTACATTATTCCTGATGGGAATAAATTCGTTCGGTAGCGACACTTGAACAGCCTTCTGGACCGAAGAAAGTTCTATATTTGAGGTTCCACTGTACTTTATTCAGTATTTGCATATAAAACTTTCTTTAGCAATTGTGAATTTATAGTTTTGATAAAAATGATATTCTATTTATGCTTAATGCATTTTTTCTTTGAACTAGATTCCACACATTGAATGGGAGAAATATAACGTTAAGTCCATCATGCAAGGCATGAGACCAAACACACGTAAACGTGTTCTTCAGGAGAACTTAGCGGCACAGCAGCCAGTTCAGGTAAGATGTTCACTGCTAATAAATAACACTAACTTTATTGGGATGAAGTAGATTAAATCTACAAAATGTACTGGTACTACAGTGGAACCTTGGTACTCAGTAGATAAATCTACAAAATGTACTGGTACTACAGTGGAACCTTGGTACTCAGTAGGTTAAATCTACAAAATGTACTGATACTACAGTGGAACCTTGGTACTCAGTAGGTTAAATCTACAAAATGTACTGATACAGTGGAACCTTGGTACTCAGTAGGTTAAATCTACAAAATGTACTGGTATTACAGTGGAAGCTCGGTACTCAAACATAATTCGTGCCAGAAGGTTGTTCGAGTGCTGATCTGTTCCATTTTCTTGATTGATGGACGGGTGAAATGTTTCGAGACCCAAACGTTGTTCAAAGTGTCTCATTTATCAATTTCATTAAGTTGTTTGAGAGTTAGAGCTGTTAAGAAGTGGGTGTTAATGCATTAAGGGTTAGTAAAAAATGGGTTTGGTCCATATTTTGTGAATATTATAATAAAAAATATAAAGAGTTGAAAAATTATTAAATATACAGTGGACCCCCGCATAACGATCACCTCCGAATGCGACCAATTATGTAAGTGTATTTAAGTAAGTGCGTTTGTACGTGTATGTTTGGGGGTCTGAAATGGACTAATCTACTTCACAATATTTCTTATGGGAACAAATTCGGTCAGTACTGGCACCTGAACATACTTCTTGAGTGAAAAAATATCGTTAACCGGGGGTCCACTGTACATCAATAATAATAATGTAGTACTTGCAGTTATAATTCATTAATGATCATAAAATGAAAAGCAATAATTTTTTACAGGGTAATATACAGTTGCTTAATATTGATTAAAAGTAAAACAATAACACAATAATTCTTCTTACAGGACAGCAAAGAGTCATTTAATGACGATGCAAAAATTTTGGTACGAGGTCGGATATATGACGGAAGCAAACCTCAAACCTTCAATCAGATCTGGACTGATGAGGAGCAGCGCAAGTTAGTCCACTTACTTTTATATACTACTTGCTTTATCAGGTTGAAATATTTTGTTGTACATATATGTTGGATGGTTGAGAGGAAAGGCGGTTCCTTTATTGTTCAGTGCCATGGCAGCACGCTACCCATAGAGGAGGAGGCCTAGTCCTGGCTATTAAGAGCCCTTTAGGGGTGGAGGTGTGACATACAGAATATGTTATGTGTGGTTCATTCTTAGAGGCAACACCAAGGGTGTTGAAGCCCTTTATAACAGCATCAAGATGCATCCCTTTAACAGTCAGTCATCAAGCTTTCAAGATATTCCCCTCAAGGAAGGTTCCTTGATGTTGGTGAGGGGCTCTTGATTTAGGGAATTGGATCTGTGCTCCAGTTCTCAGAATTAAGCCTGAATGCCTTCCACATCATCCCCCCAGGCGCTGTATAATCCTCCGGGTTTAGCGCTTCTCCTTGATTATAATAATAATAATAATTCAAGATAAATCTTGTTTAACCCATCAATGTGCTTGACCTTTGAGGAGGAATGACTAAATGAAGGCGAAGGGTTCTTGATCTGAGACATTGGAGATACCCTCTCCTTCTTTGGATCACACTTGATTACTTCTCATTTCCCATGTACTGTACTGTAAGATAAGATTTCTTCAGATTTTTAACCCAGAGGGTTAACCACCCAGGACAGCCCAAGAAAGTCAGTGCATCATCGAGGACTGTCTGTCTTATTTCCATTGTGATTTTTCAGTCTTGTCCCCTAGGATGTGACCCACACCAGTCAGCTAACACCCAGGTACCTACTTACTGCTACATGAACAGGGACAGCGAGTGTAAGGTAACATGCCCAACATTTCCACCTGTCGGGGATCAAACCACAGACACTCGGTGTGTGAGGTTAGAGTGTTGCCAACCAAGCCATGGGACACCTGTATGACTCGTATAGGTTAAGTGTTTCCACACAAATCTTGCATCCTCCGGTGGAGTGTACCTCCTGTTTTGCAGAGGACAGTAAAATACAACCTGCAACGTAGGTCCTATTTTACGGCAGATAATAGAATTCAACATTCACATAACCTGCACTACATGCAAGGTTAATATTGGACATTTTATGAATGTAATGGTGATGTAAGTGATAATATTGCCTGCAGAATCTTAGTATACAGTGGTCCCTCGTTTTTCGTAATTAATCCATTCCTGGAGCCATTACTATAAACGAAATTTATGATTTGCGAATCAATTTTCCCCATAAGAAATAATGTGGAGACAAAGAACTTTGTCCTTGGAGGCAAAGAGGGGAATGTATGAGAGTATAGTTTTACCAACGCTCTTATATGGGTGTGAAGCATGGGTGATGAATGTTGCAGCGAGGAGAAGGCTGGAGGCAGTGGAGATGTCATGTCTGAGGGCAATGTGTGGTGTGAATATAATGCAGAGAATTCGTAGTTTGGAAGTTAGGAGGAGGTGCGGGATTACCAAAACTGTTGTCCAGAGGGCTGAGGAAGGGTTGTTGAGGTGGTTCGGACATGTAGAGAGAATGGAGCGAAACAGAATGACTTCAAGAGTGTATCAGTCTGTAGTGGAAGGAAGGCGGGGTAGGGGTCGGCCTAGGAAGGGTTGGAGGGAGGGGGTAAAGGAGGTTTTGTGTGCGAGGGGCTTGGACTTCCAGCAGGCATGCGTGAGCGTGTTTGATAGGAGTGAATGGAGACAAATGGTTTTTAATACTTGACGTGCTGTTGGAGTGTGAGCAAAGTAACATTTATGAAGGGATTCAGGGAAACCGGCAGGCCGGACTTGAGTCCTGGAGATGGGAAGTACAGTGCCTGCACTCTGAAGGAGGGCTGTTAATGTTGCAGTTTAAAAACTGTAGTGTAAAGCACCCTTCTGGCAAGACAGTGATGGAGCGAATGATGGTGAAAGTTTTTCTTTTTCGGGCCACCCTGCCTTGGTGGGAATCGGCCAGTGTGATAATAAAAAAAAAAAAAAAAAAATAATGTAAATACAATTAATCTGTTCCTGACACCCAGAAGTATTAAAACAAAAAAAATTTTTAACATGAAATATGCATGTAGTACATAAACAATACAATGGGAAATGATGAATGAAACATTAACAGCATAACACTTACCTTTATTGGAGATTCTTCTTAGTGTATTGGAGACTGGAGGAGGAGAGAGATTGGATTGTTTATAGTTTGGAAGGGGAATCCCCTTCCATCAACACCTCAGGTACCATTTGCTTTTCTGGGGGTGCTTCTCTTCTCTGTTTCTTAATGCCACTAGGACCACCTTGAGAGTCACTCTAGTCCTGTCTCACAAAGTAACTGTGGAGAGAGCTCTGTTTCTGGCATCTCTTTAACACTTCCCTAAAATGGTACAAGACTTTGTCACTGTACATATTTCTCACCACCTTTACCACAGGCTTGGCACTAGGAGCTTTCTTTTGAGCCATGGTAGCTTATTTAGTAATTGCAAGCACTAAAAAGAGTGGAATATTATGAAATATTTCGTAGGAGCACTTGAGGGGACCTTCACTCACTGGTAAATAATGCCAGACTGGCTGGGTAGGGAGGCCGCCCCGGCTCACACCGTGTGCACGCGTCCCGGACGAACTACTATTCGCGAGTCGACCTATGAAAAGCGAGTCCCTGTTTATACGAAAATACCCCTATGATTGGCGAAATTTACGATTGCCGAGAACTACGAAAAGCGAGGGACCACTGTACAATGGTAGCTCGGGATACGAGCTTAATTCGTTCCAGAAGGCTGTTCAAGTGCCGATACTAAACGAATTTGTTCCCATAGGGAATAATGTAAATTAGATTAATGCATTTCAGACCCCAAAAATACACTTACAAAAGCACTTACATAAATACACTTACATAATTTTTCAAGTTTTGAGTTGTTCATATCCCCAGGTTCCACTATATTCCACACATGACACATGGCACTCCCACACACTGCTCAAATTTCCATTTAGTTTTTATTTTTACAAAAAAATGGAATTGGGATCCACTGGGGTAACCAGATGCAAGTCTAACAATAATAATAATAATAATAACTATAATAATTTTATTTCAAATTATACCTAGATATGCAATAATTTGAAAGCCCATAGTATACACAGCATTTTAGGCATCTTATGTTAGGACTAAGATCACTTAACTTTACAAGACTACATAGTCAATTTTTATGTTCCTCAACATAAATGAAGCAGCTGTGATTAGGGTTAGATCTAAGATGTCACCCCGAAGCTTCCACAGCCGAAGAGGACGTTGTCATAAACTCTTACTCTCTATAACTACTATATCGTACATTTCATTGTTATTTTACAGACTTGAGGAACTACTAATTAAATATCCAGATGAAGCCATTTCCTCTCATCGGTGGGTTAAAATTTCCAAAGAACTTGGTATGTATAATATTTTATATATTAATCCTAAATCTCTCAAATATAATGAAATATTATTTACCATTTTACTACTGTTTTTCAATATTATTTTTACGGTGGTATCTCCAGAACTATAAGTGCCTTTTTTAAGTGCCTTTTCTATGTCAACTTTCCAATTTAAGGTAAAGATTAAAGAGTTGGTCCTATAATATTATTCATAAAGCTAAAAAATATAAATAAAGGTTAAACAGTTGGTGTAAGTTAAATAAGAAAGAAAAAATAATATTGTACAGAAATACAGTTGACTCCCGCTTAACGATCACCTCCCAATGCGACCAATTGTGTAAGTGTATTTATGTAAGTGCGTTTGTACGTGTATGTTTGGGGGTCTGAAATGGACTAATCTACTTCACAATATTCCTTATGGGAACAAATTCGGTCAGTACTGGTACCTGAACATACTTCTGGAGTGAAATAATATCGTGAACCGGGGGTCCACTGTATTTAAAGACATGTGAAGAATTAAATAAAACTAATACAATAGTTTGTTTCCAAAATACATGTACAAGTGTTACATATTTTGAAAAATGAGGTTTTTTTTTTTTTTTTTTCATTTTTTCAGAAAGTTATGCTTAGCACAGTGGACCCTCACATAACGATACTAACCCTTAAACGGTCCAAACAGATCGACATTCAAATTCGTAGTGCTCCAAAAGTAGATCTACTTTTTTTTACATATTTTCAAATATAACAAAAAAAAAAGTAGGTAAAAGTTTTTTTTACACGTTTTCACATGTAAAACAAAAAAGAAGATTACATTTTTTTACATACTTTCAGATGCTGAGAAAACATATATATACGTTAGGACCATTTAAGGGTTAATTGGTACCCGAGAACGAATATTGTTAGGTGAGTTTTTTAGCGTTAGCCGAGGCAAAATGTTAGCGTTAAAATGTATCGTTAGGCTAATTTAACATTATGCGATGCATTCGTTAGGCGAGGGTCCACTGTATATTATAGTAGTGAGAGATGAAGTACACCTGTACTTTGTACAACACCACTGTAGTAATATAGTACATTGGGCTGAACTTTTAATGCAAATTAATATCAATTTAAGTGTACTGTTTTCAATAATGTAAATGAGTTTACACTGCAGGCACACGAACACCACTTCAAGTTCAGAGTCGAGTACAGAAGTATTTCATTGCCCTGAAGCGAGGAGGTTTACCAGTCCCTGGTAGAAACCCCAGAGCATCAGTCATGAGGAGACAGGTAACAAGTGACATCATTCTCTATATCCTCAAAAGTTCACTACTGACTAGGAACTTCTCTGGATACATTTAATATAAATCTAAACATAGGAAGGGTGGAGATATGTTGCAGTTTTGAACTGCAGTGTCGGAATGCCTCTGGCAATACAGTGATGGAGTGAATGATGATCAAAGTGTTTCTTCTTTATTTTGGCGGGCAATGACTGATGTGTTAAAAAAAAAGTGTCTTGATGCTGACGAAGAATTTTTAATTCAAGGAATTAAAGCTGCCCTTCTCCTCCCTAGGTTAAACCCAATAACCTCGTAGACTCCCGGGGCAGTATAACTTATGACTTAGATTTGCTTCCATGCAGCGAAAGCAGCATTTTGTTTATCACATTCTAAACGAAATAATTCACGAACTCGATGGAGAAAGCAAAACAGAAGAAACACTTTCATCACCACTCACACCATCACTGTCTTGCCATAAATGTATCATAAGTGTTGGCAGTACACCTCTGTATCCAACAACTGATAACTGACAGTATAGCCTCACTTAACAAAGGAGTTCTGTTCCTAAGACCACATTGGTAAACGAATTCGTGGCTAAGCAAGGAGCACACTATAATGGTAGTGGGTTTGTGTCAACCATCTCTGATATTGTTTTAATGTCACCTTTGTACTATTTATAACATTTTTAGTATATTTTCAAATGTTTATACAATAGTGTACTGTATATTGTAACACACAGAATAGAGGAAATAGCTTTAATATACATTACAGCGGACCCTCGACTAACAATCAGCTCCCAACTCGACCAGTTATGTAAGTGTATTTTTGTAAGTGCTTTTGTACGTGAATTTTTGGGGGTCTGAAACGGACTAATCTATTTCACAATATTCCTTATGGGAACAAATTCGGTCGGTAACTGCACCTGAACAGACGTCTGAAATGAAATAATATCGTTAGTCGAGGGTCCACTGTATTTAGGTATGCATACTGGTCAGAGAACCCGTCGTAAGTCCAAGCCGTCGGTAAACGAGTATGTTGCTAAGTGAGGAGAGGCTGCATAAGATTCTCAAATAAAATTTATCACCATCTTACACTACATTTCAGGGTGGAAGGAAACGTGCCTCGTTATTCCATGGATATCATCCTGGAAGAATTTCCAATTTTATGAGAGCTTTCAACATGTATGAAGATGAAGATCAAGGAATTAATTTTAACAATATATCAAGTTTGACAGAAGGTGATGCTTATGAAGATGAGGCCACAACTAAAACAGAAATTGTAAGTGTGGAGGTATTCCATACATACTTCAAGGTATTTTATAATGAAATTGTTAGGCAGTAAATTGAAAGTTATTACATGACAGGCATACTTTGCTTTACGACGCTTCGCTTTAGAGTGCTTCGTTAATATTGCCCACTAGTTAAGTAGGCCCGTAATGCCTAGGCATAATAGAGGCTCTCTTTGCATTGCAGCCCACTATTGTAAATACAAAATCTCAATGTACTGTTTGCAAAGACATAAAATAAATAAATAAATAAATAATAAATAAATGGCATTTTTCAGTTGTATTCATGTTTATTATTTTCAGTGCTTGCCTTGCAATACACTGTAGCATTTTTCTTTTTTATTAACACATTGGCCATTTCCTAGCAAGGCAGGGTGGCCAGAAAAAGAAAAACTTTTATCATTATTCACTCCATCACTGTCTTGCCAAAAGCATGGTTACACTACAGTTATAAAACTGCAACATTAATACCCCTCCTTCAGAGTGCCGGCACTGTAATTCCCATCTCCAGGACTCAAGTCCGGCCTGCCGGTTTTCCTGAATCCCTCATATTACCTTGCTGACACTCCAACAGCATGTCAAGTCCTAAAAACCATTTGTCTCCATTTGCTCCTATCTAAAATGCTCACGCACACTTTCTGGAAGTCCAAGCCCCTCGCACACAAAACCTCCTTTACCCCTTCCCTCCAACCTTTCCTAGGCTGCCCCCTACACCACCTTCCCTCTACAGATTTATACACTCTCGAAGTCATTCTATTGCATTCCACCTTCTCTACATGTCCAAAACATCTCAGTAACCCCTCCTCAGCCCTCTGGATAATAGTTTTGGTAATCCCGCACCTCCTCCTAATCTCACAACTACAGATTCTCTGCATTTTATCCACACTGCACATTGCCCTCAGACATAACATCTGCACTGCCTCCAGCCTTCTCCTTGTTACAACATTCACAACTCATGCTTCACACCCAATAACTTATTCTATATACTCTATGTTATTGTACTAATAATATAATGTATTAAAACAACTTTTTCATTTGAACTTTTTTTATATATTTTTATTCCAAATTAAAAAAAAAAACTTTTGTCGTAAAATGCATGACATGAATTTACAAATACAGTGGACCCCCGGTTTACGATCAGCTCCCAATGCGACCAATTATGTAAGTGTATTTATGTAAGTGCGTTTGTATGTGTATGTTTGGGGGTCTGAAATGGACTAATCTAATTCACAATATTCTTTATGGGAACAAATTCGGTCAGTACTGGCACCTGAACATACTTCTGGAATGAAATAATATCGTAAACCGGGGGTCCACTGTACATGTCAATGATACAGATGTATATTTCTTCTTTCTTTCAACACACCGGCCGTATCCCACCGAGGCAGGGTGGCCCAAAAGGAAAAAACGAAAGTTTCTCCTTTTACATTTAGTAATACATGTATATACAGGAGAAGGGGTTACTAGCCCCTTGCTCCCGGCATTTTAGTCGCCTCTTACAACACGCATGGCTTACGGAGGAAGAATTCTGTTCTACTTCCCCATGGAGGTAAGAGGAAATAAACAAGAGCAAGAACTAGAAAGAAAATAGAAAACCCAAAGGGGTGTGTATATATATGTTTGTACATGTACGTGTAGTGTTACCTAAGTGCAAGTAGAAATAGCAAGACGTTCCTGAAATCTTGCATATTTATGAGACAGACAAAAGACACCAGCAATCCTACCATCATGTAAAACAATTACAGGCTTTCGTTTTACACTCACTTGGCAGGACGGTAGTACCTCCCTGGGCGGCTGCTGTCTACCAACCTACTACCTAGGAGATGTATATTTACAATATTAAAAAATAAACAGGCAAAATATCATGACTGGAACGATGCACGAATAACCCACATATAATGCAGGTTGTGTATTTAAAATATTATTTGGTAATATACAGGTTGGTTTATATTAAGTAATGTCAATTAAGAATTCCTTTGTATGCATAATGTTCCAGTTAATAACTAACTTTAATTAAAAGTATACCCAGCACATGGGTACAAGTTTTAGATACAGTATCTCACATATTTTGAATTCTCGCATTTATAATTTGTATCTTGAATTTAGAATACAGTATATTTCTAAAATTTGGAATTTTTGGAATTAGGTGAAAACTCAAAATTTTGATTTATTAATCAGTTTATGCATAATATGGTGATACATATAATGTAAAATTTTCAGACATGTTGATGGGTAATGTGCTTTGATAAGACTAATCCTGGATCCAGATGGCATTCTGCCGACAGTGTTTATCACTGCCGAAGAAGTTTTTATCGAGGCGATGTTCCTCTCCATGTAGAGGAAAACATTGTTGTGATAAACACTTGTTGAAGTCCTCCTGTGTCTTCAAAACTAGTTTTGTCTGCAGGTGATGTACTGCAGCAACAAGACTAGTGATCAAGAAGCACTTGAACTTTGCTTCTCTATTAGTGGCTTTTATACCACAAGATGGGCAGCCAGCAGCAACTTCACTCTGGCTGTAACCTTCTCCAGAACATCACTCCATCTGAGATCATATATACCCAGGATGACTCGAGTATGGAACACATTTGTACAGCATAATGATGTCAACGAGATAAAGTCAGTTGATCAAATGAAAATGCTGGCCCACAGATGGCTCCAATTTCATCCTGTTCCCTATTTGTATGTCTCATAACAATAAAAATGCTTTCAAATGAGGTGATGTAGGTAACAGCTCTTAGCTTGCCAATAAAGTTAGGAATCCTTAACCTGTAAATAGCTTGTCAATAAAGCTAGGGATCCTTAACCTTGTCAAACCCAGTGTAAAAAAAAAAAAAAAAAAAAGAGAACTCTGCATATTAAATTACCATGCAGTCATTAAAGAACATTTAGCTAACACCTCTTACCAACATTTTGTATTTGAATGATATTAGCATATTATAATTAACTAATTTATATTTTTAGGAGGAGGAAGAGGAGGAGGAGGAGGAGGAGGAAGACATAGCCGAAGAGCTTCATAACACTGAGGAGTACCAACAGATTATGAGGCTGAAACAAGTACGGTCACTAAAGGTCCGTGAAATGGAAACTGGCATTATCTCTCATCCAGGATTCACAGTAAGTCCATTTTATTATTTTAGTAAAAAGAGGACCTTAGTAACCCTAGGGCTTTTCAAAATGTTGTCTGTATATACATGTATACTTGATTTTTTTCAAGAGAGATATTACTGATTATTATTATACAGTATTAAAAAGAAGTGCAAAACCCATGTGGGTTATTCAGTTTTCAAAAAAATTATTATCAGTATTCTATTGTCTGTTTGTCCTCCCATTTCAATTAGTATGTTCATTCCTTTGAGCACATGGCACATTTTCATAATGTAATGATTAACTAAAGAAAGTTTAACTGGTTTGTCCTAGTGACTGTTTCACCAGATATAGACATCGAGATGAACTGGGTGGGTTTGCTTTTGTACATCCATTGAGAGATTACAAATTGGGCAGAATATATCACCTACATTTATATAGAAACCTAGGTAGTAGGTTGGTAGACAGCAGCCACCCAGGGAGGTACTACCGTCCTGCCAAGTGAGTGTAAAACGAAAGCCTGTAATTGTTTTACGTGATGGTAGGATTGCTGGTGTCCTTTTTTCTTTCTCATAAACATGCAAGATTTCAGGTACATCTTGCTACTTCTACTTACACTTAGGTCACACTACACATACATGTACAAGCATACATATATACATACCCCTCTGGGTATTCTTCTATTTTCTTTCTAGTTCTTGTTCTTGTCTATTTCCTCATAACCCCATGGGAAAGTGGATCAGAATTCTTCCTCCGGAAGCCACGCATGTTGTAAGAGGCGACTAAAATGCCGGGAGCAAGGGGCTAGTAACTCCTTCTCCTGTATATATTACTAAATGTAAAAGGAGAAACTTTCGTTTTTCCTTTTGGGCCACCCCGCCTCGGTGAGCCACCCCACCTCGGTGGGCCACCCCGCCTCGGTGGGCCACCCCGCCTCGGTGGGCCACCCCGCCTCGGTGGGCCACCCCGCCTCGGTGGGCCACCCCGCCTCGGTGGGCCACCCCGCCTCGGTGGGCCACCCCGCCTCGGTGGGCCACCCCGCCTCGGTGGGCCACCCCGCCTCGGTGGGCCACCCCGCCTCGGTGGGCCACCCCGCCTCGGTGGGCCACCCCGCCTCGGTCTGTATGCTGAGATTGTTGTTGAAAATAGCATTCTAAAACAATTGTAAAGGGACCATTTCAAGTTTCATGTTGTTAAGGATTTGTAAGTTTTTGTAAGTTTAGATCTGTTTGTGACAATGAGTGGAACACTGTTCCATCTACCAATTTTATCAGTGCTTGCGGGTGGCCCGGTGGCCTGGTGGCTAAAGCTCCCGCTTCACACACGGAGGGGCCTGGGTTGGATTCCCGGCGGGTGGAAACATTTCGACACGTTTCCTTACACCTGTTGTCCTGTTCACCTAGCAGCAAATAGGTACCTGGGTGTTAGTCGACTGGTGTGGGTCGCATCCTGGGGGACAAGATTAAGGACCCCAATGGAAATAAGTTAGACAGTCCTCGATGACGCACTGACTTTCTTGGGTTATCCTGGGTGGCTAACCCTCCGGGGTTAAAAATCCGAACGAAATCTCTCTCTCTCTCTTGTGTACTCTTTTTCAGAAAGTCTTACTTTCGATAGAGACTTTCTGATTTTTTATGTCGAGTTAATATGCCAACTTCAGCTTTCCTTGTTAGCTTATGAGTTCATTGGCCACACTACTCCTTTTATGACTCACAAAATTGTAGTAATTACAAACAAAGCACAGAATGAGTGCTGTTTGAAGCCTTGGTGAGAGTCCTAAACCTCCTTTTGTCCACTGTTTCCTCTCAGCCCTGTGGTGCCTCATGACCTACACATGTTAAGCATATTTTGTGAATATGCTGTGGTTTTTATAATACAGTGGTACCCCGAGTTTTGGCCATAATTCGTTCCAGAAGGCTGTTCGAGTGCCATTACCGAATGAATTTGTTTCCATAAGGAAATGGGAAGTACAATGCCTGCACTCTAAAGGAGGGGTTCGGGATATTGGCGGTTTGGAGGGATATGTTGCGTATCTTTATACATATATGCTTCTAAACTGTTGTATTCTGGGCACCTCTGCAAAAACAGTGATTATGTGTGAGTGAGCTGGAAGTGTTGAGTGATGATGAAAGTATTTTCTTTTTGGGGATTTTCTTTCTTTTTGGATCACCCTGCCTCGGTGGGAGATGGCCGACTTGTTGAAAAAAAAAAAAAAGGAATAATATAAATTAGTCCATTTCAGACCCCCCAAAAATACAGTGGACCCCCGGTTTACGATATTATTTCATTCCAGAAGTATGTTCAGGTGCCAGTACTGACCGAATTTGTTCCCATAAGGAATATTGTGAATTAGATTAGTCCATTTCAGACCCCCAAACATACACATACAAACGCACTTACATAAATACACTTACATAATTGGTCGCATTGGGAGCTGATCATAAACCGGGGGTCCACTGTACACTTACAAAGGCACTTAAAATAATACACTTACATAATTGTTCGAGTTGGGAGCTGTACGAAACTCGAGGTACCACTGTGCATAATGTGCTTTTGAAATGCGAACATGGTAACAAGACTCATGAAATCGTAATGACACGATTGCAAACAAACCATACCACGGGAGGGATTGAACCCACTGGTCCAGTGGCTAACGCGACAGTCTGGAGTTTTGAGACTCTCTGACCGCGGGTTCAATCCCGCCCGTGATATGGTTTGTTTGCAATCGTGTCATTACTATTTCGTGAGTCATGTTGACGGCATTGAGGGGACTTGAGCTAGAGTTCATCACGGTCACGCTAGCTTGAGATTCGTCTGTAAAAACTTGCACTTGTGGTCACAGTGGTGCCTATGCTAACCTTCCTATGGTGTAGAAATATACCTAGTTGGACGAATCTTATTGTGGCTAGCTGGTCCAGTGGCAAACGCGACGGTCTGGAGTTTTGAGACTCTCTGACCGTGGGTTCAATCCCGCCCGTGGTATGGTTTGTTTAACATGGTAACAATTTTAAAGGGACTCAGGAAAAGCAGTTTGCAAAACTTAGTCCTGGATGTGGGAAGTACAGTATCTGTATTCTAGAGGGGCGAAGATATTGCAGTTCTGAAGGCCATCTGAAGTGTTATGTCAGAAGACTTCTGACAAGACAGTGATTGAATGAATGATGGTCTCCTTGTTTTCTTTTTTGTCACCTTACTTTGGTGGAAGACAAGTGGTGTTAAAATATAATTCCCTGGTCATTCTACTTCATTTGATATATCTTTACTCCTTGTCCTTCCTGCTCCTTCCTTACATTTACCTCATTTCCTTTATCCTTTCAGTAACTAATGTTTTTAATATTATCTTTACAGTGTGATGTGTGTGGCATGGAGCCAATCATGGGGCCACGTTGGCACTGTGTCGAGTGTCCGGCCTCTACCAGTGTCGATTTCTGTGAGAAATGCGTGAAGACCAATTTAACTATAAATTCACACCAGCCTTCTCATATACTGCAGTCAGTTAAAGCTCTTTGTATGAGAGACACCATAGAAGTTTTAACTTAAATAACTCCATTCAGAAATACAGTTGATTTTAACAAACTGAACAAGTTCTTTATTTTTATCAGGAATAACTTAAATACATTTACTTTTTTACATATGTAAAGCTTTTCCTACATTAAACTTTTGAACATTCATATACAGTGGTACCTCGAGTTACGAAGTTAATTTGTTCCAGAAGGCTGTTCGAGTGCCGTTACGAATGAATTTGTTCCCATAAGAAATAATGTAAATTAGATTAGTCCGTTTTAGACCCCCAAAAATATGCTTACAATAGCACTTACAATAATACACTTACATAATTGTTCGAGTTAGGAACTGTTTGAAACTCAAGGTACCACTGTACATACACTTTTGTATTACAAATAGCAGCTTCAATATTTAGGAATTTTAGCCTGTACATAAACTTGCTTATACACCTACCATCTGACTTACGACCACTCGACTTACGACCTGCTCGACTTGTGACCACTCGACTTACAACCTGCTCGACTTACGACCGTATTTTTTATGCCAAATTTCTGGGAAATAAACAACTATTTGTGTTGTACACAGTGTTTATCCTAAACCTTACAGTATAAAATACAGTACTAACAACATAAAAAGTAAAGTAAAACACGAAATACCAAAATAAAACAATAAAATAAAGTCATTACAGAAATGTTTTGTTGATATTCAGTAGTAAAGTTCGACTTACGACTGGTTTCTCGGAACCGAACTCAGTCGTAAGTCGGATGGTAGGTGTACTTGCCTTTCCTTAGTAGTTTCCACAATAGTTTTTCTGTAGAGGATGAAATACTCATTGATTAATATCTAATATATCCAGAATTTCCTTTTTGAGAAATTAAAAATGTGTTAATATTAAATTTGTACTGTAGTTCCCAATAAAACTGCAAGGAATGACTTGTGAAATTGTAATGGAACGGTTGTAATCAGCCGGCTAAATGTAGTCAGGTTCAAAATCATGGGAAGAGTCCTTTAAGATAGCAAGCAGTGTATTATCTACTGTACCATGACATCCTTCAATGATTTCTACACACTGGCAAGTTAAGGATGATCCCTACTGATAGCACCACACTGATATATTAATTTTAGTACTGACTTATCATGGGGTGTGAATCCCACTTCATTCAATGCATCAATAATGTGTTTTTTATATTATATATTATACCTTAAGCTGAGCTGCACAGCTATGAAGTTTTGAATTGTTAAAAGACATTCTAGAGGAAGTTCCCCAACATACACATTGTCTTTCTGGTGTTTCCAGTAATATTAAGGTTACATACACCAAGGAGGGTATTTTCTCACTGTATATAGTATATACAGGTCTTTCCATGGGGAAGTGGAACAGAATTCTTCCTCCATGAACCATGCGTGTCATAAGAGGTGACTAAAATGCCGGGAGCAAGGGACTGGTAACTACTTCTGTATATAGTATTTCTAAACTGAAAAGGAGAAACTTTTACTTTTCCTTTTGTGCCATTGTGCCTCAGTGGGCCACCCTGCCTCGGTGGGCCACCCTGCCTCGGTGGGCCACCCTGCCTCGGTGGGCCACCCTGCCTCGGTGGGCCACACTGCCTCGGTGGGCCACCCTGCCTCGGTGGGCCACCCTGCCTCGGTGGGCCACCCTGCCTCGGTGGGCCACCCTGCCTCGGTGGGCCACCCTGCCTCGGTGGGCCACCCTGCCTCGGTGGGCCACCCTGCCTTGGTGGGCCACCCTGCCTCGGTGGGCCACCCTGCCTCGGTGGGCCACCCTGCCTCGGTGGGCCACCCTGCCTCGGTGGGCCACCCTGCCTTGGTGGGCCACCCTACCTCGGTGAGATATGATCGGTTTGTTGAAAGGAGAAGATATATACAGTTTACTTTAATCCCTATATCAGGGATTAGTCTCCTTTAAAACTAATAAATCAACTAACCAATAAAGCTGTTAACAAGTCGTTTACGTATTTGTTTTAGTTAAGTGCTAAACCCAGAGGGGCCACATAGCACCTGGGGAATGGGAGGTATTGATTTGATCCAGGAAAGGGGAGATAAAAGTCTAATAGATCGCTGGATCAAGAGCCCCTCACTGGCATCAAGGCACCTCTATGAGGGGAGTTGTTTGTATAGAATACAGAAGAATAAATGATTGGTATGTTTCATACTAATTTGTATAAAAAAAATACCTGGAATGACTGTTGAGATTCCTGAAAGCCATTCTTAGATTTGCCAGGTTAGCATTGACTTCAGAGCTTATTTGAAGTGAGCTTTGGCAACATGGTAGGCACTATGCTTACTCCCAGGTCCTTTTTTGTAATAATGTTGGTAGAATTACTGACAATATGTAAAGTAAAAGGACACAAGTGCAACTAATGAGGTCTTTAGTAGTAGTATTACAATCAAAACTAAGTGAAAAACCCACAAATATCACACAACATTGTGATGAGGGCTGTAGCTTTTGTCCCCCAAATCTGTGTCCACTCCTCCCCTCAAGGAAGGTTCCTTGATGTTGGTGAGGGGCTCTTGATTTAGGGAATTGGATCTATGCTCCAGTTCCCCGAATTAAGCCTGAATGCCTTCCACATTCCCCCCCCCCAGGCGCTGTATAATCCTCCGGGTTTAGCGCTTCCCCCTTGATTATAATAATAATAATGTGTCCACTCCTCTGACCCCTTCCCCAAACTTCAAAACCTTTCATTTTCTGGGGTTGAATTCAAGCAACCACTAATCAACCGTGCAGTTTGTCCAGATCATTTTCTGCAGCCTTTCTCCTGCCCTTGACCCCTCTAGGGACGTTCCTTGATGCTGGTGAGGGGCTCTTGTTCTAGGGAAATGGATCTGTGCTCTGGTTCCCTGAATTGAGCCTGAATACCTTCCATCTCCCCCCCTTATGCACTGTATAATCCTACGGGTTTAGCGCTCCCCCGTGATTATAATAATGATCTCCTGCCCTTGTTTGTTTGTATTCTCGCAGTGCTGTATGGCCCTTAAGGGTTTAGCACTTCATTATGATTACTATAACTGGATTCTCCTCATTAATTTCACTTCAATAGAGATCCACATGACTCAATTCCATCTGGCACATCATTTACATGAAGCAAAAAAAGCACTTGTCCTAATACTGATCCTTGTGGTACACTGCTTGTTACTCTTTCCCATTCTGAAGTCTCCCAGACAATCATTTACTTCCTGTCCCTCAGGTATTCCTCTTGTGTGTATATATATCTGGCAAGACAGCGATAATGTGAGTGATGTTTAAAGTGTTTCTTTTTCGGGTGACTCTGCCTTGGTGGGAGACCGCCGGCGTGTTAAAAAAATATATTTGAGATTATCAGTTCTATATAAACTGTATGATCTCTACGGGTTTGGCACTCTGCCTATGAGTGTAATGTTGAACTCTTCAGATTCCTCACCCACCAGTGATGGATGAGTGCACTAACCCACCAGTGATGGATGAGTGCACTAACCCACCAGTGATGGATGAGTGCACTAACCCACCAGTGATGGATGAGTGCACTAACCCACCAGTGATGGATGAGTGCACTAACCCACCAGTGATGGATGAGTGCACTAACCCACCAGTGATGGATGAGTGCACTAACCCACCAGTGATGGATGAGTGCACTAACCCACCAGTGATGGATGAGTGCACTAACCCACCTGGAGTTTACCTGGAGAGTGTTCCGGGGGTCAATGCCCCCGCGGCCCAGTCTGTGACCAGGCCTCCTGGTGGATCAGAGCCTGATCAACCAGGCTGTTACTGCTGGCTGCACACAAACCAACGTACGAGCCACAGCCCGGCTGGTCAGGAACCGACTTTAGGTGCTTGTCCAGTACCAGCTTGAAGACTGCCAGGGGTCTGTTGGTAATCCCCCTTATGTATGCTAGGAGGCAGTTGAACAGTCTCGGGCCCCTGACACTTATTGTCTGGTCTCTTAACGTGCTAGTGACACCCCTGCTTTTCATTGGGGGGATGTTGCATCGTCTGCCAAGTCTTTTGCTTTCGTAGTGAGTGATTTTCGTGTGCAAGTTCGGTACTAGTCCCTCTAGGATTTTCCAGGTGTATATAATCATGTATCTCTCCCGCCTGCGTTCCAGGGAATACAGGTTCAGGAACCTCAAGCGCTCCCAGTAATTGAGGTGTTTTATCTCCGTTATGCGCGCCGTGAAGGTTCTCTTTACATTTTCTAGGTCAGCAATTTCACCTGCCTTGAAAGGTGCTGTTAGTGTGCAGCAATATTCCAGCCTAGATAGAACAAGTGACCTGAAGAGTGTCATCATAGGCGTGGCATCCCTAGTTTTGAAGGTTCTCATTATCCATCCTGTCATTTTTCTAGCAGATGTGATTGATACAATGTTATGGTCCTTGAAGGTGAGATCCTCCTACATGATCACTCCCAGGTCTTTGACGTTGGTGTTTCGCTCTATTTTGTGGCCAGAATTTGTTTTGTACTCTGATGAAGATTTAATTTCCTCGTGTTTACCATATCTGAGTAATTGAAATTTCTCATCGTTGAACTTCATATTGTTTTCTGCAGCCCACTGAAAGATTTGGTTGATGTCCGCCTGGAGCCTTGCAGTGTCTGCAATGGAAGACACTGTCATGCAGATTCGGGTGTCATCTGCAAAGGAAGACACGGTGCTGTGGCTGACATCCTTGTCTATGTCAGATATGAGGATGAGGAACAAGATGGGAGCGAGTACTGTGCCTTGTGGAACAGAGCTTTTCACCGTAGCTGCCTCGGACTTTACTCTATTGACTACTACTCTCTGTGTTCTGTTAGTGAGGAAATTATAGATCCATCGACCGACTTTTCCTGTTATTCCTTTAGCGCGCATTTTGTGCGCTATTAAGCCATGGTCACACTTGTCGAAGGCTTTTGCAAAGTCTGTATATATTACATCTGCATTCTTTTTGTCTTCTAGTGCATCTAGGACCTTGTTGTAGTGATCCAATAGTTGACACAGACAGGAGCGACCTGTTCTAAACCCATGTTGCCCTGGGTTGTGTAACTGATGGGTTTCTAGATGGGTGGTGATCTTGCTTCTTAGGACCCTTTCAAAGATTTTTATGATATGGGATGTTAGTGCTATCGGTCTGTAGTTCTTTGCTGTTGCTTTACTGCCCCCTTTGTGGAGTGGGGCTATGTCTGTTGTTTTTAGTAACTGTGGGACGACCCCCGTGTCCATGCTCCCTCTCCATAGGATGGTAAAGGCTCGTGATAGGGGCTTCTTGCAGTTCTTGATGAACACAGAGTTCCATGAGTCTGGCCCTGGGGCAGAGTGCATGGGCATGTCATTTATCGCCTGTTCGAAGTCATTTGGCGTCAGGATAACATCAGATACGCTTGTGTTAACCAAATTTTGTGGCTCTCTCATAAAAAATTCATTTTGATCTTCGACTCTCAGTCTGGTTAGCGGCTTGCTAAAAACTGAGTCATATTGGGACTTGAGTAGCTCACTCATTTCCTTGCTGTCATCTGTGTAGGACCCATCTTGTTTAAGTAGGGGCCCAATACAGTGATGGATGAGTGCACTAACCCACCAGTGATGGATGAGTGCACTAACCTACCAGTGATGGATGAGTGCACTAACCCACTAGTGATGGATGAGTGCACTAACCCACCAGTGATGGATGAGTGCACTAACCTACCAGTGATGGATGAGTGCACTAACCCACCAGTGATGGATGAGTACACTAACCTACCAGTGATGGATGAGTGCACTAACCCACCAGTGATGGATGAGTGCACTAACCCACTAGTGATGGATGAGTGCACTAACCCACCAGTGATGGATGAGTGCACTAACCCACCAGTGATGGATGAGTGCACTAACCCACCAGTGATGGATGAGTGCACTAACCCACTAGTGATGGATGAGTGCACTAACCCACCAGTGATGGATGAGTGCACTAACCCACCAGTGATGGATGAGTGCACTAACCCACCAGTGATGGATGAGTGCACTAACCCACCAGTGATGGATGAGTGCACTAACCCACCAGTGATGGATGAGTGCACTAACCCACTAGTGATGGATGAGTGCACTAACCCACCAGTGATGGATGAGTGCACTAACCCACCAGTGATGGATGAGTGCACTAACCCACCAGTGATGGATGAGTGCACTAACCCACCAGTGATGGATGAGTGCACTAACCCACCAGTGATGGATGAGTGCACTAACCTACCAGTGATGGATGAGTGCACTAACCTACCAGTGATGGATGAGTGCACTAACGCACCAGTGATGGATGAGTGCACTAACCCACCAGTGATGGATGAGAGCACTTACCCACAAGTGATGGATGAGAGCACTTACCCACAAGTGATGGATGACTGCACACTCACCCACCAGTGATGGATGACTGCACACTCACCCACCAGTGATGGATGACTGCACACTCACCCACCAGTGATGGATGACTGCACACTCACCCACCAGTGATGGATGACTGCACACTCACTCACCAGTGATGGATGACTGCACACTCACCCACCAGTGATGGATGACTGCACACTCACCCACCAGTGATGGATGACTGCACACTCACTCACCCACCAGTGATGGATGACTGCACACTCACCCACCAGTGATGGATGACTGCACACTCACCCACCAGTGATGGATGACTGCACACTCACCCACCAGTGATGGATGACTGCACACTCACCCACCAGTGATGGATGACTGCACACTCACCCACCAGTGATGGATGACTGCACACTCACCCACCAGTGATGGATGACTGCACACTCACCCACCAGTGATGGATGACTGCACACTCACCCACCAGTGATGGATGACTGCACACTCTCCCACCAGTGATGGATGACTGCACACTCACCCACCAGTGATGGATGACTGCACACTCACCCACCAGTGATGGATGACTGCACACTCACCCACCAGTGATGGATGACTGCACACTCTCCCACCAGTGATGGATGACTGCACACTCACCCACCAGTGATGGATGACTGCACACTCACCCACCAGTGATGGATGACTGCACACTCTCCCACCAGTGATGGATGACTGCACACTCACCCACCAGTGATGGATGACTGCACACTCTTGCACCAAGGTCTTGCTGCGTCTTAATGCCGGTCGTGAAGCCTCCATTACCTGGGATCGTGAGCTTCCTATATGGACTGATCGTGTGTTATATGGCCTCTTGTTCTCACTGTTGACTCCCATGTATTCTTCTCCCACACTGCTCATCTTATAACTCCCATGTATTCTTCTCCCACACTGCTCATCTTACAACTCCCATGTATTCTTCTCCCACACTGCTCATCTTACAACTCCCATGTATTCTTCTCCCACACTGCTCATCTTACAACTCCCATGTATTCTTCTCCCACACTGCTCATCTTACAACTCCCATGTATTCTTCTCCCACACTGCTCATCTTACAACTCCCATGTATTCTTCTCCCACACTGCTCATCTTACAACTCCCATGTATTCTTCTCCCACACTGCTCATCTTACAAAGTCAAAATAAACTATAATCACAAAATACAATAAAGGAGAGACGGTACAACTATAAGAAAAATTACAAATAAACGGTATTTTCAATTTCATTATATTGGACTGAAGACGCCTGCTGCCCAGGCGAAACATTTCGCTAATAAATAAATGTAGTGTGGGAGGCCTACTGTCTCCCTAGTGCTGTCAAACTTGATGTATGGGAGGCCTACTCTCTCCCTATTGCTGTCATACTTGATGTATGGGAGGCCTACTCTCTCCCTAGTGCTGTCATACTTGATGTATTGGAGGCCTACTCTCTCCCTAGTGCTGTCATACTTGATGTATGGGAGGCCTACTCTCTCTCTAGTGCTGTCATACTTGATGTATGGGAGGCCTACTCTCTCCCTAGTGCTGTCATACTTGATGTATGGGAGGCCTACTCTCTCTCTAGTGCTGTCATACTTGATGTATGGGAGGCCTACTCTCTCCCTAGTGCTGTCATACTTGATGTATGGGAGGCCTACTCTCTCCCTAGTGCTGTCAAACTTGATGTATGGGAGGCCTACTCTCTCCCTAGTGCTGTCATACTTGATGTATGGGAGGCCTACTCTCTCCCTAGTGCTGTCAAACTTGATGTATGGGAGGCCTACTCTCTCCCTAGTGCTGTCAAACTTGATGTATGGGAGGCCTACTCTCTCTCTAGTGCTGTCATACTTGATGTATGGGAGGCCTACTCTCTCCCTAGTGCTGTCAAACTTGATGTATGGGAGGCCTACTCTCTCCCTAGTGCTGTCAAACTTGATGTATGGGAGGCCTACTCTCTCCCTAGTGCTGTCATACTTGATGTATGGGAGGCCTACTCTCTCCCTAGTGCTGTCATACTTAATGTATGGGAGGCCTACTGTCTCCCTAGTGCTGTCAAACTTGATGTATGGGAGGCCTACTCTCTCCCTAGTGCTGTCAAACTTGATGTATGGGAGGCCTACTCTCTCCCTAGTGCTGTCATACTTGATGTATGGGAGGCCTACTGTCTCCCTAGTGCTGTCAAACTTGATGTATGGGAGGCCTACTCTCTCCCTAGTGCTGTCATACTTGATGTATGGGAGGCCTACTGTCTCCCTAGTGCTGTCATACTTGATGTATGGGAGGCCTACTGTCTCCCTAGTGCTGTCAAACTTGATGTATGGGAGGCCTACTCTCTCCCTAGTGCTGTCATACTTGATGTATGGGAGGCCTACTCTCTCCCTAGTGCTGTCAAACTTGATGTATGGGAGGCCTACTCTCTCCCTAGTGCTGTCATACTTGATGTATGGGAGGCCTACTCTCTCCCTAGTGCTGTCAAACTTGATGTATGGGAGGCCTACTCTCTCCCTAGTGCTGTCAAACTTGATGTATGGGAGGCCTACTCTCTCCCTAGTGCTGTCAAACTTGATGTATGGGAGGCCTACTCTCTCCCTAGTGCTGTCAAACTTGATGTATGGGAGGCCTACTCTCTCCCTAGTGCTGTCATACTTGATGTATGGTAGGCCTACTCTCTCCCTAGTGCTGTCAACGTCAAGTAACTTTATCCAAGTATACATATTATCATACATAACAGGACATGTGTAGTTACTCAGAATAACCAAAGTAAGTCAGAGAAAGTGACTTATTTCCACTGGGGTCTTTGTAATATTTAAAGCCTAGCTGTATCTATCTATCTATCTATATACAGAGTTGTCAGGAAGTGGAATAGTTTGGGAAGCGATGTAGTGGAGGCAGGATCCATACATAGCTTTAAGCAGAGGTATGATAAAGCTCATGGTTCAGGGAAGGTGACCTAGTAGCGACCAGTGAAGAGGCGGGACCAGGAGCTAGGATTCGACCCCTGCAACCTCAATTAGGTGAGTAACTAGGCGAGTACATACATACATACATACATACATACATACATATATACATACATACATACATACATACACATACATACTTACACATACTTACACATACATACATACTTACACATACATACATACATACATACATACATACATACTTATACATACACATACTTACACATACATACATACTTACACATACATACATACATACATACATACATACATACATACACATACTTACACATACATACATACTTACACATACATACATACATACATACATACATACATACATACATACATACATACGACCTAAAATGGAGAAATCCTGACAAGTTTTTTTGAGAATACAAATTAACTAGTCAGTATTAAATTGGATCTGTGCTCCAGTTCCCTGAATTAAGCCTGAATACCTTCCTCATCCCCCCACAGGCGCTGTATAATCCTACGAGTTTAGCGCTTCCCCCTTGATTGTAATAATTTCCTAAGCCTATTAGAAACCCCAATATACCAAACTATATTGTTGACACTTTCAATGGAAATACAAGGATTCCAATGGAAATACAAGGATTCCAATGGAAATACAAGGATTCCAATGGAAATACAAGGATTCCAATGGAAATACAAGGATTCCAATGGAAATACAAGGATTCCAATGGAAATACAAGGATTCCAATGGAAATACAAGGATTCCAATGGAAATACAAGGATTCCAATGGAAATACAAGGATTCCAATGGAAATACAAGGATTCCAATGGAAATACAAGGATTCCAATGGAAATACAAGGATTCCAATGGAAATACAAGGATTCCAACGGAAATACAAGGATTCCAATGGAAATACAAGGATTCCAATGGAAATACAAGGATTCCAACGGAAATACAAGGATTCCAATGGAAATACAAGGATTCCAATGGAAATACAAGGATTCCAATGGAAATACAAGGATTCCAACGGAAATACAAGGATTCCAACGGAAATACAAGGATTCCAATGGAAATACAAGGATTCCAATGGAAATACAAGGATTCCAATGGAAATACAAAGATT
Organism: Cherax quadricarinatus; assembly: GCF_038502225.1. Taxonomy (NCBI): domain Eukaryota; kingdom Metazoa; phylum Arthropoda; class Malacostraca; order Decapoda; family Parastacidae; genus Cherax; species Cherax quadricarinatus. The sequence continues at coordinate 535,125 of NC_091387.1, forward strand.
CCAACGGAAATACGATGATTCCAACGGAAATACAAGGATTCCAATGGAAATACAAGGATTCCAACGGAAATACAAGGATTCCAATGGAAATACAAGGATTCCAACGGAAATACAAGGATTCCAACGGAAATACAAGGATTCCAATGGAAATACAAGGATTCCAACGGAAATACAAGGATTCCAATGGAAATACAAGGATTCCAACGGAAATACAAGGATTCCAATGGAAATACAAGGATTTCAACGGAAATACAAGGATTCCAACGGAAATACAAGGATTCCAATGGAAACACAAAGATTCCAATGGAAATAAGGGTTATCCTGGCTGGGTAATTTACACATATGTTACATGTATGTATACCTGTTACATTTATGTATACCTGTAGCTGAATAACGTTAGTGAAGCTGTCACCAGGAGTAAGTCAGTCAGTTTATTTAGACAGGTACACATAGGTACAATTATCATACGTAGTGTCAGTTATCCAAGATTACCAAACACAGTCAGTCAGAGTGACTTATTTCCGTTGTTGTCAACAGTGACTTAATTTATTTGTGGTCAACAGTGACTTATTTCCTTTGTTGTCAACAGTGACTTAATTTCCTTTGTTGTCAACAGTGACTTATTTCCTTTGTTGTCAACAGTGACTTAATTTCCTTTGTGGTCAACAGTGACTTAATTTCCTTTGTGGTCAACAGTGACTTAATTTCCTTTGTGGTCAACAGTGACTTAATTTCCTTTGTGGTCAACAGTGACTTAATTTCCTTTGTGGTCAACAGTGACTTAATTTCCTTTGTGGTCAACAGTGACTTAATTTCCTTTGTGGTCAACAGTGACTTAATTTCCTTTGTTGTCAACAGTGACTTAATTTCCTTTGTGGTCAACAGTGACTTAATTTCCTTTGTGGTCAACAGTGACTTAATTTCCTTTGTGGTCAACAGTGACTTAATTTCCTTTGTGGTCAACAGTGACTTAATTTCCTTTGTGGTCAACAGTGACTTAATTTCCTTTGTGGTCAACAGTGACTTAATTTCCTTTGTGGTCAACAGTGACTTAATTTCCTTTGTTGTCAACAGTGACTTAATTTCCTTTGTGGTCAACAGTGACTTAATTTCCTTTGTTGTCAACAGTGACTTAATTTCCTTTGTGGTCAACTGTGACTTAATTTCCTTTGTGGTCAACAGTGACTTAATTTCCTTTGTGGTCAACAGTGACTTAATTTCCTTTGTGGTCAACAGTCCTTTGTGGTCAACAGTGACTTAATTTCCTTTGTGGTCAACAGTGACTTAATTTCCTTTGTTGTCAACAGTGACTTAATTTCCTTTGTTGTCAACAGTGACTTATTTCCTTTGTGGTCAACAGTGACTTAATTTCCTTTGTGGTCAACAGTGACTTAATTTCCTTTGTGGTCAACAGTGACTTAATTTCCTTTGTGGTCAACAGTGACTTAATTTCCTTTCTCAGCTCAGTTTATTATTATTACAATCAAGGGGGAAGCGCTAAACTCGTAGGATTATACAGCGCCTGTGGGGGGATGAGGAAGGTATTCAGGCTTAATTCAGGGAGCTGGAGCACAGATCCAATTCCCTAGATCAAGAGCCCCTCAACAGCATCAAGGAACCTCCCTTGAGGGGCCCTGGATCAAGCGCCCCTCACCAGCATCAAGGAAAGTCCCTTGAGGGGCCCTAGATCAAGAGCCCCTCACCAGCATCAAGGAAACTCCCTTGAGGGACCCTGGATCAAGAGCCCCTCACCAGCATCAAGGAAACTCCCTTGAGGGGCCCTAGATCAAGAGCCTCTCACCAGCATCAAGGACTCCCTTGAGGGGCCCTAGATCAAGAGCCTCTCACCAGCGTCAAGGACTCCCTTGAGGGACCTTGGATCAAGAGCCCCTCACCAGCATCAAGGAACCTCCCTTGAGGGGTCTTAGATCAAGCGCCCCTCACCAGCATCAAGGAACCTCCCTTGAGGGGCCCTGGATCAAGCGTCCCTCACCAGCATCAAGGAACCTCCCTTGAGGAGCCCTGGATCAAGCACCCCTCACCAGCATCAAGGAACCTCCCTTAAGGCGCCCTGGATCAAGCACACCTCACCAGCATCAAGGAACCTCCCTTGAGGGGCCCTGGATCAAGCACACCTCACCAGCATCAAGGAACCTCCCTTGAGGGGCCCTGGATTAAATGCCCCTCACCAGCATCAAGGAACCTCCCTTGATGGGCCCTGGATCAAGTGCCCCTCACCAGCATCAAGGAACCGCCCTTAAGGGGCACTGGATCAAGTGCCCCTCACCAGCATCAAGGAACCTCCCTTGAGGGAACCTGGATCAAGCACCCCTCACCAGCATCAAGGAACCTCCCTTGAGGGGTCCTGGATCAAGCGTCCCTCACCAGCATCAAGGAACCTCCCTTGAGGGGCCCTGGATCAAGCACCCCTCACCAGCATCAAGGAACCTCCCTTGAGGGGCCCTGGATCAAGCACCCCTCACCAGCATCAAGGAACCTCCCTTGAGGGGCCCTGGATCAAGCGCCCCTCACCAGCATCAAGGAACCTCCCTTGAGGGGCCCTGGATCAAGCGTCCCTCACCAGCATCAAGGAACCTCCCTTGAGAGGCCCTGGATCAAGCACCCCTCACCAGCATCAAGGAACCTCCCTTGAGGGGCCCTGGATCAAGAGCCCCTCACCAGTTTCAAGGAACCTCCCTTGAGGGGCCCTGGATAAAGCGTCCCTCACCAGCATCAAGGAACCTCCCTTGAGGGGCCCTGGATCAAGCGTCCCTCACCAGCATCAAGGAACCTCCCTTGAGGGGCCCTGGATCAAGCACCCCTCACCAGCATCAAGGAACCTCCCTTGAGGGGCCCTGGATCAAGAGCCCCTCACCAGTTTCAAGGAACCTCCCTTGAGGGGCCCTGGATCAAGCGTCCCTCACCAGCATCAAGGAACCTCCCTTGAGGGGCCCTGGATCAAGCACCCCTCACCAGCATCAAGGAACCTCCCTTGAGGGGTCCCGGATCAAAAACCCCTTACCAGTATCAAGGAACCTCCCTTGAGGGGCCCTGGATCAAGCACACCTCACCAGCATCAAGGAACCTCCCTTGAGGGGCCCTGGATCAAAAGCCCCTCACCAGCATCACGAATACCACCTGGTGGTTCACACTTCCACTCACTCACTCATTTGACCATAAACAGAAATATTAATCTCAATCTTAAAATAATGAATCCTGTGATACTCCAATACTGAAACTATGTACTGTGCCAAAACAAAAGCATTCACATTGCTAAACTCACAAACTAGTATTTAGTCACTTAGCCATAATACCAACTTACCTCATAATTTGTAATATTTTACAATTAAGAATAAAACTAAGTATGCCCGAAATGCCTAGCCATGCTAAGCGTTCTAGTGGTACACTCTGTAATCACAATTTTACTACATGTAAACCAAACAATAACCAAATTTCTGTAAACTCAGCATTGTAATCCTTATAGAGAATAAACTTTGAATTGAATTGAACTGAAGGAACCTCCCTTGAGAGGTTCTCAGCTACAGCTTAAATTAACCACTAACATGGATACTATTACAATCACATATCTACCGTAACTAATGTATACCAAAAATGGATTATCCCAGGTTCTCTACACATCTGCTGTTATGTATGATAATCTATGTAACTATATTTATGTATATTTATGTATACTGTCCTGGTAGACAGTAATGGTGAAGCTGGAGATTTTGTCCAGGTAGTCGGGAATTATACGCAGGAAGGAATACATATAAATGACCTCATAGAGGACAGGAGCCATAGTAGGGAAACAAGTGTAGTCAAAGATAAGATAAAACCAATATTGCAAACCAGAAATACCGCAGGAAATAGCAAACAAGAGGACTCCAATAGCAATAGTGAGGATAAATTACCAAAAACAACTGGTGGGAGCTCCATTGTTGGTGCTAAGGAGGATAGGAATAAGACAGGGAAACATGCACCAACAGGGAATACAGTCACAGAAACCCAAGGCAAACGGAAACCAAGCCTGTGCACATACTATGCACTTGGTATCTGCTGGCATGGGAAATCTGGAAAAACAGATGGGACATGCAACTATGACCACCCTAGAAAATGTCATGCCCATATGACAACAGGAAAATGCAAACTCCCTTCCTGTAAGCTTTTTCACCCTGAAATGTGTACCTCTTCAGTACAGGAAAGACTGTGCTATAACTTAAATTGCCAGGCATACCATCTAAAGGGGACAAAAAGATACAAAACATCCAGGCCATGGGAAAACCTGGGTAGCCACAGCCACTCAAGAGGGAGAGGTTTTTTAGTGCCAGGAAGGAAAAAAAACTGGCAGGAAATGGCAGAAATCGTACACCAAATCCAGTCATTCCTGGAGTGGAACCACAGTCGATGGCCTCCACTCCAAACCAACAGATACAGATACTAATGCCGGAAAAAAAATCCCCCCCCAGTACCAACAATACCACCAGTCCGATAACATTCTTCTTTGCAAATATACAGGGTCTAAAGCCAGCAATAAACAACAAAATACCTTTCATCCGTGGACTGCTTGCAGAGGCAAAGGCAATGTTCGCGGCTTTCACTGAGACCCACATAAAGGATCACTTGGACAACGAAATATGGATCCCAGGTTACAACCTATACAGATGTGACAGAGTGAACAGGCAAAAGGGGGGGGTTGGCCTGTACATTGCAGAGTCACTTGTTTGCACAGAACTGCTTAATGCCTCAAATGACGTAGTGGAAGTTTTAGCAGTAAAGGTCGAGAACCAAAACCTAGTCATTGTGGTAGTCTACAAGCCTCCGGATGCAACATCCCAGCAATTCCAGGAACAGCTGTTAAAAATTGACCACTGTCTGGAAAATCTTCCAGCTCCTGCACCCAACATCTTGCTCCTGGGGGATTTCAACTTAAGGCACCTAAAATGGAGGAATATAGCAAATAATATTGTTGCAGTAATAACACCAGGAGGCAGCTCTGATGAAAACTCACACTCACACGAGCTTTTAAATCTCTGCACAAAATTCAATTTAAACCAGCAAATAATAGAGCCTACTAGACTGGAGAATACACTAGACCTCATCTTCACTAACAATGATGATCTGATAAGAAATGTCACCATATCAAAAACAATATACTCAGATCACAACATAATTGAGGTTCAGACATGTATGCGTGGAGCCCCAGACCGACAAAATGAGACTAGTCACGAGGGAGCATTCACCAAATTCAACTTCAATAACAAAAACATAAAGTGGGACCAAGTAAACCAAGTCCTAACCGATATAAGCTGGGAAGATATACTAAGCAACACAGACCCAAACTTATGCCTAGAACAGATTAACTCGGTGGCACTCGATGTATGCACAAGGCTTATTCCTCTAAGAAAAAGGAGGAGTAGATGTAAAATAGAAAGAGACAGGCGCTCCCTTTACAGGCGACGGAAAAGAATAACAGAGCGGCTAAAAGAGGTCAATATATCAGAAATGCGCAGGGAGACACTGGTCAGAGAAATAGCAAGCATCGAACTTAAGCTAAAAGAATCCTTTAGGAGTCAGGAATCGCGGGAAGAACTAAAAGCCATAAATGAAATCGAAAGAAACCCAAAGTATTTCTTCTCCTATGCCAAATCAAAATCGAGAACAACGTCCAGTATTGGGCCCCTACTTAAACAAGATGGGTCCTACACAGATGACAGCAAGGAAATGAGTGAGCTACTCAAGTCCCAATATGACTCAGTTTTTAGCAAGCCGCTAACCAGACTGAGAGTCGAAGATCAAAATGAATTTTTTATGAGAGAGCCACAAAATTTGATTAACACAAGCCTATCCGATGTTATCCTGACGCCAAATGACTTCGAACAGGCGATAAATGACATGCCCATGCACTCTGCCCCAGGGCCAGACTCATGGAACTCTGTGTTCATCAAGAACTGCAAGAAGCCCCTATCACGAGCCTTTTCCATCCTATGGAGAGGGAGCATGGACACGGGGGTCGTCCCTCAGTTACTAAAAACAACAGACATAGCCCCACTCCACAAAGGGGGCAGTAAAGCAACAGCAAAGAACTACAGACCAATAGCACTAACATCCCATATCATAAAAATCTTTGAAAGGGTCCTAAGAAGCAAGATCACCACCCATCTAGAAACCCATCAGTTACACAACCCAGGGCAACATGGGTTTAGAACAGGTCGCTCCTGTCTGTCTCAACTACTGGATCACTACGACAAGGTCCTAAATGCACTAGAAGACAAAAAGAATGCAGATGTAATATATACAGACTTTGCAAAAGCCTTCGACAAGTGTGACCATGGCGTAATAGCGCACAAAATGCGTGCTAAAGGAATAACAGGAAAAGTTGGTCGATGGATCTATAATTTCCTCACTAACAGAACACAGAGAGTAGTCGTCAACAGAGTAAAGTCCGAGGCAGCTACGGTGAAAAGCTCTGTTCCACAAGGCACAGTACTAGCTCCCATCTTGTTCCTCATCCTCATATCCGACATAGACAAGGATGTCAGCCACAGCACCGTGTCTTCCTTTGCAGATGACACCCGAATCTGCATGACAGTGTCTTCCATTGCAGACACTGCAAGGCTCCAGGCGGACATCAACCAAATCTTTCAGTGGGCTGCAGAAAACAATATGAAGTTCAACGATGAGAAATTTCAATTACTCAGATATGGTAAACATGAGGAAATTAAATCTTCATCAGAGTACAAAACAAATTCTGGCCACAAAATAGAGCGAAACACCAACGTCAAAGACCTGGGAGTGATTATGTCGGAGGATCTCACCTTCAAGGACCATAACATTGTATCAATCGCATCTGCTAGAAAAATGACAGGATGGATAATGAGAACCTTCAAAACTAGGGAGGCCAAGCCCATGATGACACTCTTCAGGTCACTTGTTCTATCTAGGCTGGAATATTGCTGCACTCTAACAGCACCTTTCAAGGCAGGTGAAATTGCCGACCTAGAAAATGTACAGAGAACTTTCACGGCGCGCATAACGGAGATAAAACACCTCAATTACTGGGAGCGCTTGAGGTTTCTAAACCTGTATTCCCTGGAACGCAGGAGGGAGAGATACATGATTATATACACCTGGAAAATCCTAGAGGGACTAGTACCGAACTTGCACACGAAAATCACTCACTACGAAAGCAAAAGACTTGGCAGACGATGCACCATCCCCCCAATGAAAAGCAGGGGTGTCACTAGCACGTTAAGAGACCATACAATAAGTGTCAGGGGACCGAGACTGTTCAACTGCCTCCCAGCACACATAAGGGGGATTACCAACAGACCCCTGGCAGTCTTCAAGCTGGCACTGGACAAGCACCTAAAGGCAGTTCCTGATCAGCCGGGCTGTGGCTCGTACGTTGGTTTGCGTGCAGCCAGCAGCAACAGCCTGGTTGATCAGGCGCTGATCCACCAGGAGGCCTGGTCACAGACCGGGCCGCGGGGGCGTTGACCCCCGAAACTCTCTCCAGGTAAATACCTGAATATACTTACTTATATAGTGAGGCTAAACAGAGCTTATCCCATGGTAAGACCAGAGGATTATAACATTACTTATCTTATTGACCTCCTGACATTACCAATCACACTAAACCCTTCAATGATTTCTCAAAGTTTAGTTTAATATGTTTATTATGCACCCCATACCCATCCTGTGGGCGGTAGTCACCCCATACCCATCCCGTGGGCGGTAGTCACCCCATACCCATCCTGTGGGCGGTAGTCACCCCATACCCATCCTGTGGGCGGTAGTCACCCCATACCCATCCTATGGGCGGTAGTCACCCCATACCCATCCTGTGGGCGGTAGTCACCCCATACCCATCCTGTGGGCGGTAGTCAAAAGATTACAGAGGTACATAATTGGTCCAGGGACTGGACTCCAAAGTTTTGATAGCTGAGCAAGTTACAGAGGTAATGAACTCACAATTTACAAAGGTAATGAACTCACAATTTACAAAGGTAATGAACTCCAGGTAGGTCTGGTCACAATCATGACAAGACAAAAAAAAATATGAATTTCAACCAAAAATTATGAATAAAACGGTTTATATTTGAAGTTAGTTAAGAAAACGAGAGGGAGAGCCTCCTTAGCTCAGGGGCAGAGCACTGGTCTTGTAAACCAGGGGTCGAGAGTTCAAATCTCTCAGGGGGCAAGTTTAATTTTTTCTCTTCTTTTCAAGTCAGCAGTTTTATTTAGGCACAGGTATACATGAGTACAATTATCATACATAGTGTAACTTAGTTAGGTTAAGCCCCTTAAAAAAGGTCAAGGTGACTTATTTCCAAAGCTGCCTACACATGGAAATAAATCACTGATTTTTTGTACTTATTCTGTGTAATTTACACATATTACTATATATGCTAATTATTGTAACTGTATTTATGTATAATTGTACTTAAATCTAAATCTTTATTATATTACATAGTAGCCAAAATTTAACTAAAATATATTTACAGGTCAGCACCTGGGAAGGCTCCACTGTGACACTAATGAAGCTTAAGCTTCAGGGCCCCTAATCCCGGAGGGGCCCCAGGACCCACTTTAGTCCACACTGCTTAAAAATTTGGGTCTACTGTATGAAGTGTTGGATATAAGTCACTTTGACTGACTTTTTTTGAGTTATCCTGGAAGGTAATCTTCACATATGCTGCTATGTACGATAATTTATGTAACTGTATTTATGTGTACCTGTACCTGAATAAACTTACTTGCGCGAAGGGGCCCCCATAACAGTTCAAGCTTCAGGGCCCCAAACACAGATTTGCCACTGATAAGCACTACTGACTCAAGACTGAGGGACTAATTACCTCAAACTCCTCCTCTCCTTACACCTTTCTGCTTTGTATTGGACTGATGAAGTCACTGTGTGGCGAAACGTTTCTTCAATAAAGATTCCCATATGTTGCATAAGTGTCTCAATCTTCAACTGCTGACTAGGTTGGGTCATTGGCTCAAGCCGGCAGGAGACTTGGACCTGCCTCGCATGGGCCAGTAGGCCTGTTGCAGTGTTCCTTCTTATGTAGTGTCTGAGGACTCAGAAGTGATCAGTTTTGGCGGGGTCGGGGTGAACAAAATAAGATAGAGCTCTATTGCCCAGGAGCAAGAGCCCATCCCCAGTATCTAGACGCCTCCCACTTCTCAAGAACAAAAATATAACAAATAACAAAAAAGGGCACAATACCGTGACTGGAACGGTCGCCATGTTGTACTGGCACAATACCGGAACGGTCGCCATGTTGTACTGGCAGGTACTGGCTAGTGTAAAAAAAAAAAAAATCACATTTAACTGTATCAGTCGTACACCAGCCCCCTGTATGGTTTTTCTAGTTGTACTCCAGCCCCCTTGACGGTTTTTCTAGTTGTACTCCAGCCCCCTTGGCGGTTTCCAGTTGTATTCTAGTCCCTGGATGGTTTTCCAGTCGTAATCCAGCCTCCTGTATGGTTTTCTAGTTGTACTCCAGCCCCCTGTATGGTTTTTCTAGTTGTACTCCAGCCCCCTTGACGGTTTTTCTAGTTGTACTCCAGCCCCCTTGACGGTTTTTCTAGTTGTACTCCAGCCCCCTTGACGGTTTTTCTAGTTGTACTCCAGCCCCCTTGACGGGTTTTCTAGTTGTACTCCAGCCCTCTTGACGGTCTTTCTAGTTGTACTCCAGCCCCCTTGACGGTTTTTCTAATTGTACTCCAGCCCCCTTGACGGTTTCCAGTTGTATTCTAGTCCCTGGATGGTTTTCCAGTCGTAATCCAGCCTCCTGTATGGTTTTCTAGTTGTACTCCAGCCCCCTGTATGGTTTTTCTAGTTGTACTCCAGCCCCCTTGACGGTTTCCAGTTGTATTCTAGTCCCTGGATGGTTTTCCGGTCGTAATCCAGCCTCCTGTATGGTTTTCTAGTTGTACTCCAGCTCCGTTGATGGTTTCCAGGCATACTCCACCCCGTGGATGGTTTCCAGTTGTCCTCCAGCCCCTGATGATTTTCCAGTCATAATCCATCCCCTGGATAGTTTTCCAGTTGTACTCCAAACCCTGGATGGTTTTCCAGTCATACTCCAGCCCCCTAGATGGTTTTCCAGTTGTACTTCAGCCTCCATTAGGGTCCTTAATTCAAGTCTAATAGTCAGAGTGATAACTGACGAGGCCGGGACATTATTGATCCCTTACTGTAACACCTACATATTTATAATCCCAGTTATTCTCTCTAAAACAAATGTCTGCCACCATGTGTGTTGAAGGCAGATACACACATATAAACACCACATAATACACAGTAATGGTGTAAAGAGGTGATGGTTACACAAGCGACAAAAGTAACTATCAGCCTCCTTAGCTCAGTGGTAGAGCACTGGTCTCGTAAACCAGGGGTCGTGAGTTCAAACCTCACAGGGGGCATAAGCCTTTAGTGCTGCCTTTGTTAAGGGTTTTCATCACAGTTCACTTGTTACTCTCCTCCTAACATAAATTGCAACCCCTTTAAAAACACGGGTACAACTGTCAGTGGATATTACCCGCCATCTTGAGTCTCCATTGAATATTTATCGCATTTGTTAATTAAAACCTCGTTAATCTTACACATATAAAAGTTAACTTAATCTCTCAATATTCAGGTCTGTAAGGGCAAGATTTCCTTCAACATCCCGCAGCAGCACAACTTTAATGCCACACTCTCACAAAGGTCATCCTTCCACGGAAGTTCTGTAGTTCAGTTTATTATGTACCCCATACCCATCCTGTGGGCGGTAGTCACCCCATACCCATCCTGTGGGCGGTAGTCACCCCATACCCATCCTGTGGGCGGTAGTCACCCCATACCCATCCTGTGGGCGGTAGTCACCCCATACCCATCCTGTGGGGGTAGTAGTCGGTAGTCAATACCCATCCTGTGGGCGGTAGTTACCCAGTGGGCGGTAGGTACATACCCATTGTGGGCGGTCCCCCAGTGGGGGGTACTTACAGAGACCCCTGGAAAAGTTATGATAGCTGAACTAGTTACAAAGGTAATAAACTCCAGGTAAATCTGGTCACAATCATGGCAAGTTACAAAGGTAATGAATCATCTATACTCCTATACATGGCTACAATCATGAACAAACTACATCTATACTCCTATACATGGCTACAATCATGAACAAACTACATCTATACTCCTATACATGGCTACAATCATGAACAAACTACATCTATACTCCTATACATGGCTACAATCATGAACAAATTACATCTATACTCCTATACATGGCTACAATCATGAACAAATTACATCTATACTCCTATACATGGCTACAATCATGAACAAATTACATCTATACTCCTATACATGGCTACAATCATGAACAAATTACAAAGTAATGAGAAGCTCTGCATTAGGATAAAACAAGTTTAATTCACGTATACTACATGTACTTCTACAATCTATTAACAAGTGTTGTGACAACTAGCACATCTGGCCACAATAAAATATTCACTTCCTTAACAGACATATATTCTGAGCAATAAAATTACAATGGAAAGCTGTATTAGGCGGTTTTGTGATCTCATATTATTAAGAAGCACGTGTACGTACCCATCTATATTGTTATAGGAATGCAGTTAGAAGCCTGAGTAGATCTATAACCCACTATGATAACATGAACGTAGTTAAGTATGTTTATGGAGCAACTTGCAATGTGAACACTGACTGATGTTGTAGTGGCCAGGCTTAGGCTTGGTTACAAGTACTGACTGATGTTGTAGTGGCCAGGCTTAGGCTTGGTTACAAGTACTGACTGATGTTGTAGTGGCCAGGCTTAGGCTTGGTTACAAGTACTGACTGATGTTGTAGTGGCCAGGCTTAGGCTTAGTTACAAGTACTGACTGATGTTGTAGTTTCCAGGCTTAGGCTTTGTTACAAGTACTGACTGATGTTGTAGTGGCCAGGCTTAGGCTTGGTTACAAGTACTGACTGATATTGTAGTGGCCAGGCTTAGGCTTGGTTACAAGTACTGACTAATGTTGTAGTGGCCAGGCTTAGGCTTAGTTACAAGTACTGACTGATGTTGTAGTGGCCAGGCTTAGGCTTGGTTACAAGTACTGACTAATGTTGTAGTGGCCAGGCTTAGTCTTAGTTACAAGTACTGACTGATGTTGTAGTGGCCAGGCTTAGGCTTGGTTACAAGTACTGACTGATGTTGTAGTTTCCAGGCTTAGGCTTTGTTACAAGTACTGACTGATGTTGTAGTGGCCAGGCTTAGGCTTGGTTACAAGTACTGACTGATGTTGTAGTGGCCAGGCTTAGGCTTGGTTACAAGTACTGACTAATGTTGTAGTGGCCAGGCTTAGGCTTAGTTACAAGTACTGACTGATGTTGTAGTGGCCAGGCTTAGGCTTGGTTACAAGTACTGACTGATGTTGTAGTGGCCAGGCTTAGGCTTGGTTACAAGTACTTCTGGTAGTCTGACAGACACACAGATGACGATCAAACTAAATGTAAATTATGTGATCAGGCATATGGTCACTGTCATGAACACTATGTGCTTAATTGTCCACTTATTGAGGAATACAGAGACAGACAGTATAATAACCTATGTGACATGTCAAGATATCTTATTAATGAAAATAAGATACCAGATATACTAAGCAAATTTCCTAAATTTGCTTGTAACAGATAAGTGAACTATAGATATGTAGATAAATAAAAACCTATATGTACACCTGTTAACCGTTTTGAGGCCTAGTTCCTAGGCCTTTTGTGTACCTCAACATTACAGAGGTACATAATGGGTCCAGGGATTGTATCTCAGCATTACAGAGGTACATAATGGGTCCAGGGACTATACCTCAAACTTACAGAGGTACATAATGGGTCCAGGAACTGGGCCACAAAGTTTTGATAGCTGAACAAGTTACAGTGGTAATGAACAAGTTACAGTGGTAATGAACAAGTAACAGTGGTAATGAACAAGTTACACTGGTAATGAACAAGTTACAGTGGTAATGAACAAGTTACAGCGGTAATGAACAAGTTACAGTGGTAATGAACAAGTTACAGTGGTAATGAACAAGTTACAGTGGTAATGAACTATTTACATGCCTATATCTGGTCAGAATGGTAATGAGTTATTCATGCAGACATGAATTAGGTCACAAAGCGGAACAACAAAACCCCAAAAAACTCATCAAAGGCGTTATTACTGATGATAATAATGGTAAAATAGAGGCGTTTATCACCCCTGGCAGGGGGTAGGGGTCAAGTATTTATGCAGTACAGATACTGGTGGGGGATGGAGGGATGTGTCTATCACCTTGACATCTTGCAAGAAGCAGATGATGATGATGATGGTAGAGGTGATGGTGGAAGCCGCGTTGTTGAAGCACAAAGAAGATACTCTGTTGAGATTTAGCGGGAAAGTTATGAACGTGACTTTCAGTGCGCGATGCTGAGTGCTAGTGTGTGTTAAGGTGGTGTGAAGATGGTTGTACAGGGGTGTTACGGCAGTGCTAGGGTGTTAGCCCAGCTGTAGCATCTTCAAAGATTCTTTATTTTAGCATGGTACAATGTTCATACAGAGATGGGTGACATTTAGGTGTACATACAGAAAGCCCCTTAGTATGTAGAACATAACTACATAAAAAGCACCTACTGGTCCACACTTACACTCACTCACTCACCCATTTGACTATAAGCACAGAAATACGTATCTTAATCTTAAAATAATGATTCCTAACTAGTCACAAGTTTGCCTGTGATACTCCAATATAGAAACTATGTATTGTGCCAAAACAAAAGCATTCACACTGCTAAACTCACAAACTAGTATTTAGTCACTTAGTATTTAGTCAACTTACTCCACAATTTGTAATAATTTAGAGTTAAGAATTAATCTAAGTTTGCCTGAAATGCCCAGCCATGCTAGGTGTTCTAGTGGCCCCCTCTGTAATTAGCATTTTATTACATGTAAACCACACAATAACCAAAATCTGTAAACCCCGCATTGTAATTCTTATAGAGAATAAACTTTGATTTGATTTAGGCTAGATTAGATTTTGCCACCGAAGTGGCTAGTTTATTGTGCACCCCATATCCATCCTGTGGACGGTAGCGCGAGAGCATATGGATACACAAAAGGCCTAGGAACTAGGCCCCAAAGGGTTAACAGGAATACATATGGATTTATATCTACATATCTATAGTTCACTTATCTGTTACAAGCAAATTTAGGAAATTTGCTTAGTATATCTGGTATCTTATTTTCATTAATAAGATATCTTGACATGTCACATAGGTTATTATACTGTCTGTCTCTGTATTCCTCAATAAGTGGACAATTAAGCACATAGTGTTCAAGAGAGTGACCATATGCCTGATCACATAATTTACATTTAGTTTGATCATCATATGTGTGTCTCCCAAACTGCCAGAAGTACTTGTAACCAAGCCTAAGCCTGGCCACTACAACATCAGTCAGTCTGTTCACATTGCAAGTTGCTCCATAAACATACTTGTCTACGTTCATGTTATCATAGTGGGTTATAGATCCCGGCTAGCATCCTGGGCGGGGAGACGTATGGACAATTCTCCTATCACCTGGGTGTTAGTAGATTGTTATGGGTGGCATCCTGGGAAGAGGACTAAGACCCACAGTGGAAATAAGCCACGCTTTTTGACCTTGGGTTATCTTGGGATATTAATCCATCTGGGTTACTAGGAACTAGGCCCCAAAGGGTTAACAGGAATACATATGGATTTATATCTACATATCTATAGTTCACTTATCTGTTACAAGCAAATTTAGGAAATTTGCTTAGTATATCTGGTATCTTATTTTCATTAATAAGATATCTTGACATGTCACATAGGTTATTATACTGTCTGTCTCTGTATTCCTCAATAAGTGGACAATTAAGCACATAGTGTTCAAGAGAGTGACCATATGCCTGATCACATAATTTACATTTAGTTTGATCATCATATGTGTGTCTCCCAAACTGCCAGAAGTACTTGTAACCAAGCCTAAGCCTGGCCACTACAACATCAGTCAGTCTGTTCACATTGCAAGTTGCTCCATAAACATACTTGTCTACGTTCATGTTATCATAGTGGGTTATAGATCCCGGCTAGCATCCTGGGCGGGGAGACGTATGGACAATTCTCCTATCACCTGGGTGTTAGTAGATTGTTATGGGTGGCATCCTGGGAAGAGGACTAAGACCCACAGTGGAAATAAGCCACGCTTTTTGACCTTGGGTTATCTTGGGATATTAATCCATCTGGGTTACTAGGAATACAGTATTCTTCGCTAGCATAGCCTGTAGGTAAACCGACAAGTGGAAATATAGTACCAGGAAGACCTTAGTTTACAACACTGAAGGTAGGTTAGAGGAAACCCACCGACCAGAAATAATAATACGTAACGCAATTATTACCTAATGAATCCTAACTAGTCGTAAGTTTGCCTGTGATACTCCAATATAGGAACTATGTAATGTACCAAAACAAAATAATTCACATTGCGGTTACTTAGCCTTAATACCAATATGTTCCAAAATCTGTACCAATATAGAGTTTTGAATTAATCTTAGCCTGCCTGAAATGCCTAGTCATAGCCTGCCTGAAATGCCTAGTCATGCTAGGTGTGATAGTGGCCCTCTCTGGAATTAGTATTTTATAATAAGTAAACCACACAATATCCTATAATATGTAAACCCCACATTGTAATCTGTATAGAGAATAAACTTGATTTGATTTGAATAAACTTACAGTATGGACTCACTGTTCCTGTTCTTGTGTGACTGGACATTACAAGTCGTGAATGCTCAGAGTAACAAGCCTATGATAGCATCATGCTCTGCTTGTAGGCGATATATACAAGTACACCTATAATTATTTGTAAAAATAACCGTAACCCAATGGAAATAAGTCCAGTTCAAGATTGATGGACTGAACACATCGACTCAAGGTTGAGGGACTGATTATCTCATTCTCCTCCTGTTCTTCAAGTTTCTCCTACGTATGGACTGATGAAGCCACTGTGTGGCGAAACGTTTCCTCAATAAAGATACCCAAGAGTTGCACATGTGTCTAATTTATCAACATGTCGGTTCTCTGAACCATTCATCTACAAGTCCAGTACCCCAAAGGAAATAAGTAATGGATCCCAATGGAAATAAGTTACTCTGACTTTTTTGGTTACCTTGAAGGGTAATTTACACTATGTATAATAACTGTGCCTTAACAAACTCAACAAAATACTTTAATAAATACGCTTAACTGATACAAACGTTCCATCCGCCTCCTTAGCTCAGTGGTAGAGTACTGGTCTCGTAAACCAGGGGTCGTGAGTTCAAACCTCACAGGGGGCAACTATCATGTTAATGACCTTTAATTAACGCCTGTTCTTTAACCTGATGGACGCAATGGTGTTACCTACAAGTACCACTGTGAAGACAAGATATAAATTACAGGTCTGGTTTTATTAGGGACAACGACCCGCTCTTGTTCCTGGCACAGAGAGTAACGTTTTTAGTGTACAGAGAAATGTTGCTCCAATTATATGTTGTTCTGCAGATTGTCTCTATCTCGTGTTTAGTGTCCAATGATTATTATTATTATTATTATTATTATTATTATTATCGTGGGGGAGCGCTAAACCCAGAGGATTATACAGCGCATGTGGGAGGGGGGAAATGGGAGGCATTCAAGGTCAATTCAGGGAACTGCAGCACCGATCCAATCCCCTAGATCAAGAGCCCCTCACCAGCATCAAGGATCCTTCCTTGAGGGGTAGTGTTCAATGAGTTATAATGAACAGGCTTATAGCTGGCCTACACTAACGACCGAATGAACTCACGAAATCGTAATGACACGATTGTAAACAAACCCGAGTTCTATCCCCGCCCGTAGTATGGTTTGACCGAATGAATATATATACACTAAGTGTTGTATCTACATTAACAATTTTATCTACACTTGACCCAAGCCCGGTGGCCTGGTGGCTACAGCTCCCGCTTCACACATGGAGGGCCCGGGTTCGATTCCCGGCGGGTGGAAACATTCGACACGTTTCCTTACACCTGTTGTCCTGTTCACCTAGCAGCAAATAGGTACCTGGGTGTTAGTCGACTGGTGTGGGTCGCATCCTGGGGGACACGATTAAGGACCCCAATGGAAATAAGTTAGACAGTCCTCGATGACGCACTGACTTTCTTGGGTTATCCTGGGTGGCTAACCCTCCGGGGTTAAAAATCCGAACGAAATCTTATCTTATCTTATCACGAGGAGCCTTAGCATAAGCCTACGGCTCCTTTTACGAACCCAATAAACGTAAAAATTACGTATTGTATCTGCTATATACTTTATCTGAAGCCAGGCAGGCGTTGGCTTAGGTTCTCCCTATATTCTTAAAGTTACATTATATGGCTGAGAATACTTGTACCAGCCTGGTGGCAAGCAGCCTGAGAATACTTGTACCAGCCTGGTGGCAAGCAGCCTGAGAATGCTTGTACCAGCCTGGTGACAAGCAGCCTGAGAATGCTTGTACCAGCCTGGTGGCAAGCAGCCTGAGAATACTTGTACCAGCCTGGTGGCAAGCAGCCTGAGAATACTTGTACCAGCCTGGTGGCAAGCAGCCTGAGAATACTTGTACCAGCCTGGTGGCAAGCAGCCTGAGAATGCTTGTACCAGCCTGGTGACAAGCAGCCTGAGAATGCTTGTACCAGCCTGGTGGCAAGCAGCCTGAGAATGCTTGTACCAGCCTGGTGGCAAGCAGCCTGAGAATACTTGTACCAGCCTGGTGACAAGCAGTCTGAGAATGCTTGTACCAGCCTGGTGACAAGCAGCCTGAGAATGTTTGTACCAGCCTGGTGACAAGCAGTCTGAGAATGCTTGTACCAGCCTGGTGACAAGCAGCCTGAGAATGCTTGTACCAGCCTGGTGGCAAGCAGTCTGAGAATACTTGTACCAGCCTGGTGGCAAGCAGCCTGAGAATGCTTGTACCAGCCTGGTGGCAAGCAGCCTGAGAATGCTTGTACCAGCCTGGACACAAGCAGCCTGAGAATATTTGTACCAGCCTGGTGACAGCAGTCTGAGAATGCTTGTACCAGCCTGGTGACAAGCAGCCTGAGAATATTTGTACCAGCCTGGTGACAAGCAGCCTGAGAATATTTATACCAGCCTGGTGACAAGCAGCCTGAGAATATTTGTACCAGCCTGGTGACAGGCAGTCTGAGAATGCTTGTACCAGCCTGGTGACAAGCAGTCTGAGAATGTTTGTACCAGCCTGGTGACAAGCAGCCTGAGAATGATTGTACCAGCCTGGTGACAAGCAGCCTGAGAATGCTTGTACCAGCCTGGTGACAAGCAGCCTGAGAATGCTTGTACCAGCCTGGTGACAAGCAGTCTGAGAATATTTGTACCAGCCTGGTGACAAGAAGCCTGACAATACTTGTACCAGCCTGGTGACAAGCAGCTTGACAATACTTGTACCAGCCTGGTGACAAGCAGCCTGACAATACTTGTACCAGCCTGGTGACAAGCAGCCTGAGAATACTTGTACCAGCCTGGTGACAAGCAGCCTGAGAATACTTGTACCAGCCTGGTGACAAGCAGCCTGAGAATGCTTGTACCAGCCTGGTGACAAGCAGCCTGAGAATACTTGTACCAGCCTGGTGACAAGCAGCCTGAGAATACTTGTACCAGCCTGGTGACAAGCAGCCTGAGAATACTTGTACCAGCCTGGTGACAAGCAGCCTGAGAATACTTGTACCAGCCTGGTGACAAGCAGCCTGAGAATACTTGTACCAGCCTGGTGACAAGCAGCCTGAGAATGCTTGTACCAGCCTGGTGACAAGCAGCCTGAGAATACTTGTACCAGCCTGGTGACAAGCAGCCTGAGAATACTTGTACCAGCCTGGTGACAAGCAGCCTGAGAATCCTTGTACCAGCCTGGTGACAAGCAGCCTGAGAATACTTGTACCAGCCTGGTGACAAGCAGCCTGAGAATACTTGTACCAGCCTGGTGACAAGCAGCCTGAGAATACTTGTACCAGCCTGGTGACAAGCAGCCTGAGAATGCTTGTACCAGCCTGGTGACAAGCAGCCTGAGAATACTTGTACCAGCCTGGTGACAAGCAGCCTGAGAATACTTGTACCAGCCTGGTGACAAGCAGCCTGAGAATACTTGTACCAGCCTGGTGACAAGCAGCCTGAGAATGCTTGTTCCAGCCTGGTGACAAGCAGTCTGAGAATGCTTGTACCAGCCTGGAGACAAGCAGCCTGAGAATATTTGTACCAGCCTGGTGACAAGCAGCCTGACAATACTTGTACCAGCCTGGTGACAAGCAGCCTGACAATACTTGTACCAGCCTGGTGACAAGCAGCCTGAGAATACTTGTACCAGCCTGGTGACAAGCAGCCTGAGAATACTTGTACCAGCCTGGTGACAAGCAGCCTGAGAATGCTTGTACCAGCCTGGTGACAAGCAGCCTGAGAATACTTGTACCAGCCTGGTGACAAGCAGCCTGAGAATACTTGTACCAGCCTGGTGACAAGCAGCCTGAGAATACTTGTACCAGCCTGGTGACAAGCAGCCTGAGAATACTTGTACCAGCCTGGTGACAAGCAGCCTGAGAATACTTGTACCAGCCTGGTGACAAGCAGCCTGAGAATGCTTGTACCAGCCTGGTGACAAGCAGCCTGAGAATACTTGTACCAGCCTGGTGACAAGCAGCCTGAGAATACTTGTACCAGCCTGGTGACAAGCAGCCTGAGAATACTTGTACCAGCCTGGTGACAAGCAGCCTGAGAATACTTGTACCAGCCTGGTGACAAGCAGCCTGAGAATACTTGTACCAGCCTGGTGACAAGCAGCCTGAGAATACTTGTACCAGCCTGGTGACAAGCAGCCTGAGAATGCTTGTACCAGCCTGGTGACAAGCAGCCTGAGAATACTTGTACCAGCCTGGTGACAAGCAGTCTGAGAATACTTGTACCAGCCTGGTGACAAGCAGTCTGAGAATGCTTGTACCAGCCTGGTGACAAGTAGCCTGAGAATACTTGTACCAGCCGGGTGACAAGCAGCCTGAGAATACTTGTACCAGCCTGGTGACAAGCAGCCTGAGAATACTTGTACCAGCCTGGTGACAAGCAGCCTGAGAATACTTGTACCAGCCTGGTGACAAGCAGCCTGAGAATACTTGTACCAGCCTGGTGACAAGCAGCCTGAGAATGCTTGTACCAGCCTGGTGACAAGCAGCCTGAGAATACTTGTACCAGCCTGGTGACAAGCAGCCTGAGAATACTTGTACCAGCCTGGTGACAAGCAGCCTGAGAATACTTGTACCAGCCTGGTGACAAGCAGCCTGAGAATACTTGTACCAGCCTGGAGACAAGCAGCCTGAGAATACTTGTACCAGCCTGGTGACAAGCAGCCTGAGAATACTTGTACCAGCCTGGTGACAAGCAGCCTGAGAATACTTGTACCAGCCTGGTGACAAGCAGCCTGAGAATACTTGTACCAGCCTGGTGACAAGCAGCCTGAGAATACTTGTACCAGCCTGGTGACAAGCAGCCTGAGAATACTTGTACCAGCCTGGTGACAAGCAGCCTGAGAATACTTGTACCAGCCTGGTGACAAGCAGCCTGAGAATACTTGTACCAGCCTGGTGACAAGCAGCCTGAGAATACTTGTACCAGCCTGGTGACAAGCAGCCTGAGAATACTTGTACCAGCCTGGTGACAAGCAGCCTGAGAATACTTGTACCAGCCTGGTGACAAGCAGCCTGAGAATACTTGTACCAGCCTGGTGACAAGCAGCCTGAGAATACTTGTACCAGCCTGGTGACAAGCAGCCTGAGAATCCTTGTACCAGCCTGGTGACAAGCAGCCTGAGAATACTTGTACCAGCCTGGTGACAAGCAGCCTGAGAATACTTGTACCAGCCTGGTGACAAGCAGCCTGAGAATACTTGTACCAGCCTGGTGACAAGCAGCCTGAGAATACTTGTACCAGCCTGGTGACAAGCAGCCTGAGAATGCTTGTACCAGCCTGGTGACAAGCAGCCTGGACATCATGAGGTATACAGGCCTAGGTGACATCAGTGACATACTAATATATACAAAGTCCCTTGTTATGCAGAGCATTTCCCGCAAATTAGGTCAGCTGTGTCCCAGCATGCGACCCACACCAGTCCACTAACACCCAGGTACCCATTTTACTCGCCGGGAATCGAACCCGGATCGTTACGTGTACCTGTGCCTAAAAAAAACTTACTGACTGGTGTAATGAAAATGTAATTCCTGTTTGTTATTCCACCAACATTTGTGTACCATACTTTTGGCTCCATTTTGTTACTGTGTTTCCTGGTCCTTGTTCATGAGAGGGGCATGGAGGAAGGTAGAAGTGGGTCTACCTCTAGTTTACCTGGAGAGAGTTCCTGGGGTCAACGCCCCCGGGGCCCGGTCTGTGACCAGGCCTCATGGTGGATCAGAGCCTGATCAACTAGGCTGTTACCGCTGGCTGCACGCAATCCAACGTACGAGCCACAGCCCGGCTGGTCAGGTACCGACTTTAGGTGCTTGTCCAGTGCCTGCTTGAAGACAGCCAGGGGTCTATTGGTAATCCCCCTTATGTATGCTGGGAGAGGCTGAGGAAGTGACTGTCATGTGAAGGTCTTGCACTAGAAGACGTTAGCAAGGTTCCTGAGGTTTGCAAGCAAATATTTTTTTCAGTGTTCTTGACGACACACACACACACATGGGGCCAGGAGCTTGGACTCGATCCCCGCAACCTCAACTAGGTGAGTACACACGAGGTATGATAAAGCTGACAGAGCAAGGAGTGACCCAGTAGCGACAAGTAGAGGCGGGGCCAGGAGCTTTGAGTCGACCCCTGCAACCACAATCAGGTGAGTGCAATTAGGTGAGTACACACACTGGGAAAGGGCAAAGAAGACCTCAGACAGAGTACAGGCTAGAGGGCCAAAAACTGAAAACCTTACTCATGAAAAAGGATCTCGGGGAAGGATCCTGAGGCGCACACCAACCATAGATTTGTTTAGTTATACCATGAATTAAGAAAAGATCTTAGATTTCATCTTACGAAAGTAGGCAAAGTAAATGCGAGAGTAATTAAATAGTTACACTCAACTAATTAATACACCAACCCTGATCACACAGTTCTCAGCCACCCTAATTGACCACATACTTTGTAACCGCTCTGAGAACATTAGTCAGTCAGGCGTCATTACCACAGGTCTTAGTGATCATTTCATCATTTACTGCACCAGGAAAATCACTAGGGATAGGATAGGCCTACACAGGACAACAAAAATGAGGTCAACTAGAAACTACAGTAAAGAAACACTGGTAAATAGGCTACACAATTGTGACTGGACAGAGATAACAAGTTGCACGGACGTAAACGATGCCTGGGAAAAATTCAAAACAATGTTCACTACCATCCTTGATAATATTGTACCAGTTAAAGAGGTTAGGATTAAACGAAGAACTGAACCCTGGATGACTACTGAGATATTAGATAATATGAAATTCAGAGACCAGCTGCTAAAAAGATTTAAAGTAAACAGACAGGATATTGCAGCACTAAATGAATTCCAAAGGGTGAGGAACAGAGTACAGAGGCTTATAAAAGGAGCAAAGGCAAAGCACTACTGCTCAAAAATTGAAGAGTATAAGCATAACCCCAGAAAGCTCTGGCAACAACTAAAACAGTTGGGGTATAACCATAAGCCAGTAGATAGGTCTAACATAGTACTCACTATCGATAATGAGGTATGCCACGAAACATCTAAGGTGGCAAATTGCTTTAATTCCTACTACACATCTGTTGCATCAACACTAGTAAGTAAACTACCAGCTGCATCAAATACCTTTAACACAGACTCTGATAAGTTTCAAACATACTATACCAATAAAGGGGTAACCCCAAACAGTTGTCAACTAGTAAGTGTATCTCATGACTTTATTCAAAAAGAACTAAGCAGGTTAAACCCAACTAAGAGCACAGGCCCTGATAACATCCCGTCTAAGTTCCTAAAAGATGGTGCTTCTGAACTGTCAATCCCTATTGCTCACATAATAAATCTATCAATCACCACTAATACCGTACCGGAGGGGTTCAAGGAGGCCACTCCTATCTTCAAGAAAAATAGTAGGTCTGATGTCAGCAACTATAGGCCTGTTAGTATACTCAGTATAATATCTAAAATTCTAGAGAGGGCGGTGTATTCTCAAGTAGTTAAGTACCTTAATGAAAACAACATTCTCCATAGCTATCAATCGGGCTTTAGAAGATCCTACTCAACCGACACCTCCCTTATTAATCTGATGGATTACCTGAGAACTGAAATGTCAAAGGGGAACCTCATAGGTATGGTAACCTTAGACCTGCAAAAGGCCTTCGATACTGTCAACCACAATATATTATGTAAGAAACTTCAAGCTATCGGTATAGGTTCTGTAGACTGGTTTAAGTCCTACCTTAGCAACAGGAGACAAATAGTCAAAATCAACAAAACGGAATCAGAACCCCTGCCGATAGCATGTGGAGTTCCCCAAGGTAGTATTCTGGGTCCCTTATTATTCTTATGTTATGTCAATGACATGCCTATCAGTGTCAAGTGCAAACTCCTACTGTATGCAGATGACAGTGCTCTGTTAGTGCCAGGTAAAGATCCACAAGATATTGGTAATGTTTTAACACTGGAACTGGAGTCCTGCAGCAAATGGTTAGTAGACAACAAACTATCATTACACCTAGGGAAAACTGAAGTCATTCTCTTTGGCACGAAACATAAACTGAGAAGGGTAAATAATTTTAAAGTTCAGTGTAATGGGGAGCCCATCACTTTGGTTTCATCAGTAAAATATCTGGGAATCCCCTTTGACCCATGCATGTCAGGAGAATTGATAGGGAAAGCGAATGCCACCACTGCCCCTACACCACCATCCTCCCCCTACCAGAGCCCCAACACCACCACCACTGCCCCTACACCACCATCATCCCCCCACCACAGCCCCAACACCACCACCACTCCCCCCACACCACCATCATCCCCCACAACAGCCCCACCACTGCCCCCACACCACCATCATCCCCCACCACAGCCCCAACACCACCACTACCACAGAGAATCACCATATCAAGTGGGAACTGCTCCTTCCATAACATCCGCCTCCTTAGCTCAGGGGCAGAGCACTGGTCTTGTAAACCAGGGGTCGTGAGTTCGATTCTCACAGGGGGCATATGTCTTTAGTGACCAGAGTATCTATACATAATTCTATATATATAATACATACACAGCTTAGATACCTACACACAAAGTGAATTATGAAACACATCGTGTTATAACACCTAGCTAAATTAACAAGTTTCAAACCTATATATTACTTATATACCTGTAAACCATAGCTTACCACATTACATAATATAATACCACCAATATTACATACCTGGTGGCCTTATTTATACTTAAAAATATTTTATATGTAAGCCTCACGTTGTATACATACAGTGATAGTTTGTATATGTAGGTATGTGTGTACTCGTAGAAAATGGAGAGGCGGGAGAAGTAGATTTTTCAAACAGCCTAATTACGTTTATTCAGGTATCCACAAATATAGTTACATAGATTATTATACATAGCAGCATATGTGTAGAGAACCTGGGATAACCCAAAAAAGTCAGTGATTTATTTCCATTGGGGTCCTTTAACAGGTACCAGTAACAGGTACAGGTAACAGGTACAGGTAACAGGTACAGGTAACAGGTACAGGTACCAGTAACAGGTACAGTACCAGTAACAGGTACAGGTACCAGTAACAGGTACAGGTAACAGGTACAGGTAACAGGTACAGGTACCAGTAACAGGTACAGTACCAGTAACAGGTACAGGTACCAGTAACAGGTACAGGTAACAGGTACACATAAGTACAATAACCACACACAGTGTAAACTACTCTCCAGGATAACCCCAAAAAGTCAGTGATTTATTTCCACTGATCTCAAGAATAAATTCATTTATATTTCCCGACCAATGGAAATAAGTCAGTGTGTCTTGACTGTTATGGGTTATCCTGGACGATAATTTACACTATGTATGATAATTGCACTTATGTGCATCTGTGCCTAAATAAACTTTGTATCGATGTCTCCGACGTTATGGGT
The DNA here is from genome assembly GCF_038502225.1 of Cherax quadricarinatus. NCBI lineage: Eukaryota > Metazoa > Arthropoda > Malacostraca > Decapoda > Parastacidae > Cherax > Cherax quadricarinatus. Next base: position 560,323 of record NC_091387.1, read on the forward strand.
CCCCAAAATCTGCACTTCGAGATCCCCTCAAGGAAGGTTCCTTGATGTTGGTGAGGGGCTCTTGATTTAGGGAATTGGATCTGTGCTCCAGTTCCCCGAATTAAGCCTGAATGCCTTCCACATCCCCCCCCCCAGGCGCTGTATAATCCTCCGGGTTTAGCGCTTCCCCCTTGATTATAATAATAATAATACACTTAGAGGTGTAATACAGTGTATACAGGTAGAGGTACACATCAATACAGTTACATAAATTATCATACATAGCAGCATATGTATAGATTATCCTCCACGATAACCCAGTCAGAATAATAATAATAATAATAATAATAATAATAATAACACCTTTATTTACTACCAGTACATGCACAAGGTATACCAGTACATGTACAAGGTATACAAGTACATGTACAAGGTATACCAGTACATGTACAAGGTATACAAGTACATGTACAAGGTATACCAGTACATGTACAAGGTATACCAGTACATGTACAAGGTATACCAGTACATGTACAAGGTATACAAGTACATGTACAAGGTATACCAGTACATGTACAAGGTATACAAGTACATGTACAAGGTATACAAGTACATGTACAAGGTATACCAGTATATGTACAAGGTATACCAGTACATGTACAAGGTATACAAGTACATGTACAAGGTATACCAGTACATGTACAAGGTATACAAGTACATGTACAAGGTATACAAGTACATGTACAAGGTATACCAGTACATGTACAAGGTATACCAGTACATGTACAAGGTATACAAGTACATGTACAAGGTATACCAGTACATGTACAAGGTATACAAGTACATGTACAAGGTATACCAGTACATGTACAAGGTATACAAGTACATGTACAAGGTATACCAGTACATGTACAAGGTATACAAGTACATGTACAAGGTATACCAGTATATGTACAAGGTATACCAGTACATGTACAAGGTATACAAGTACATGTACAAGGTATACAAGTACATGTACAAGGTATACAAGTACATGTACAAGGTATACAAGTACATGTACAAGGTATACAAGTACATGTACAAGGTATACAAGTACATGTACAAGGTATACAAGTACATGTACAAGGTATACAAGTACATGTACAAGGTATACAAGTACATGTACAGGGTATACAAGTACATGTACAAGGTATACAAGTACATGTACAAGATATACAAGTACATGTACAAGGTATACAAGTACATGTACAAGGTATACAAGTACATGTACAAGGTATACCAGTACATGTACAAGGTATACAAGTACATGTACAAGGTATACAAGTACATGTACAAGGTATACAAGTACATGTACAAGGTATACAAGTACATGTACAAGGTATACAAGTACATGTACAAGGTATACAAGTACATGTACAAGGTATACAAGTACATGTACAAGGTATACAAGTACATGTACAAGGTATACAAGTACATGTGCAAGATATACAAGTACATGTACAAGGTATACAAGTACATGTACAAGGTATACAAGTACATGTACAAGGTATACCAGTACATGTACAAGGTATACAAGTACATGTACAAGGTATACAAGTACATGTACAAGGTATACAAGTACATGTACAAGGTATACAAGTACATGTACAAGGTATACCAGTACATGTACAAGGTATACAAGTACATGTCCAAGGTATACAAGTACATGTACAAGGTATACAGACCATAGCTGACATCAGTGACATACTACTATATAGAAAGTCCCTTATTATGCTGAGCATTTCCCGCAAATTAGGTCAGTTTTGTCCCAGGATGCCACCCACACCAGTCCACTAACACCCAGGATGTGACCCACACCAGTCCACTAACACCCAGGATGTGACCCACACCAGTCCACTAACACCCAGGATGTGACCCACACCAGTCCACTAACACCCAGGATGTGACCCACACCAGTCCACTAACACCCAGGATGTGACCCACACCAGTCCACTAACACCCAGGATGTGACCCACACCAGTCCACTAACACCCAGGATGTGACCCACACCAGTCCACTAACACCCAGGATGTGACCCACACCAGTCCACTAATACCCAGGATGTGACCCACACCAGTCCACTAACACCCAGGATGTGACCCACATCAGTCCACTAACACCCAGGATGTGACCCACACCAGTCCACTAATACCCAGGATGTGACCCACACCAGTCTACTAACACCCAGAATGCGACCAGCACTAGTCCACTAACACCCAGGATGCGACCCACACTAGTCCACTAACACCCAGGATGTGACCCACACCACTCCACTAACACCCAGGATGTGACCCACACCAGTCCACTAACACCCAGGATGCGACCCACACCAGTCCACTAACACTCAGAGTGTGACCCACACCAGTCCACTAACACCCAGGATGCCACCCACACCAGTCCACTAATACCCAGGGTGTGACCCACACCAATCCACTAACACCCAGGATGCGACCCACACCAGTCCACTAACACCCTGGATGCGACCCACACCAGTTCACTAACACCCAGGGTGTGACCCACACCAGTCCACTAATACCCAGGATGCCACCCACACCAGTCCATTAAAACCCAGGATGTGACCCACACCAGTCCACTAACACCCAGAATGCGACCCGCAAAAGTCCACTAACATCCAGGATGTGACCCACACCAGTCCACTAATACCCAGGATGTGACCCACACCAGTCCACTAATACCCAGGATGTGACCCACACCAGTCTACCAACACCCAGAATGCGACCCGCACTAGTCCACTAACACCCAGGATGCGACCTACACCAGTCGACTAACAGCCAGGATGCGACCCACACCAGTCCACTAATACCCAGGATGTGGCTCACACCAGTCTACCAACACCCGGAATGCGACCCGCACTAGTCCACTAACTCCCAGGATGCCACCCACACCAGTCCACTAACACCCAGGATGCCACCCGCACCAGTCCACTAACATCCAGGATGCCACCCACACCAGTCCACTAACACCCAGGATGTGACCCACACAAGTCCACTAAAACCCAGGATGCCACCCACACCAGTCCACTAACACCCAGGATGTGACCCACATCAGTCAACTAACACCCAGGATGCCACCCAAACCAGTCGACTAACACCCAGGATGTGACCCACACCAGTCAACTAACGCCCAGGATGCCACCCACACCAGTCCACTAAGACTCAGGATGCCACCCACACCAGTCCACTAACAACCAGGATGCCACCCACACCAGTCCACTAACACCCAGGATGTGACCCACACCAGTCCACTAAAACCCAGGATGCCACCCACACCAGTCCACTAATACCCAGGATGTGACCCACATCAGTCAACTAACACCCAGGATGCCACCCACACCAGTCCACTAACACCCAGGATGTGACCCACACCAGTCAACTAACGCCCAGGATGCCACCCACATCAGTCAACTAACACCCAGGATGCCACCCACATCAGTCAACTAACACCCAGGATGTCACCCACACCAGTCCACTAACACCCAGGATGTGACCCACACCAGTCAACTAACGCCCAGGATGCCACCCACACCAGTCCACTAACACCCAGGATGCCACCCACACCAGTCCACTAACGCCCAGGATGTGACCCACACCAGTCAACTAACGCCCAGGATGCCACCCACACCAGTCCACTAACACCCAGGATGCCACCCACACCAGTCCACTAACGCCCAGGATGTCACCCACACCAGTCCACTAACACCCAGGATGTGACCCACACCAGTCAACTAACGCCCAGGATGCCACCCACACCAGTCCACTAACACCCAGGATGCCACCCACACCAGTCCACTAACGTTTCCCCCAGGATGCCACCCACACCAGTCCACTAACGTTTCCCCCAGGATGCCACCCACAACAGTCCACTAACGTTTCCCCCAGGATGCCACCCACACCAGTCCACTAACGTTTCCCCCAGGATGCCACCCACACCAGTCCACTAACGTTTCCCCCAGGATGCCACCCACACCAGTCCACTAACACACAGGTACCCATTTTACTGACTTATTTCCACTGGAACCCACGAAGTCTTTATACGTGTTTTTAATTTATAACATTTCTGAATATTTCTTTATTCTGCAAACGTTGCACCTGCCAGTGTCTTCTTCAGTCCAATACAGAGAACCGCGGCAGATGAGTAGTCTAAAGTAATCAGTCCACCAGCCTTGACCTAGACAACTATGTGACAGGGTGAGCACAGGCCTCCTTAGCTCAGGGGCAGAGCACTGGTCTTGTAAACCAGGGGTCGTGAGTTCGATTCTCACAGGGGGCAGGATCCCTTTAGTTCGATTCTCACAGGGGGCAGGATATCTTTAGTTCGATTCTCACAGGGGGCAGGATCCCTTTAGTTCGATTCTCACAGGGGGCAGGATATCTTTAGTTCGATTCTCACAGGGGGCAGGATATCTTTAGTTCGATTCTCACAGGGGGCAGGATATCTTTAGTTCGATTCTCACAGGGGGCAGGATATCTTTAGTTCGATTCTCACAGGGGGCAGGATACCTTTAGTTCGATTCTCACAGGGGGCAGGATATCTTTAGTTCGATTCTCACAGGGGGCAGGATATCTTTAGTTCGATTCTCATAGGGGCAGGATATCTTTAGTTCGATTCTCACAGGGGGCAGGATCCCTTTAGTTCGATTCTCACAGGGGGCAGGATATCTTTAGTTCGATTCTCACAGGGGGCAGGATACCTGTAGTTCGATTCTCACAGGGGGCAGGATACCTTTAGTTCGATTCTCACAGGGGACAGGATACCTGTAGTTCGATTCTTACAGGGGGCAGGATCCCTTTAGTTCGATTCTCACAGGGGGCAGGATACCTTTAGTTCGATTCTCACAGGGGACAGGATACCTGTAGTTCGATTCTCACAGGGGGCAGGATACCTGTAGTTCGATTCTCACAGGGGGCAGGATCCCTTTAGTTCGATTCTCACAGGGGACAGGATACCTTTAGTTTGATTCTCACAGGGGGCAGGATCCCTTTAGTTCGATTCTCACAGGGGGCAGGATACCTGTAGTTCGATTCTCACAGGGGGCAGGATACCTTTAGTTCGATTCTCACAGGGGACAGGATACCTGTAGTTCGATTCTCACAGGGGGCAGGATACCTTTAATGTCTGGACCAACACAAAATATCCATCACCTACACCACTCAAAACAAGTCTTTGGCCAGGAAAAAAATCGTTCAGATAATTAATTTTAGCGTGTGTACGTAAGTTAAAATATACTTATAATACCATATTATGTAATAAAATATATATATTGGAATCAAAGAATGAAAAGATGGAGTGGTCAAATCGCTTAGTTTATTATGCAGCCCCATACCCATCCTGTTAGTGGTAGTCAAAAGATTACAGTGGTACATAATGGGTCCAGGGACTGTACCTCAACATTACAGTGGTACATAATGGGTCCAGGGACTGTATCTCAACATTACAGTGGTACATAATGGGTCCAGGGACTGTACCTCAACATTACAGAGCTACATAATGGGTCCAGAGACTGTACCTCAACATTACAGAGGTACATAATGGGTCCAGAGACTGTACCTCAACATTACAGAGGTACATAATGGGTCCAGGGACTGTACCTCAACATTACAGTGGTACATAATGGGTCCAGGGACTGTACCTCAACATTACAGAGCTACATAATGGGTCCAGGGACTGTACCTCAACATTACAGAGGTACATAATGGGTCCAGGGACTGTGCCTCAGCAATACAGTGGTACATAATGGGTCCAGGGACTGTACCTCAACATTACAGTGGTACATAATGGGTCCAGGGACTGTACCTCAACATTACAGAGCTACATAATGGGTCCAGGGACTGTACCTCAACATTACAGAGCTACATAATGGGTCCAAGGACTGTACCTCAACATTACAGAGGTACATAATGGGTCCAGGGACTGTACCTCAGCAATACAGTGGTACATAATGGGTCCAGGGACTGTACCTCAAACTTACAGAGGTACATAATGGGTCCAGGGACTATACCTCAACATTACAGAGCTACATAATGGGTCCAGGGACTGTACCTCAGCAATACAGTGGTACATAATGGGTCCAGGGACTGTACCTCAACATTACAGAGGTACATAATGGGTCCAGGGACTGTAGCTCAACAATACAGAAGTACATAATGGGTTCAGGGACTGTACCTCAACAATACAGAGGTACATAATGGGTCCAGGGACTGTACCTCAACATTACAGAGGTACATAATGGGTCCAGGGACTGTACCTCAACATTACAGAGGTACATAATGGGTCCAGGGACTGTACCTCAGCAATACAGTGGTACATAATGGGTTCAGGGACTGTACCTCAACATTACAGAGGTACATAATGGGTCCAGGGACTGTAGCTCAACAATACAGAGGTACATAATGGGTCCAGGGACTGTACCTCAGCAATACAGAGGTACATAATGGGTCCAGGGACTGTACCTCAACAATACAGAGGTACATAATGTGTCCAGGGACTGTACCTCAACAATACAGAGGTACATAATGGGTCCAGGGACTGTACCTCAGCAATACAGAGGTACATAATGGGTCCAGGGACTGTACCTCAGCAATACAGAGGTACATAATGGGTCCAGGGACTGTACCTCAGCAATACAGAGGTACATAATGGGTCCAGGAACTGGGTCCCAAAGTTTGATAGCTGAGGAAGTTACAAAGGCAATAAACTCCAGGTAGATCTGGTCACAATCATGACAAGTTACAAAGGTATTTACAGATTACAGAGGTACATAATGGGTCTAGAGATTGGGCCCCAAAGTTCTGATATCTGAACAAGGTACAAAGGTACGGCTTCAGGAAGAAATCCAAATATTCTTCCTTGAAGCCTTTTTATCCACTTCTCCGAGGCTGTGGGTCCCACAATTTGTACCAGAGCTTGTAAAACGTGTACAAAATACTTGTAATACATTTGACAATACAGCTGTATTATACCTACTGTCTAAGTAACTTGCATTAAACATACAAAACTAACGATTGTTGTTAGTAAATCCGGATTAACGGTTCGTAGATGATGCCTAGAATATCACCTGTTTACTGTGATCTTATTGCATATATATGTTGTGCCGAATATGTATTATTATAACCATGGGGAGCGCTAAACCCGTAGGATTATACAGCGTATGTGGGGGGATGGGAGGCATTCAGGATTAATTCAAGGAACTGGAGCACAGACCCAATTCCCTAGATCAAGAGCCCCACACCAGCGTCAAGGAATCTCCCTTGAGGGGCTGTATAGGTAATACTTGCGATTTTGGCTTAAATAGCAACACTCTTCTTGCCGAATAAGACAAGCGAAAATTTGTGTATGCAATAATTTGGCAAAAATCATTCTGAACCTTACGAAAAAATATATTTCATTGCGTTTGTTTATTATTAAATTATTGTAAACTAATCTAAAATATATTTAGTTGTATTAGGCTGAATTAAATTGCGCTTGTTATAATAATGTCAGGTAAGTTTTCTAAGGTTCTTTTGGTGCAAAATTAAATTTTTGACATTAACATTAATGAAAAAAAAAATATATCTATAAACGTATAAGAAAAAAATTTAGAAAGGACTTAATTTTAAATGAGTTCTTGATAATTAACCAATTTTTACCTATTCTGCACCACATATATTATGCAAAACTCGCGAACAAACGATACAAACAACCACGGGGGTGTAGACAGTGTTCGCAGTGCACACTGGGTAGCAGCGCAGAAGCCTTAGCAGTAGTTTGCTGTGCACCCACAGTGCACCCTGAGTAGTGTACCTGTTACATCCCCGAGCCTGACCCATGGCCGGGTCCCCAGAGCAGAAAATCTGTTGGAACTCATTAACGGGATCCTGGTCAGGTCAGGTTAGATATGATTTGTCAGGAAACAGGACAAGTGTTTCCTAACGCGGGTCTTAGTCATATGATGACCCGCAGCTAGAGCTTTCAGTCATCTGACCGAGGCCTTCCACTGGCTTACCCCTCCATCTCTTTAACAATTATGGTTATGATTATATCTCATCTGTGTTATTATCTGGTGTGTTGCACCATCTGTCTTGCAATACCCCCACTCTTGCATGCAATAATTTCAGTGAGCACATTTGGAAGTAGTTTCTCAGGGTATTGGCTATATGTAAACTGGTATAGCTTTCTCGCCTACACCTCAAGGAGTACAGTTTTAGTCATTTTCAATGTTTGAGATCCACTCATAGGAGGTTCGCTTGCTAGCGTCCCTCTGAAAGAATCTGCCGCGATCCCTTACTCATTTCAACATTGCAAGCGCCTGGTGATGAGTTGATTGCAATACGAAAAGCCTAGAGCTGTTATTTAACTCCCCTGTGGTTGTTCTGCATCTTGTATCACTTATTCGTGATTCTTGCATAATATGACTGTTAATGTACAGTAATATTCCTGACAGTCTACCATCACAGTCATGTCGTCAATATTCCTGACAGTCTACCATCACAGTCATGTCGTCAATATTCCTGACAGTCTACCATCACAGTCATGTCGTCAATATTCCTGCCAGTCTACCATCACTGTCATGTCGTCAATATTCCTGACAGTCTACCATCACAGTCATGTCGTCAATATTCCTGCCAGTCTACCATCACAGTCATGTCGTCAATATTCCTGCCAGTCTACCATCACTATCATGTCGTCAATATTCCTGATAGTCTACGATCACTGTCATGTCGTCAATATTCCTGCCAGTCTACCATCACTATCATGTCGTCAATATTCCTGCAAGTCTACCATCACTGTCATGTCGTCAATATTCCTGCCAGTCTACCATCACTGTCATGTCATCAATATTCCTGACAGTCTACCATCACAGTCATGTCGTTAATATTCCTGCCAATCTACCATCACAGTCATGTCGTCAATATTCCTGCCAGTCTACCATCACTGTCATGTCATCAACATTCCTGCCAGTCTACCATCACAGTCATGTCAATATTCCTGATAGTCTACGATCACTGTCATGTCGTCAATATTCCTGCCAGTCTACCATCACTATCATGTCGTCAATATTCCTGCAAGTCTACCATCACTGTCATGTCGTCAATATTCCTGCAAGTCTACCATCACTGTCATGTCGTCAATATTCCTGCCAGTCTACCATCACTGTCATGTCATCAATATTCCTGACAGTCTACCATCACAGTCATGTCGTTAATATTCCTGCCAATCTACCATCACAGTCATGTCAATATTCCTGCCAGTCTACGATCACTGTCATGTCGTCAATATTCCTGCAAGTCTACCATCACTGTCATGTCGTCAATATTCCTGCCAGTCTACCATCACTGTCATGTCGTCAATATTCCTGCCAGTCTACCATCACAGTCATGTCAATATTCCTGCCAGTCTACCATCACTGTCATGTCGTCAATATTCCTGCCAGTCTACCATCACTGTCATGTCGTCAATATTCCTGCCAGTCTACCATCACAGTCATGTCAATATTCCTGCCAGTCTACCATCACTGTCATGTCAATATTCCTGCCAGTCTACCATCACTGTCATGTCAATATTCCTGCCAGTCTACCATCACTGTCATGTCAATAAACATTAGGGTTCAATCTATCATCTGTAAGTTAGATATCGTTAATTAACCTAACACCTCCAGCAGGTACTCGAGTTTCTTACTCAGGATTATACAAGTCTCTTATACAGGATGTGATATATTAACAACACATTTTCCCTGGGTGTTGAGTTCACTACACAACGGTCGGCTGCTAACAAGCGAACCACTGCTAGGTCGTCAGGGTACGTGTGAGAAGCCTTACTCATATGTTGATTTACTCCTGGTTACCGAACTCACTACCTTGTGATTGTGAATCCAATGTGCGACTTCGGGAATTCAACATTTATGAAGGATATGATTCCAAGTATTGGTATTAAAGGTTGGAATTAAACACCGCTGCCCCCTGTGAGAATCGAACTCACGACCCCTGGTTTACAAGACCAGTGCTCTGCCCCTGAGCTAAGGAGGCCTGTGTAGCTGGCCAACACTTGAGGGTTTTACACTGACTTATGGTAGTTATTTGGTGTATAAGTACACCTAAGTACAACTGCCATAGTGTAAATTACCTAAGATAATCCAGAGTGACTTATCTCCAGGAGTCAAGTCGTAGCTCCTGGCCCCGCCTTTTCACTGGTCACTACTGTGTGTTAATTACCATTATGTCCTAGGCACATGTCGATTAGACACAGCCTAATTGTGGTTGCAGGGGTCGAGACTCAGCTCCTGGCCCCGCCTCTTCACTGTGTGTGTGTGTGTAGTCACCTAGTTGTGTTGCAAGGGTCGAGTCACAGCTCCTAGCCCCGCCTCTTCACTGGTCGTTACTCGTGTGTGTGTACTCACCTATTTGTGGTTGCAGGGGTTGATTCACAGCTCCTGGTGGCACAAGCGTGTGTATGTAAAGCTCTACAAACAGGTGTGGAGGCAGGTGTGTGATTGTAATAAATCACATTAGTCTCCAGTGCCACACAGGTGCTACTGTTACAGTGCTGACACCTGGTCCACACCTATAGACATCACCTGAATGTACTCTTCTAGTTTTATAAGGGCACTTTAATGTACTCTCTAGTTTCCGAACATTAAAATGTACTCTCTAGTTACAGGACACTTGAATGTACTCTCTAGTTTCAGGACACCTGAATGTACTCATTTCTAATTTCAGAACACCTGAATGTACTCTCTAGTTTCAGAAGGATACCTGAATGTACTCTGTGCTTTTCTCTAATGTAAATAAATCACTTTGACTTATTTGGGTTATCGTGTAGAGTAATTAAACTATGTATGATAATTGTACCTATGTGGCCCGGTGGCCTGGTGGCTACAGCTCCCGCTTCACACACGGAGGGCTCGGGTTCGATTCCCGGTGGGTGGAAACATTTCGACACGTTTCCTTACACCTGTTGTCCTGTTCACGTAGCAGCAAATAGGTACCTGGGTGTTAGTCGACTGGTGTGGGTAGCATCCTGGAGGACAAGATTTAAGGACCCCAATGGAAATAAGTTAGACAGTCCTCGATGACGCACTGACTTTCTTGGGTTATCCTGGATGGCTAACCCTCCGGGGTTAAAAATCCGAACGAAATCTTATCTTATATCTTACTTGTGTCTAAATAAACTTAGTAATATCTGTTCCAGTCCCTGTTCACCCATCAGTAAAATAGGTACCTGGGTGTTAGTGGACTGGTGCGGGTGGCATCCTGGGGATAAAACTGACCTAATTTGCTATGGTCTGTATACCTTGTACATGTATTTGTATACCTTGTACATGTATTTGTATACCTTGTACATGTACTTGTAGAACTAAAGATAAGATAAGATAAGATTTCGTTCGGATTTTTTAACCCCGGGGGGTTAGCCACCCAGGATAACCCAAGAAAGTCAGTGCGTCATCGAGGACTGTCTAACTTATTTCCATTGGGGTCCTTAATCTTGTCCCCCAGGATGCCACCCACACCAGTCGACTAACACCCAGGATGCCACCCACACCAGTCGACTAACACCCAGGTACCTATTTGCTGCTAGGTGAACAGGACAACAGGTGTAAGGATACTGTAGCACACAATATGGGACCCCAATAAGGACCCCAATGGAAATAAAGGATCCCAATGGAAATAAGTCACTCTCTGACTTTTCTGGGTTATCCCAGGTTCTCTACACATATGCTGCTATGTATGATAATTCTATGTAACTGTATTTGTGTATACCTGAATAAACTTACTAGGTAACCTAGCAACTAAGCCTCCTTAGCTCAGGGGCAGAGCACTGGTCTTGTAAACCAGGGGTCGTGAGTTCGATTCTCACAGGGGGCAGGTAAACTAATCCGAATTTAATTTATTTGTTGGCATGAGGCTGGTTAATTAGGTTATTAACCTTGCCTGTTACCAATATATCACATACGATATATTTCACCGTGTATAAGTTAGCAGTTTCTGAATCAATATCCCCATAAGGGAGGCTCCTTGAGGGGCTCTGGATCAAAGGAATTAGACTTGTGCTCCATCTCTGAATTTCTATTCCTCCAGGTGCTGTATGGCAGCTACGGGTTTAGCACTTCCCCTCATCTTGAAGGTCAGCATCAAGTTGTACTGATACCTCAGTCACATAGCACTAGCGAAATAGAACATCTGGGGTATCTTTATTTGAAGATGTTTCGCCAATATCGGCTTTCTCAGTTCAAAACAGATATGTGAAAACAGTGGAGGATAAGGTAATCAGTCCCGCTGCAGTGTTCCTTCTTATGTTTTTGTGTTTTAAGGTGATAAGGATATCGTCAGGCAATCCACTATGGCTCAGTAGTTACGACAGCCTCAAAAACCTACAGAATTACAGCTACTGTTACTTAGGAGACAATATCGTCTTCAGGTGAACGAAAGATAATAAAACATTGAACTAGCGACTACGACAGCAAAGGTCGTAAATACACACCTTGAAGGCAAATAAACTAAAGATAGGCTGGTATACCTGCCCCCTGTGAGAATCGAACTCACGACCCCTGGTTTACAAGACCAGTGCTCTGCCCCTGAGCTAAGGAGGCTCACGTGGAATGTATTCTACCTCATCTTGTATGGCACATAAGGAAGGAATATGTAAGTTTATTCAGGTATACATAAATACAGTTACACAGATTATCATACATAGCAGCATATTTTTACAACTGTCCTGAAGGTACAGGTGTTATAAACACATATGTTAATATAACCCAACATGTGTGGCCAGGAGCTTGGACTCGACCCCTGCAACCTCAACTAGGTGAGTACATGTGGGAAACATGTAGCCAACATGTCTGTAACATGTTTACTACAGGTTGTAAACATGTAACACGTACCGTACATGTATTATTATTATTACTATTATTAAAATCAGAACCAAGCGCTAAACCCACAAGAGTTATACAGCCATGCTGCATACATGTATTACTTTAAAAGTACTCGCTGAGTTGGGTTCGGGGGGTCGGGACTCAGCTCCTGGCCCAGCCTCTACACCTCAAAAACTGACATTTGGGACTTGTCATATTCTTCCACCGAGTGGTCTATACACATATATACTGAGTCAGGTGTATATATGTGTATATACACCGTGAGGTGTATGTATGTGTATATACACCGTGAGGTGTATATATGTGTATATACACCGTGAGGTGTATATATGTGTATATACACCGTGAGGTGTATATATGTGTATATACACCGTGAGGTGTATGTATGTGTATATACACCGTGAGGTGTATATATGTGTATATACACCGTGAGGTGTATATATGTGTATATACACCGTGAGGTGTATATATGTGTATATACACCGTGAGGTGTATGTATGTGTATATACACCGTGAGGTGTATGTATGTGTATATACACCGTGAGGTGTATATATGTGTATATACACCGTGAGGTGTATATATGTGTATATACACCGTGAGGTGTATATATGTGTATATACACCGTGAGGTGTATATATGTGTATATACACCGTGAGGTGTATGTATGTGTATATACACCGTGAGGTGTATATATGTGTATATACACCGTGAGGTGTATATATGTGTATATACACCGTCAGGTGTATATATGTGTATATACACCGTGAGGTGTATATATGTGCATATACACCGTGAGGTGTATAGATCTGAGTGTATATATACCACAAAGTGTCTATATCTCAGAGCATATACACACAACGAACTTCATATATATCAGTGAATATACACTGAATATATACAGTAACAGCTACATGTATGTTACAGTAACAGGTACATGTATGTTACAGTAACAGGTACATGTATGTTACAGTAACAGGTACATGTATGTTACAGTAACAGGTACATGTATGTTACAGTAACAGGTACAAGTATGTTACAGTGACAGGTACATGTATGTTACAGTAACAGGTACATGTATGTTACAGTAACAGGTACATGTATGTTACAGTAACAGGTACATGTATGTTACAGTAACAGGTACATGTATGTTACAGTAACAGGTACATGTATGTTACAGTAACAGGAACATGTATGTTACAGTAACAGGTACATGTATGTTACAGTAACAGTTACATGTATGTTACAGTAACAGGTACATGTATGTTACAGTAACAGGTACATGTATGTTACAGTAACAGGTACAAGTATGTTACAGTAACAGGTACATGTATGTTACAGTAACAGGTACATGTATGTTACAGTAACAGGTACATGTATGTTACAGTAACAGGTACATGTATGTTACAGTAACAGGTACATGTATGTTACAGTAACAGGTACATGTATGTTACAGTAACAGGTACAAGTATGTTACAGTAACAGGTACAAGTATGTTACAGTAACAGGTACATGTATGTTACAGTAACAGGTACAAGTATGTTACAGTAACAGGTACATGTATGTTACAGTAACAGGTACATGTATGTTACAGTAACAGGTACATGTATGTTACAGTAACAGGTACATGTATGTTACAGTAACAGGTACATGTATGCTACAGTAACAGGTACATGTATGTTACAGTAATAGGTACATATATGTTACAGTAACAGGTACATGTATGTTACAGTAACAGGTACATGTATGTTACAGTAACAGGTACATGTACGTTACAGTAACAGGTACATGTATGTTACAGTAACAGGTACATGTATGTTACAGTAACAGGTACATGTATGTTACAGTAACAGGTACATGTATGTTACAGTAACAGGTACATGTATGTTACAGTAACAGGTACATGTATGTTACAGTAACAGGTACATGTATGTTACAGTAACAGGTACATGTATGTTACAGTAACAGGTACATGTATGTTACAGTAATAGGTACATGTATGTTACAGTAACAGGTACATGTATGTTACAGTAACAGGTACATGTATGTTACAGTAACAGGTACATGTACGTTACAGTAACAGGTACATGTATGTTACAGTAACAGGTACATGTATGTTACAGTAACAGGTACATGTATGTTACAGTAACAGGTACATGTATGTTACAGTATCAGGTACATGTATGTTACAGTAACAGGTACACATGTATGTTACAGTAACAGGTACATGTATGTTACAGTAACAGGTACATGTATGTTACAGTAACAGGTACATGTATGTTACAGTAGCAGGTACATGTATGTTACAGTAACAGGTACACATGTATGTTACAGTAACAGGTACATGTATGTTACAGTAACAGGTACATGTATGTTACAGTAACAGGTACATGTATGTTACAGTAACAGGTACATGTATGTTACAGTAACAGGTACATGTATATTACAGTAATACGTACATGTATGTCACAGTAACAGGTATATGTATGTTACAGTAACAGGTACATGTATGTTACAGTAACAGGTACATGTATGTTACAGTAACAGGTACATGCATGTTACAGTAATAGGTACATGTATGTTACAGTAACAGGTACATGTATGTTACAGTAACAGGTACATGTATGTTACAGTAACAGGTACATGTATGTTGCAGTAACAGGTGCATGTATGTTACAGTAACAGGTACATGTATGTTACAGTAACAGGTACATGTATGTTACAGTAACAGGTACACATGTATGTTACAGTAACAGGTACATGTATGTTACAGTAACAGGTACATGTATGTTACAGTAACAGGTACATGTATGTTACAGTAACAGGTACATATATGTTACAGTAACAGGTACATGTATGTTACAGTAACAGGTACATGTATGTTACAGTAACAAGTACATATATGTTACAGTAATAGGTACATGTATGTTACAGTAACAAATACACATGTATGTTACAGTAACAGGTACATGTATCTTACAGTAACAGGTACCTGTATGTTACAGTAACAATTACATGTATGTTACAGTAACAGGTACATATATGTTACAGTAATAGGTACATGTATGTTACAGTAACAGGTACATGTATGTTACAGTAACAGTTACATGTATGTTACAGTAACAGGTACATGTATGTTACAGTAACAGGTACATGTATGTTACAGTAACAGCTACATGTATGTTACAGTAACAGGTACATATATGTTACAGTAATAGGTACATGTATGTTACAGTAACAAATACACATGTATGTTACAGTAACAGGTACATGTATCCTACAGTAACAGGTACCTGTATGTTACAGTAACAGTTACATGTATGTTACAGTAACAGGTACATGTATGTTACAGTAACAGGTACATGTATGTTACAGTAATACGTACATGTATGTTACAGTAACAGGTATATGTATGTTACAGTAACAGGTACATGTATGTTACAATAATAGGTACATGTATGTTACAGTAACAAGTACATGTATGTTACAGTAACAGGTACATGTATGTTACAGTAACAGGTACATGTATCTTACAGTAATAGGTACATGTATGTTACAGTAACAGGTACACATGTATGTTACAGTAATAGGTACCTGTATGTTACAGTAACAGGTACATGTATGTTACAGTAATAGGTACATGTATGTTACAGTAACAGGCACACATGTATGTTACAGTAATAGGTACATGTATGTTACAGTAACAGGTACATGTATGTTACAGTAGCAGGTACATGTATGTTACAGTAATAGGTACATGTATGTTACAGTAATAGGTACATGTATGTTACAGTAACAGGTACACATGTATGTTACAGTAATAGGTACATGTATGTTACAGTAACAGGTACATGTTACAGTAATAGGTACATGTATGTTGCAGTAACAGGTACATGTATGTTACAGTAACAGGTACACATGTATGTTACAGTAATAGGTACATGTATGTTACAGTAACAGGTACACATGTATGTTACAGTAATAGGTACATGTATGTTAAAGTAACAGGTACATGTTACAGTAATAGGTACATGTATGTTACAGTAACAGGTACATGTATGTTACAGTAACAGGTACATGTATGTTACAGTAACAGGTACATGTATGTTACAGTAACAGGTACATGTATGTTACAGTAACAGGTACATGTATGTTACAGTAACAGGTACATGTATGTTACAGTAACAGGTACATGTATGTTACAGTAATATGTACATGTATGTTACAGTAACAGGTACATGTATGTTACAGTAACAGGTACATGTATGTTACAGTAATAGGTACATGTATGTTACAGTAACAGGTACATGTATGTTACAGTAATAGGTACATGTATGTTACAGTAACAGGTACATGTATGTTACAGTAATAGGTACATGTATGTTACAGTAACAGGTACATGAATGTTACAGTATCAAGTACATGTATGTTACAGTAACAGGTACATGTATGTTACAGTAATAGGTACATGTATGTTACAGTAACAGGTACACATGTATGTTACAGTAATAGGTACATGTATGTTACAGTAACAGGTACATGTATGTTACAGTAATAGGTACATGTATGTTACAGTAACAGGCACACATGTATGTTACAGTAATAGGTACATGTATGTTACAGTAACAGGTACATTTATATTACAGTAGCAGGTACATGTATGTTACAGTAATAGGTACATGTATGTTACAGTAACAGGTACACATGTATGTTACAGTAATAGGTACATGTATGTTACAGTAACAGGTACACATGTATGTTACAGTAATAGGTACATGTATGTTACAGTAACAGGTACATGTTACAGTAATAGGTACATGTATGTTGCAGTAACAGGTACATGAATGTTACAGTAACAGGTACACATGTATGTTACAGTAATAGGTACATGTATGTTACAGTAACAGGTACACATGTATGTTACAGTAATAGGTACATGTATGTTACAGTAACAGGTACATGTATGTTACAGTAACAGGTACAAGTATGTTACAGTAACAGGTACATGTATGTTACAGTAACAGGTACATGTATGTTGCAGTAACAGGTACATGTATGTTACAGTAACAGGTACATGCATGTTACAGTAACAGGTACATGTATGTTACAGTAATAGGTATATGTATGTTACAGAAATAGGTATATGTATGTTACAGTAATAGGTTTATGTATGTTACAGTAACAAGTACACATGTATGTTACAGTAACAAGTACATGTATGTTACAGTAACAGGTACATGTATGTTACAGTAACAGGTACATGTATGTTACAGTAACAGGTACATGTACGTTACAGTAACAGGTACATGTATGTTACAGTAATAGGTACATGTATGTTACAGTAACAGGTACATGTATGTTACAGTAACAGGTACATGTATGTTACAGTAATAGGCACATGTATGTTACAGCAATAGCTACATGTATGTTACAGTAACAGGTACATGTATGTTACAGTAATAGGTACATGTATGTTACAGTAACAGGTACATGTATGTTACAGTAATAGGTACATGTATGTTACAGTAATAGGTACATGTATGTTACAGTAACAGGTACATGTATGTTACAGTAACAGGTACATGTATGTTACAGTAATAGGTACATGTTACAGTAATAGGTACATGTATGTTACAGTAACAGGTACACATGTATCTTACAGTAACAGGTACACATGTATGTTACAGTAACAGGTACACATGTATGTTACAGTAACAGGTACACATGTATGTTACAGTAACAGGTACACATGTATGTTACAGTAACAGGTACATGTATGTTACAGTAACAGGTACACGTATGTTACAGTAACAGGTACACATGCATGTTACAGTAACAGGTACACATGTATGTTACAGTAAGAGGTACATGTATGTTACAGTAACAGGTACACATGTATGTTACAGTAACAGGTACATGTATGTTACAGTAACAGGTACACATGTATGTTACAGTAACAGGTACACATGAATGTTACAGTAACAGGTACACATGTATGTTACAGTAACAGGTACATGTATGTTACAGTAACAGGTACATGCATGTTACAGTAACAGGTACATGTATGTTGCAGTAACAGGTACATGTATGTTACAGTAACAGGTACACATGTATGTTACAGTAACAGGTACATGTGTGTTAGAGTAACAGGTACACATGTATGTTACAGTAACAGGTACACATGTATGTTACAGTAACAGGTACATGTATGTTACAGTAACAGGTACATGTATGTTACAGTAACAGGTACACATGTATGTTACAGTAACAGGTGCATGTATGTTACAGTAACAGGTACATGCATGCTACAGTAACAGGTACATGTATGTTGCAGTAACAGGTACATGTATTTTACAGTAACAGGTACACATGTATGTTACAGTAACAGGTACATGTATGTTACAGTAACAGGTACACATATATGTTACAGTAACAGGTACATGTATGTTACAGTAACAGGTACATGTATGTTACAGTAACAGGTATTTTGTATGTTACAGTAATAGGTACATGTATGTTACAGTAACAGGTACATGTATGTTGCAGTAACAGGTACATGTATGTTACAGTGACAGGTACACATGTATGTTACAGTAATAGGTACATGTATGTTACAGTAACAGGTACATGTATGTTACAGTAACAGGTACATGTATGCTACAGTAACAGGTACATGTATGTTACAGTAATAGGTACATGTATGTTACAGTAACAGGTAAACATGTTACAGTAACAGGTACATGTATGTTACAGTAACAGGTACATGTATGCTACAGTAACAGGTACATGTATGTTACAGTAACAGGTTCATGTATGTTACAGTAACAGGTACATGTATGTTATAGTAACAGGTACATGTATGTTACAGTAACAGGTACATGTATGTTACAGTAACAGGTACATGTATGTTACAGTAATAGGTACATGTATGTTAAAGTAACAGGTAAACATGTTACAGTAACAGGTTCATGTATGTTACAGTAACAGGTGCATATATGTTACAGTAACAGGTACATGTATGTTACAGTAACAGGTACATGTATGTTACAGTAACAGGTACATGTATGTTACAGTAACAGGTGCATGTATGTTACAGTAACAGGTACATGTATGTTACAGTAATAGGTACATGTATCTTACAGTAACAGGTACATGTATGTTACAGTAATAGGTACATGTATCTTACAGTAACAGGTACATGTATGTTACAGTAATAGGTACATGTACGTTACAGTAACAGGTAAACATGTTACAATAACAGGTACATGTATGTTACAGTAACAGGTGCATGTATGTTACAGTAACAGGTACATGTATGTTACAGTAACAGGTACATGTATGTTACAGTAACAGGTACATGTATGTTACAGTAACAGGTACATGTATGTTACAGTAATAGGTACATGTACGTTACAGTAACAGGTAAACATGTTACAGTAACAGGTACATGTTACAGTAACAGGTGCATGTATGTTACAGTAACAGGTACATGTATGTTACAGTAACAGGTACATGTATGTTACAGTAACAGGTACATGTATGTTACAGTAACAGGTACATGTATGTTACTGTAACAGGTACATGTATGTTACAGTAACAGGTACATGTATGTTACAGTAATAGGTACATGTACGTTACAGTAACAGGTAAACATGTTACAGTAACAGGTACATGTATGTTACAGTAACAGGTGCATGTATGTTACAGTAACAGGTACATGTATGTTACAGTAACAGGTACATGTATGTTACAGTAACAGGTACATGTATGTTACAGTAACAGGTACATGTATGTTACAGTAACAGGTACATGTATGTTACAGTAACAGGTACATGTATGTTACAGTAACAGGCACATGTATGTTACAGTAGCAGGTACATGCATGTTACAGTAACAGGTACATGTATGTTACAGTAACAGGTACATGTATGTTACAGTAACAGGTACATGTATGTTACAGTAATAGGTACATGTATGTTACAGTAACAGGTACATGTATGTTACAGTAACAGGTACATGTATGTTACAGTAACAGGTACATGTATGTTACAGTAACAAGTACACATGTATGTTAGGTATACAAGAACACACTCTCCTCCCTCTATATGTTATGTCTTCTTGTTAACCTGAAGGATAATTGACACGTATGTTACTATGTATGTTACTATGTATGTTACTATGTATGTTACTATGTATGTTACTATGTTAGTATGTATGATCATTGTACTTATATCTGAATATACTTTCATTACACAATTTAAATTAGAAGAGTGAAGGTGAGTAGTGTTATCCTAGGTCATCCAAGGCAATCTTGGGTAATATCCTAGGTCATCCAAGGCAATCTTGGGTAATATCCTAGGTCATCCAAGGCAATCTTGGGTAATATCCTAGGTCACCCTAGGCAATCTTGGGTAATATCCTAGGTCACCCTAGGCAATCTTGGGTAATATCCTAGGTCACCCTAGGCAATCTTGGGTAATATCCTAGGTCATCCTAGGCAATCTTGGGTAATATCCTAGGTCATCCTAGGCAATCTTGGGTAATATCCTAGGTCACCCTAGGCAATCTTGGGTAATATCCTAGGTCATCCTAGGCAATCTTGGGTAATATCCTAGGCCATCCTAGGCAATCTTGGGTAATATCCTAGGTCATCCTAGGCAATCTTGGGTAATATCCTAGGTCACCCTAGGCAATCTTGGGTAATATCCTAGGTCACCCTAGGCAATCTTGGGTAATATCCTAGGTCACCCTAGGCAATCTTGGGTAATATCCTAGGTCACCCTAGGCAATCTTGGGTAATATCCTAGGTCATCCTAGGCAATCTTGGGTAATATCCTAGGTCATCCAAGGCAATCTTGGGTAATATCCTAGGTCATCCAAGGCAATCTTGGGTAATATCCTAGGTCACCCTAGGCAATCTTGGGTAATATCCTAGGTCATCCTAGGCAATCTTGGGTAATATCGTAGGTCACCCTAGGCAATCTTGGGTAATATCCTAGGTCACCCTAGGCAATCTTGGGTAATATCCTAGGCCATCCTAGGCAATCTTGGGTAATATCCTAGGTCACCCTAGGCAATCTTGGGTAATATCCTAGGTCACCCTAGGCAATCTTGGATAATATCCTAGGCCATCCTAGGCAATCTTGGGTAATATCCTAGGTCACCCTAGGGAATCTTGGGTAATATCCTAGGTCATCCTAGGCAATCTTGGGTAATATCCTAGGTCACCCTAGGCAATCTTGGGTAATATCCTAGGTCACCCTAGGCAATCTTGGGTAATATCCTAGGTCACCCTAGGCAATCTTGGGTAATATCCTAGGTCACCCTAGGCAATCTTGGGTAATATCCTAGGTCACCCTAGGCAATCTTGGGTAATATCCTAGGTCACCCTAGGCAATCTTGGGTAATATCCTAGGTCACCCTAGGCAATCTTGGGTAATATCCTAGGTCATCCTAGGCAATCTTGGGTAATATCCTAGGTCACCCTAGGCAATCTTGGGTAATATCCTAGGTCACCCTAGGCAATCTTGGGTAATATCCTAGGCCATCCTAGGCAATCTTGGGTAATATCCTAGGTCACCCTAGGCAATCTTGGGTAATATCCTAGGTCACCCTAGGCAATCTTGGGTAATATCCTAGGTCATCCTAGGCAATCTTGGGTAATATCCTAGGTCACCCTAGGCAATCTTGGGTAATATCCTAGGTCACCCTAGGCAATCTTGGGTAATATCCTAGCTCACCCTAGGCAATCTTGGGTAATATCCTAGGTCACCCTAGGCAATCTTGGGTAATATCCTAGGTCACCCTAGGCAATCTTGGGTAATATCCTAGGCCATCCTAGGCAATCTTGGGTAATATCCTAGGTCACCCTAGGCAATCTTGGGTAATATCCTAGGTCACCCTAGGCAATCTTGGATAATATCCTAGGCCATCCTAGGCAATCTTGGGTAATATCCTAGGTCACCCTAGGGAATCTTGGGTAATATCCTAGGTCATCCTAGGCAATCTTGGGTAATATCCTAGGTCACCCTAGGCAATCTTGGGTAATATCCTAGGTCACCCTAGGCAATCTTGGGTAATATCCTAGGTCACCCTAGGCAATCTTGGGTAATATCCTAGGTCACCCTAGGCAATCTTGGGTAATATCCTAGGTCACCCTAGGCAATCTTGGGTAATATCCTAGGTCACCCTAGGCAATCTTGGGTAATATCCTAGGTCACCCTAGGCAATCTTGGGTAATATCCTAGGTCATCCTAGGCAATCTTGGGTAATATCCTAGGTCACCCTAGGCAATCTTGGGTAATATCCTAGGTCACCCTAGGCAATCTTGGGTAATATCCTAGGCCATCCTAGGCAATCTTGGGTAATATCCTAGGTCACCCTAGGCAATCTTGGGTAATATCCTAGGTCACCCTAGGCAATCTTGGGTAATATCCTAGGTCATCCTAGGCAATCTTGGGTAATATCCTAGGTCACCCTAGGCAATCTTGGGTAATATCCTAGGTCACCCTAGGCAATCTTGGGTAATATCCTAGGTCACCCTAGGCAATCTTGGGTAATATCCTAGGTCACCCTAGGCAATCTTGGGTAATATCCTAGGTCACCCTAGGCAATCTTGGGTAATATCCTAGGTCACCCTAGGCAATCTTGGGTAATATCCTAGGTCACCCAAGGCAATCTTGGGTAATATCCTAGGTCATCCTAGGCAATCTTGGGTAATATCCTAGGTCACCCTAGGCAATCTTGGGTAATATCCTAGGTCACCCTAGGCAATCTTGGGTAATATCCTAGGCCATCCTAGGCAATCTTGGGTAATATCCTAGGTCACCCTAGGCAATCTTGGGTAATATCCTAGGTCACCCTAGGCAATCTTGGGTAATATCCTAGGCCATCCTAGGCAATCTTGGGTAATATCCTAGGTCACCCTAGGCAATCTTGGGTAATATCCTAGGTCACCCTAGGCAATCTTGGGTAATATCCTAGGTCACCCTAGGCAATCTTGGGTAATATCCTAGGTCACCCTAGGCAATCTTGGGTAATATCCTAGGTCATCCTAGGCAATCTTGGGTAATATCCTAGGTCACCCTAGGCAATCTTGGGTAATATCCTAGGTCACCCTAGGCAATCTTGGGTAATATCCTAGGTCACCCTAGGCAATCTTGGGTAATATCCTAGGTCACCCTAGGCAATCTTGGGTAATATCCTAGGTCACCCTAGGCAATCTTGGGTAATATCCTAGGTCATCCTAGGCAATCTTGGGTAAGATCCTAGGTCATCCTAGGCAATCTTGGGTAATATCCTAGGTCACCCTAGGCAATCTTGGGTAATATCCTAGGTCACCCTAGGCAATCTTAGGTAATATCCTAGGTAATTCACCCATATGTTACTATATATATTAATCGTTATCGCCTAAATTTATATAATTACATTTTTTTCAACAAACCGGTTATATGAAACCGGTTATATTCAAGGATGACCTAAAAAAGGGTATTTTCTCATTTAAATTTAGTAATGTATACAAGAGAAGGGGGTTATTATCCCCTTGCTCCCGGCATTTTAGTCGCCTCTTACGGCACGCACGGCTTACGGAGGAAGAATTCTGTTCCACTTCCCTATGGAGAATAACTGTGTTTTTTGTGTACAGGTGCCTCAGTAAAGTTACTATCGCTGAGCTGAGTGGTACAGTGACGTTAGTAATGTACCGACACAGCCAGGAGCTGTGAATCAACCCCATGCAGCCACATATAGGTAAGTACACACACACACACACACACACACACACACACACACACACACACACACACACACACACACAGGATCCATATATAGTTTTAAGCAGAGGTATGATAAAGCTCACGGTTCAGGGAGAGTGACCTAGTAGCGACCAGTGAAGAGGCGGGGCCAGGAGCTTGGACTCGACTCCTGTAACCTCAACTAGGTGAGTACACACACACTCACAACTAACATGTCCTACGAGGAGAGGTTAAGGAGACTCGACCTGACGACACTGGAAATATAAGCACATATGCAGTATAATGCGATCCTTAATTGACAACGTTTCGCCAACACAGTGGGCTTTTTCAAGTCACAAACAGATCTACCTGGAGGACAGGAGGGACAGGGAAGGGGGATGATAACATATAATATACTGAGAGGAATCGACAAGGTGGACAGACATGATGTTCCAGAGATGGAACACAGCAACAAGAGGACACAATTGGAAATTAAATAATCAGATGAGCCACAGAGATGTTAGAAAGTATTTCTTCAGCCATAGAGTTGTCAGGAACTGCAATAGTCTGGAAAGTGAGGTGGTGGAGGCAGGATCAATACATAGCTTTAAGAAGATGTATGATAAAGCTCAGTGAGCAGGGAAAGTGGACCAAGTAGCGGCCAGTGAAGAAGCAGAGCCAGGAACTGTGAATCGACCCCTGCAACCACAACTAGGTGAGTACACACACAAAAAAAACATACACATAGACATACACACACACACACACTTCACCCTACCATCCCTCCCACAACCCCAAGTATACACACCTACCACCATCCTTCCAGCTGAGACTTTACTCCCTATAACTACATATAGTTAAGTACAAGTACCATACATTAGAGTTAAAATATAAACACCTAGTATCCGCCTCCTTAGCTCAGAGGTAGAGCACTGGTCTCGTAAACCAGGGGTCGTGAGTTCAAACCTCACAGGGGGCACAAGTCTTTAACACGTCTCTACTGCTAAGTCACAGCTACAATCTTGGGAACTCTCACACCATGGACCACTGTCAAGTACAGTGGTTTTTGCCTATATTAATTTATATTAAATCCAATGGCTGATCTACATTTTTGGGGGCCCTGAAGCTTGAATTGTTATAGTAACCCTTCGCAACCCCTTTTCATACAGCAGACCCGAAAATTTTAAGCAATGTGGACTAAAGTCGCTTGTGGTGCCCCTCCGGGATTAGGGGCCCTAAAGATTAAGTTTCATTAATTTCATAGCAAATCCGCCCATGATTACTCCTAATCAGTTATTATTTAGTCTTCACTGTAAACAAGGGAGGTTTCTGCCTACATTAATTTACATTAAGCCTAATCGAATTATTTCGTACGTTACGGTACGGTACAGTATTATTCGGTTGTCGTACTTGTACACAATACCATACTGTAATTTTGTACCGTACTTTCCAACAAAACAGTCCACAGTACCGTACCGAACACCGTACCGCCCCGTACCGTTCTGGCAGCCTTGTGAAGCTGCTTCTCCTAGGACCACAATGGAAATAAGTCACTCTGGTACTGTGTGGCTTCATCAGTCCAATGTGTATATGTACTTTAGATTACCTGAGAAAACCTTTGTGAAAAGTGGGCGTGGCAGGGTTGTGAGGAGGTGATGACGTCACAGTCGCCACACACACCAGCTGACTCACTACAAGTGAAAAAAAAAAATATCCACGACCTCGTGTCAGGTGTGGGGTTCGAACCCACGCACTCTCTCGAGTACCAGAGCTTAAGTCTGGCGCCTTAGACCACTCGGCCAACCTGACCGTAGCTACAGTCTACTCCAGTCTACTCCAGTTATCAGTTATTTAACATTATCAATTGTAATAGTCATGTTTAATATTTTTTTCATTAAATATTGAACCCGTGTGGGTCGTTCAGTTAGTGTCTCGATCCTCCGTCCACACAGAGTATAGTGAATTATGATAGTTGGTCTGTGACCAGCTGTGACCTGATCTCTCACTAATTGTGACCTCATCCTGGGGCTGGGACCAAGAGAACATGTAGGCCAGGATGAATTACAGCAGTTGGATATGCTGAATGTTGAAGACAGAGTAAAACAACTGAAGCTAAATCATGTTTATAAAATTGCTCACAAACAGTGTCCAGAATATCTTGCTGTCAATTTTGTCAAGGTTGGGAACCGCAGCAATCATAGTACTAGGGGGAGAGAGCACAACTTTGTAGTACCCACAGTCAGTGGCCAGGCTTCAAACACCTTTTATTGTACAGCAATAAAGGAATGGAACAGACTACCCGCACACGTCAAAGCCAGTCATAGCATGAACCAGTTCAAGAAGAGTGCCAAAAGATGTCTGATGAATGAAGCTACAGAAAGGGAGGGGAATGATTTTCTATTTTTTTAGCTAACATACGTGTAAATTTTACCTTATTCCTAGTAATGACCCTCGTATTGTAGATAGTCTTAATGACCCTCGTGTAGTAGATAGTCTTAATGACCCTCGTATTGTAGATAGTCTTAATGACCCTCGTGTAGTAGATAGTCTTTTAGTATAATAAGATGTTATCTTCATTATAGAATAATAAGAAAATATTATAACCTTTATATTATAATAATAAGGTAAAAGGACCCCAATGGAAATAAGTCACTCTGACTTTTTTGGGTTATCCCAGGTTCTCTACACATATGCTGCTATGTATGATAATTCTATGTAACTGTATTTGTGTATACCTGAATAAACTTACTTACTTACTTACCTCTCCCTAGCTGTGATATGACCTCTCACACTAGCTGTGGCCTGACCTATCACCAGCTGTGACCTGACCTCTCACACCAGCAGCGACCTGACCTCTCAACAGCTGTGACCTGACCTCTCACCAACTGCGACCTGACCTCTCGCTATCCCGAATAATGCTTTTTAAAACCGGGAGATGCGCTAAACCCACAGAGGTCACATATCGTCCGGGATGAATGAGAAACATTAAGAAACATGACTTCCAATATCTTCCTCAACAGTATATAAGAACATAAGGAAGAAGGAACACTGCAGCAAGCCTACTGACCCATGCAAAGCAGGTCCATGTGTCCCCCCCCCATTTAACCACGTCAAATACCACAGTATATTTTATAAACGGTTCTAAGACACAACAACAATAAAAAATCATAGACTAAATGGTATTGTAGACAGCCTGTACTGTCAGAACAGACAGCCTAGCCGTCTGTTCTGACTAGTTCATATTTCGCGGCATTTAAGTGCTGCCCTCTGTAGACTCACCCAGGTCAGTGGGAGGCTGAGCCCATTCGGTCTCTCAGGAGGACCGACCTGATAGGCACAAGTGCTCCCCCTCCACGGACTGGCTTGCGGTCACTCCCTCACACTGCCCGTTGTGTTCTCCTATGCAATTAAAGCCAAACTAGTCCACAGCCGTATCATTGCTACCTACGCTACCTTCATCGGCACTAAACCGTTGTTCAGCAGCAAGAACAGTAATAACAGTATATATAGAAGAGATAACATCAAGCAACCTTTCAAACTGTCTATTATTCCAGATAAAGAATGAACTTCCAGACCAGGAAAATCTCAGCTATAAATGACAATATGAAGCAGCTGATAGTAATTTCACGACGTTGTTGCCTTCAGGAGAAAATAACAAGAACTGCGAGGCTAGGAAATAGGTGACCACTGTTATTATATTCATGGGGTGTTGCTAAACCAGTAAGGGTCATGCAGTGCCTGGGGAATAGAAAGTAGGCGAGAGTAGAATGGATTACCCGCGTGAGGCGTATGAGTACACACAAATAACAAAAAGGCACAATACCGTGACTGGAACGATACACAAATAACCCGCACATAAAAGAGAGAAGCTTACGACGACGTTTCGGTCCGACTTGGACCATTGACAAAGTCACACTGTACACACAATTAGTGCAATGGAGGTTCCTTATGACCTACGGTATTTGTTTACGTCTGTATTAGTAGACAAGGTGACATCTAACATTTGTTTGATTTCTAAACTGAACTAGACGTTCTAAATCAAACCTGGAAACTTATTAAAATCTCCAAGTGTATATGCACTAGAGAGGTTCCTCTCGGTGTATATATCCTGTATATCAGTAATGTATATAGTTTATATAACTTTGCAATTTATGATAATTTATAGCAAAGAAAAGCAATATTTAATACTGGTCGCTGGTCAAATCATTCTGAAAATGAGGCGCTTATAACCACGCACCTCGCACATGCGTTGGAAAACGAACGTATGGGGGAGGTCGATGATACACAGGTATATTAACTACCAGTGAGAGGTGTTCTCTTGAACCCTGGTGACCTCTGAAGAGCCTCTGTGATCTCTGAATACCCTCTGTGACCCCTGAAGACCCTCTTTAACGTCTGAAGACCTTCCATGACCTCTGACCTCCAAGACCCTACATCTATGTGCCATCAGACCCACTGTACAAATTTATATTACTGCCTATATAAATATTTATAGATCAATTTATCTTACCCTAGACGCTGATAGGTTTCCAGCAATGTGTGTTACCCTAGGTAATTTACACGTTACTATCTATGATAATTTGGGTAACTAGTTAAGTATACTATATCTTGCTTATCAGCTAGGCTAGTAACTTTAGCCTAGCTGACAAGCTAGGCTAGTAACCTTAGCCTAGCTGACAAGCTAGGCTAGTAACTTCAGCCTAGCTGACAAGCTAGGCTAGTAACCTTAGCCTAGCTGACAAGCTAGGCTAGTAACCTTGGCCTAGCTGACAAGCTAGGCTAGTAACTTTAGCCTAGCTGACAAGCTAGGCTAGTAACCTTAGCCTAGCTGACAAGCTAGGCTAGTAACTTTAGCCTAGTTGACAAGCTAGGCTAGTAACTTTAGCCTAGCTGACAAGCTAGGCTAGTAACTAGGTAGAAGGATACAAGAGAAGCTAGTGAGACTTGTCTTAGTGAAGGTGTAAATTAGGTGTGTGTATGTTGGTTCTGACGGGTGACTTGAGAGTAACCTTGCTCCACACACTGAGGCCATGACTTCATCTGCTCTCATCTGCCGCCTCCTGCAGCCTCCCTGCCAGCATCACCATTGTCTACCTCGTGCAACATTTGGGAATCTTTACTGAGGAAGCGTTTCACCAGCCAGTGGCTTCTTCAGTCCAATACAGAGAAGAACGGTGAAAGATGAGTAGAATGAGATAATCAGTCCCTCAACCTGGAGTCAACGTGTTCACCCCAAGATTGCTAGATTGAATACAAGTGTTCATCACATCACAAGATACCTGACAAGCTTACAACCCTCGCCCAACTCCAATAATTATTTAATAACTCTCAACACATGATATGTGTTATAACCTGTCTTGTCAATTACAAGTTCGCGAATTTACGCCAAGGTTCTTGCCACTAGTGTTTAGAAAAGATATTCTGATACTGCAAAAGCCTGAGTGAGTAGTAGGTGATCGTCTTTTGTTTATGTTGTCCTTGACGGACAACACCCACTGACACTTATACAGTCACGTCTCTTATACAGATCATGTGTATAGTGTA
Source organism: Cherax quadricarinatus (assembly GCF_038502225.1). Taxonomy (NCBI): domain Eukaryota; kingdom Metazoa; phylum Arthropoda; class Malacostraca; order Decapoda; family Parastacidae; genus Cherax; species Cherax quadricarinatus. Next base: position 590,480 of record NC_091387.1, read on the forward strand.
TCACGGGTAGTGCCAGTATGTATCACTGATAGTGCCAGTATCACTGGTAGTGCCAGTATCACTGTTAGTGCCAGTATGTATCACGGGTAGTGCCAGTATGTATCACGGGTAGTGCCAGTATCACCGGTAGTGCCAGTATGTATCACTGGTAGTGCCAGTATCACTGGTAGTGCCAGTATCACTGGTAGTGCCGGTATCACTGGTAGTGCCAGTATCACTGGTAGTGCCAGTATGTATCACTGGTTGTGCCGGTATGTGTCACTGGTAATGCCAGTATGTATCAATGGTAGTGCCAGTATCACTGGTAGTGCCAGTATGTATCACTGGTAGTGCCAGTATGTATCACTGGTAGTGCCAGTATCACTGGTAGTGTCAGAATGTATCACAAACATCACTGACAGTGCCAGAATGTAGTAGTGAAATGAAGATGATGTAATCAGTCCATCAACCTGGAGAAGAGTTCAGCTCCATGGTCTGGAACAAGGTGGTCAGTCCCTCAACCTGGAGAAGAGTCCAGCTCCATGGTCTGGAACAAGGTGATCAGTCCCTCAGCCTGGAGAAGAGTCCAGCTCCATGGTCTGGAACAAGGTGGTCAGTCCCTCAGCCTGGAGAAGAGTCCAGCTCCATGGTCTGGAACAAGATGGACAGTCCCTCAGCCTGGAGAAGAGTTCAGCTTCATGGTCTGGAACAAGGTGGTCAGTCCCTCGAAGGTGAGGTGGAAGATCTGGAAGACGTTGTAGGGGACGGGACTCTGGCAGGTCCCTCTGGAATCCAACCCTTCTCACTCACAGCTAGCAGTTATGAAGTGTGTCACTTATAGTGACACACTGTATCACCTTAGTCTGGATACAAGAGGGCCTCGCTTTACAGCGTTTCGCTAATGCAGCGGTTTTTAATTGTACCTATTCATTTATTCAGACTTCCTACAGTAAATACATTCACTACTCAAGCTAAGAACGAAAATATTTTACGGTAAATAACGTGTGTATTGTATATACATTTTTTTAAGCCTAGCTCTATTGCTCACTTAATATATGATAATGTAAACATGTTACCAGACTTTTATATGCATTTGAGAGTTAAAACGTCTATGGTTCAGTTTACAGCGATTTTAACTTGACAGCAGTAGCCCGGAAACTGACCTGCTGCATAAGCGGGGCCCTCCTTTACATCAGTAGCCTGGAACCTAACTACTGTATAAGTGGGGCCCTTCTTTACAGCAGTAACCTGGAACCTAACTGCTGTATAAGTGGGGCCCTCCTTCACAGCAGTAACCTGGAACCTAACTGCTGTATAAGTGGGGCCCTCCTTCACAGCAGTAACCTGGAACCTAACTGTTGTATAAGCGGTGCCCTTCTTTACAGCAGTAACCTGGAATCTAACTGCTGTATAAGCGGTGCCCTTCTTTACAGAAGTAACCTGGAACCTAACTGCTGTATAAGTGGGGCCCTCCTTCACAGCAGTAACCTGGAACCTAACTGCTGTATAAGCGGTGCCCTTCTTTACAGCAGTAACCTGGAATCTAACTGCTGTATAAGCGGTGCCCTTCTTTACAGCAGTAACCTGGAACCTAACTGCTGTATAAGTGGGGTCCTCCTTCACAGCAGTAGCCTGGAACCTAGCCTGCTGTATAAGCGGTGCCATTCTTTACAGCAGTAACCTGAAACCTAACTGCTGTATAAGCAGTGCCCTTCTTTACAGCAGTAGCCTAGAACCTAACTGCTGTATAAGTGGGGCCCTCCTTCACAGCAGTAGCCTGGAGCCTAGCCTGCTGTATAAGCGGGGCCCTCCTTCACAGCAGTAGCCTGGAACCTAGCCTGCTGTATAAGCGGGGCCCTCCTTCACAGCAGTAGCCTGGAACCTAGCCTGCTGCATAAGCAGGGCCCTCCTTCACAGCAGTAGCCTGGAACCTAGCCTGCTGCATAAGCGGGGCCTTCCTGTATTGTTCTGGTCACCAGTACAAAGCCTTCCTGACCGTGGAACTTACAAAGAAAATTCCACCTTCTCAAGGCGACCAGCAGTCCTCAACATGTCTTTATGCTCAAGACTTACACAGGCTCCAACAACATTTCGCCCTATGTAAAGCTTTATCTGGTTATGCATGCAACGTTTCGCTCTGTTAGAGCATTATCAAGTTATACGATGCTTCGCTCTGTTAGATCATAATAAACGTTTACCAGGAAAGGAACTAACCCACGTCAAGAATACAAAGCAAAACTGAAGCATTATTCTCGTTACCTTACGACCTTCCACTGAAGAGGACCTCACTTGGAGGTCGAAATACAGACAACAATTCTCTCTGGTTAAAGCTTTCTCACGCTATGGGTTTTTCTTTCAAATATACGTCTGGCAAGGCGGTGGTTGAGGAGTCGAAAGAAACGTACAGATGTGAACGCACTTACCCATACGTACTCTATGTGTTTGCAGGGGCCGAGTCTCAGCTCCTGGCCCCGTCTCTTTGCTAGCCGCTACTGGGTTCACTTCTGGTTTCGAGAGCCTTATCGTACCTCTGCTTAGAGCAGTGTATTGATCCTGCATCTACCATTTACCTGTCCAGGTCGTTCCATTTCCTGACTATTTTGGCGATGCTAGAATGTGCACTAGTGTCACTGGTATTGCTAGAATGTGCACTAGTGTCACTGGTGTTACTAGAATGTGCACTAGTGTCACTGGTGGTGCTCGAATGTGCACTAGTGTCACTGGTGGTGCTCGAATGTGCACTAGTGGCACTGGTAGTGCTAGAATGTGCACTAGTGGCACTAGAATGTGCACTAGTGGCACTAGAATGTGCACTAGTGGCACTGGTGGTGCTCGAATGTGCACTAGTGTCATTGGTATTGCTAGAATGTGCACTAGTGTCACTGGTGGTGCTCGAATGTACACTAGTGGCACTGGTAGTGCTAGAATGTACACTAGTGGCACTGGTAGTGCTAGAATGTGCACTAGTGGCACTGGTAGTGCTAGAATGTGCACTAGTGGCACTGGTAGTGCTAGAATGTACACTAGTGGCACTGGTAGTGCTAGAATGTACACTAGTGGCACTGGTAGTGCTAGAATGTGCACTAGTGGCACTGGTAGTGCTAGAATGTACACTAGTGGCACTGATGGTGCTAGAATGTGCTCTCGCGTCACCTTCAGTGTTTGAATGTGCTGTCCAGGAGGGCGGAATGACAGCGAAGGCCACTCGCTGTTCACAAGACGACAACCGTTGTGTTTACCCTGTTAGATGTGATCCCGTGTGATGGTTCTGCCGTAACTAGCATTGTGTTTACCCTGTTAGATGTGATCCCGTGTGATGGTTCTGCCGTAACTAGCATTGTGTTTACCCTGTTAGATGTGATCCCGTGTGATGGTTCTGCCGTAACTAGCATTGTGTTTACCCTGTTAGATGTGATCCCGTGTGATGGTTCTGCCGTAACTAGCATTGTGTTTACCCTGTTAGATGTGATCCCGTGTGATGGTTCTGCCGTAACTAAACTCAAGGAGGAGGGTAGAGTAATCTTAACCTAGCACTGTTGCTAAGCCATTTTTAGCTAGCTTAAGGATAGCTAGGCTATCCAACAAGGGAGCCTAGCAATCCTTCGTGACTGAAAGTTAGTTTAATATGTTTATTATGCACCCCATACCCATCCTGTGGGCGGTAGTCACCCCATACCCATCCTGTGGGCGGTAGTCACCCCATACCCATCCTGTGGGCGGTAGTCACCCCATACCCATCCTGTGGGCGGTAGTCACCCCATACCCATCCTGTGGGCGGTAGTCAAAAGATTACAGAGGTACATAATTGGTCCAGGGACTGGACTCCAAAGTTTTGATAGCTGAGCAAGTTACAAAGGTAATGAACTAGATCTGGTCATAATCATGACCAAGTTACAAAGGTAATGAGCTCTAGGTTGAGCTGGTCACACTCATGAATAATTGCAAAGGTAATGAATCATAAACACATTAATCATGAGAATTTACAAAGGTGATGAGCTCCAGGTAGAGCTGGTCACACTCATGACAAGTTTCAAAGGTAATGAATGATAGACACGTTATCAAGTCTAGCCATTCTTTGTGAACACGGAAGCCTAGACATTATGGGAGCCTAGCCATCCTTAGCCATTATGGGAGCCTAGCCATCCTTAGCCATTATGGGAGCCTAGCCATCCTTAGCCATTATGGGAGCCTAGCCATCCTTAGCCATTATGGGAGCCTAGCCATTCTTAGTCATCATGGTAGACTAGCTATTCTTAGCCATCATGGTAAACTAGCCATCCTTAGCCATCATGGTAGACTAGCCATTCTTAGCCATCATGGTAGACTAGCCATTCTTAATCATGGTAGACTAGCCATCCTTAGCCATCATGGTAGACTAGCCATTCTTGGCCATCATGGTAGACTAGCCATCCTTAGCCATCATGGTAGACTAGCCATTCTTAATCATGGTAGACTAGCCATCCTTAGCCATCATGGTAGACTAGCCATTCTTAGCCATCATGGTAGACTAGCCATCCTTAGCCATCATGGTAGACTAGCCATCCTTAGCCATCATGGTAGCCTAGCCATTCTTAGCCATCATGGTAGACTAGCCATTCTTAATCATGGTAAACTAGCCATCCTTAGCCATCATGGTAGACTAGCCATCCTTAGCCATCATGGTAGACTAGCCATTCTTAGCCATCATGGTAGACTAGCCATCCTTAGCCATCATGGTAGACTAGCCATCCTTAGCCATCATGGTAGACTAGCCATTCTTAGCCATCATGGTAGACTAGCCATCCTTAGCCATCATGGTAGCCTAGCCATTCTTAGCCATCATGGTAGACTAGCCATTCTTAATCATGGTAGACTAGCCATCCTTAGCCATCATGGTAGACTAGCCATCCTTAGCCATCATGGTAGACTAGCCATCCTTAGCCATCATGGTAGTCTAGCCATTCTTAGCCATCATGGTAGACTAGCCATTCTTAGTCATCATGGTAGTCTAGCCATTCTTAGTCATCATGGTAGCCTAGCCATTCTTAGCCATCATGGTAGACTAGCCATTCTTAATCATGGTAGATTAGCCATTCTTAGTCATCATGGTAGACTAGCCATTCTTAGCCTTCATGGTAGCCTAGCCATTCTTAGCCATCATGGTAGCCTAGCCATTCTTAGTCATCATGGTAGCCTAGCCATTCTTAGTCATCATGGTAGTCTAGCCATTCTTAGCCATCATGGTAGACTAGCCATTCTTAGCCATCATGGTAGCCTAGCCATTCTTAGCCATCATGGTAGACTAGCCATTCTTAGTCATCATGGTAGCCTAGCCATTCTTAGTCATCATGGTAGCCTAGCCATTCTTAGCCATCATGGTAGTCTAGCCATTCTTAGCCATCATGGTAGACTAGCCATTCTTAGCCATCATGGTAGCCTTGTACACCAGGAGACATATACCAGGCAAGTGTCTATCGACGAGTAACTTTTAACTGGTAACTAACACACACACACACACACACACACACACACAGCTCGGACTCGACCCCCGCAACCTCAACTAGGTGAGTACAACTAGGTGAGTACACACACACACACACACACTGAATAAGGTCAAATTATTGACTTGGCAAACACAAAGGTCGCCTTCAACAATGACCTTTACATTCTAGATGTAGCAATGACCAATTGCACCGACTATCAATGCACTTCAGTGAGTGTTAAATCACATAGAATTACCTCGTTAAACTTACACAATTATTAATAATCACTAGGGAGTTAACAATGAATTAAACTCAATTATAATTTATAATAATTGTCTTGTGTACTTTTTGACGAGATCCTCAACCTGGGATCCAAGGGGTCGATCCCCTCTTAGGGGTCCAGAGGGCCGATCCTCCCCTTGGGGTCCAGGAGTCAGGGGAGTCAATTCTCCTGGGGGTCCAAAGGGTCTATCTTCCATTGGGATCCAAGAATCATTGGTTGATGGAGGTTCACTGTGATACGTGTGTGTGTGTGTGTGTGTGTACATGTATCTGTGGATAATGACAGTGAACCATGATAAATTAAAACTGGATCACCCGGGAAGCATCCATGGATGATTTTTCTCAACGCCGCCCGCGCGAGCAAGTTAGCTCAGAAGCTATATAAGGGAGGAGCACTTCGGCAGACGCTCCAGAGTGACTTGTGGTGCAGGCGTGGTTAGAGTTGTCTCTCTCTCTCCCACATTGTTCTCCTGTCGAGCTCTTGGTCCACTACACACATTATAATGAGGATAAAGGTACGATATTTATGCTCAATAATAACCCACATAGAGATAAACTGATCTGTATATTTCGACCCCCTTCAGGGATCCTCTTCAGCTGAAGAGGATACCAGAAGGGGATCGAAATATACAGATCAATTTTATCTCTCGAGTGTCTGTCTCCATGTGGATTATTACTGAGCACTGACAAGTGTTCATTATACTTTAATTATACATGTATGACTATACACCTCGAGATGTATATCTCTCACTGTATGTGTTCAAAGTTTATTTTAATCCCTAAGTTAAGAATTAAAATAATCTTGACTGTTAGTGTAGTGTAATAGTTATAATTATAACCATAATTTTTAAAAGTGGTGGAGTGGTAAGCCAGTAGAAGGCCTCGGTCAGATTACCAAAAGGTCCAGCTGTGGGTCATCATATGACTAAGACCCGCGCCAGGGAACACTTGTTCTGTTTCCTGACAAACCTTACCCAAAATAACCTGGTGATGTATAGGTGACCTGCAGCCTCAATGACCCTCGTGTAGTGGATAGGGTTTCAACAGGTAATATGTAGCTTAAATGATCCTCGTGTAGTAGACAGACTTCAAACCAACGTGAAGTGATCCACGAGGATAGGTATTATTATTATAATCAAGGGGAAGCGCTAAACCCGGAGGATTATATAGCGCCTGGGGGGGGGGATGTGGAAGGCATTCAGGCTTAATTCGGGGAACTGGAGCACAGATCCAATTCCCTAAATCAAGAGCCCCTCACCAACATCAAGGAACCTTCCTTGAGGGGACGAGGATAGGTAAATCTCCAGCATTCGTACCAAAGCAACATTGATACCCAACACACGTGCCCAGTTACTATCCTCCACTCGTCACCTAAAAAGATGAACCCATTAATGTGTTCCATTGTTAATACAGAAACATTGTTGGTTCAGTGGAGAGGATAATTGTTACTAAGTAATGTTGCTTCTGCCATCTCTGGCGTGTTGGTGTGCCAGCAAAACTCTCACCGCCAGTCACGTCACATGTCGCGCAGCAACCCTTCTCTGGGACAATGTTTCGCGCTCTTTACATCTCTATCAAGTTGTTTCCTTTCGTGTAGAGCTTTATCAAGTCGTGTTTCGCTTTGTAAAGTTTATTAAGTTAAATAATTATACTTGATAAAGCTCTACACAACGAAAATCTTCCTCAAAATAAAGTCTTACCTTGCATGTTGTCAACATCTCGCCCTTGTTGTCAACATCTCGCCCTTGTTGTCAACATCTCGCCCTTGTTGTCAACATCTCGCCCTTGTTGCATCCTATTGCAGCCACAGTATTGTTGCGTATATACCTCACTCTGAGACATTCTTTCTCACCTCCTGGACCGTGTAGTCACCCTTAAACATACACACACGCGCGCGCGGGGCCAGGAGCTAAGTCTCAACCCCTGCAACCACAATTAGGTGAGTACACACACACACAGCTTTAAGATGAGGCACGATAAGGCTCTCGGAACGGGATGAGCGAGCAGTGATGAGGCGGAGTCAGGAGCTGTGAATTGATCACAACACACATACACACACATACACACACACACACACACACACATACACATACACACATACACATACACACACACACATACACACACACACACACACGCACACGCACACACATGCACAGCTTAAGATGAGGTACGATAAGGCTCTTGGAGCGGGAGACAGTGAACCTACTAGCGACCAGCGATGAGGCGGGGTCAGGAGCTGTGAACTGACCCCTGTAATCACATAAAGGTGAGTACACACACACACATATCAATCTCAATGTTTTCGAGTCATCATCTCACACAAGCTACACGGTTTCTGGCCACCATAATCACACTTTTTCTGGCACTGTGTTTATAACTCGCTAGACTGACTTTCGCGCGTCAAAATGGGAATTACTCTGGAGTTACCTGTGCTCCAGCGGCTGTGCGGAAATTGTCACTACTGGTGCTACTGACGTTCCGGCTCACGTGATCTGAAATAAGAAAGAAAATATTGAGACAGAGACATTTAAGAGAGTTTAGTGAAAACGTCAGTGTTTATGTTTGAGAGGAAAGTTGTATTGCACAAGGGTTTTTAACTGGGTGAACGTTTCGCTCTGTTAGAGCTTTATAAAGTCGGTTACTTTATTAAACTTAAAGGCTGTTGAGTTGAGGCGGGTCATTAGGGCTGTGTAGTCTTAAATTCCTCTCCAGTGGATGCTTAACCAGTGTCAAGTAACACTCGTTGTTTCTGACCAGCAACACACACCCACCACCTTAGTACTAGTGTCAAGTAACACTGTGGTGAGGAATTAGACACATGTACAACATCTGGATATCTTAATTTGTAGACGTTTCGCCATCCAGTGGCTTTACCAATACAAGGACATAATGTGAAGACTGTCCTTGTATTGATAAAGCCAATGGACGGCGAAATGTCTACAAATTAAGATACCCAGATGTTGTACACGTGTCTTAGTCTTCACGTTGTCTGTACTGTGTACCATTCATATATAACATTGTATCCTAACCAATAACACCACCACCAAAATCTAAGTACCAGTCTCAAGTAACACTTGTGGTGTTTCCTGAGCAATCAAACACCAAGTAATAACAACAATAATAATAATAATAATAATAATAATAATAATAATATATACAAAGTCTGTTGTTATGTCGAGCATTTTCCGCAAATTAGGTCAGTTTTGCCCCGGGATGCGACCCACACCAGTTCAGGCACGCATTTTACTGAGAGGGGAACATAAGACAACCGGTATAAACACACCCAATGTTTCCACCCTCGCCGGGAATCGAACCTGGGCCCTCGCCACACATAACAAGAAAGCAAAACAGATGGTGTGGTAGTTGATAATAAGCGTCAGGTGTGTTTACTCTCAACGCGGCCATAAACACACACAAGCGCACATACATGAATACACACAACACCAGCACTAGAACTAAAGAATTCTGGACAAACACAACACCAGCACTAGAACTAAACAATTCTGGACAAGATTTTTATGATTTTTTTAATGGTAAATACAAAAAAATAGTCTGTTAGCGACTTTAAGATCTTCTAAGTAAACAGCGAAGAGCAAGCAACCGTTTATCTGGTAAGACGAGTTGTAATTAATTCTGCCTGTTTGCGAATTGTTAAACAGTAGCAGTGATTGCTGTTACGTAGCAGTGAGGAGTAATATTATGTAGCAGTGAGCGTTGTTACGTAGGAGAGTGCTAATGTTACGTAGCAGTGAGGAGTAATATTATGTAGCAGTGAGCGTTGTTACGTAGGAGAGTGCTAATGTTACGTAGCAGTGAGCGTTGTTACGTAGGAGAGTGCTAATGTTACGTAGCAGTGAGCACTAATGTTACGTAATATCCATACAATTCTCCCTATATCTTATTTAAAGACGAAATACATTGACAAAAATACAGTAGGGAGTAGAATTCTACAGCATAGATAATAACTCAGAGCTACATCTCGAATACTTTGTCCAGCTCCCCGGCGGTGAGCCGCGTGCCCAGAATGCTGCAGGCATTTCCCCTCTGGATCGCAACACTGAGTCCCTGAAAGAGGAAGCTGGCTGCCCTGTGGTCCTTGATTTCTATGATGAGCTATTCACCCAGCTCTTTGAGGAACTTTAGAGCACACTTGCCCCATGTTCCTCCAAGGGTCTCCGACCCTATCGGGATTAAGTTATTGCAAAGGGGAAGGTCTTCATATTTGCGGGTCTTCTGGGTCTCCCTGTACACACACACACACACACAATATATATATATATATATATATATATATATATATATATATATATATATATATATATATATATATATATATATATATATATATATACCTAAGGCAGAGAATGGAAAGTTAAGGAGAGGAGCAAGTCAGTGGGTTTACAGCTGTTGTCAGTTTCATTAGCAGCATGTGTTTCTTAACTAATAAGATTGAGTTGCACCACATTGCTCGGTAGTGAGTTTAGACAGTGTCTACACCTTGCCAATGCTGGGTAGTGAGTTTAGACAGTGTCTACACCTTGCCAATGCTGCGTAGTGAGTTTAGACAGTGTCTACACCTTGCCAATGTACTTAGCATTCCCTTGGTGGTTGCTGAAACGTCCTGCCGAGGTGAGAAACACCTTAGCAACATGTAACCTGGAATTCCAGGTTACATGGACACTAAATACACAAAACCGGACTGGAACACTTTTTGTGTATAATTGTACAATAATTTAATACCATTTTTGGAACAATTCACACACGAAAACTTAACTAACAAAGATTATTATAATCAAAAAGAAGCGCTAAACCACAAGGGCTATACAGCAACTGACAAAGAAACAAGAGACCTTGTTCTGACCTTTCTAGAACCATTGTTAGTAACTACAATACCATAATTAGTAACTACAATACCATAATTAGTAACTACAGTACCATTATTAGTAACTACAATACCATAATTAGTAACTACAGTACCATTATTAGTAACTACAATACCATAATTAGTAACTACAATACCATTATTAGTAACTACAATACCATAATTAGTAACTAAAGTACCATTATTAGTAACTACAATACCATTATTAGTAACTACAATACCATTATTAGTAACTACAATACCATAATTAGTAACTACAGTACCATTATTAGTAACAATACCATAATTAGTAACTACAATACCATTATTAGTAACTACAATACCATTATTAGTAACTACAATACCATTATTAGTAACTACAATACCATAATTAGTAACTACAGTACCATTATTAGTAACTACAATACCATTATTAGTAACTACAATACCATTATTAGTAACTACAATACCATTATTAGTAACTACAATACCATTATTAGTAACTACAATACCATTATTAGTAACTACAATACCATTATTAGTAACTACAATACCGTTATTAGTAACTACAATACCATTATTAGTAACTACAATACCATTATTAGTAACTACAATACTATTATTAGTAAGTACAATACCATTATTAGTAACAATACCATTATTAGTAACTACAATACCATTATTAGTAACAATACCATTATTAGTAACTACAATACCATTATTAGTAACAATACCATTATTAGTAACTACAATACCATAATTAGTAACTACAATACCATTATTAGTAACTACAATACCATAATTAGTAACTACAATACCATTATTAGTAACTACAATACCATTATTAGTAACTACAATACCATAATTAGTAACTACAATACCATTATTAGTAACTACAATACCATTATTAGTAACTACAATACCATAATTATTAGTAACTACAATACCATTATTAGTAACTACAATACCATTATTAGTAACTACAATACCATTATTAGTAACTACAATACCATAATTAGTAACTACAATACCATTATTAGTAACTACAATACCATTATTAGTAACTACAATACCATAATTAGTAACTACAATACCATTATTAGTAACTACAATACCATTATTAGTAACTACAATACCATTATTAGTAACTACAATACCATTATTAGTAACTACAATACCATTATTAGTAACAATGCCATTATTAGTAACTACAATACCGTTATTAGTAACTACAATACCGTTATTAGTAACTACAATACCATTATTAGTAACTACAATACCATTATTAGTAACTACAATACCGTTATTAATAACTACAATACCATTATTAGTAACTACAATACCATTATTAGTAACTACAATACCATTATTAGTAACAATACCATTATTAGTAACTACAATACCGTTATTAGTAACTACAAAACCATTATTAGTAACTACAATACCATTATTAGTAACTACAATACCATTATTAGTAACTACAATACCGTTATTAGTAACTACAATACCGTTATTAGTAACTACAATACCATTATTAGTAACTACAATACCGTTATTAGTAACTACAATACCATTATTAGTAACTACAATACCGTTATTAGTAACTACAAAACCATTATTAGTAACTACAATACCATTATTAGTAACTACAATACCATTATTAGTAACTACAATACCGTTATTAGTAACTACAATACCATTATTAGTAACTACAATACCATTATTAGTAACTACAATACCATTATTAGTAACTACAATACCATTATTAGTAACTACAATACCATTATTAGTAACTACAATACCATTATTAGTAACTACAATACCATTATTAGTAACTACAATACCATTATTAGTAACTACAATACCATTATTAGTAACTACAATACCATTATTCATTAAGTACTTTCACGTCCACAAGTATAAGAGAGTCATGTAAACAGAGACAGAGAAAGAGAGACATAATTATAATCATGGGAAGCGCTAAACCCATAGGATTATACAGCGCGTGTGGGGGGGGGTGGAAGGTATTCAGGCTTAATTCAGGGAACTGGAGCACAGATCCAATTCCCTAGATCAAGAGTCCCTCACCAGCGTCAAGGAACCCCCCTTGAGAGGTAGACAGAGAGACGGAGAGAGACAGAGAGAGAAAGAGATACCTCTCAGTGTGCTGCTTAACATTTCGCAAACGGGCGAAATTATTTACAAACATTATCTCTCTATCCACAGCAGGATTCGAACCTGCACACAAAGTACACAGTACTTAAGCCAGCTTTCTAGGATCTGGCTGAGTGGCTCAAGTACTGTGCACTGTGATGCAGAATGTGTGGGTTCGAATCTTGACTCAGTTAATGGTCACAAATCAATACTTTCTTCCCGTTTATTTATCGTCATTATTTTGTCAGTGACGTAGCTCGATTGGTAGCGCACTCGGCTCACATACTGATGTCAGGGGTTCGATCCCCGGTACGGGTGGAAACATTACGACGTGTTTCCATAAGATATCTGCTGCCTATGTTCACCTAGCAGTAAAATAGGTACCTGGGTGTTAGTGGATTAGTGTGGGTCGCATCCTGGAGACAAAATTGACCTAATTTGCGGGAAATGCCCAGCATAACAAGTGACTTTCTATATAGTAATATGTCAGCTATGGTCTGTATACCTTGTACATGTACTGGTAGTAAATACAGATATTATTATTATTATTATTATTATTATTATTAATTATTATTTAATATAGATATTAATAATTAATAATAATATTTAATAAAGACATTTAATATATCAAATTAAGAAATACTGAGTAATAAGCAGCCTGACAGTTACATTGATAACCATAATTTTAAATGGAGTGGTAAGCCAGCGGAAGGCCTCGGTCAGATGGCCAAAAGCTCCAGCTGTGGGTCATCATATAACTAAAACCCGCGCCAGGAAACACTTGCCCTGTTTCCTGATAAATAATATACCTATTAATAAATATTATTATTATTATTATTATTATTATTATTATTATTATTATACTGCTAGGGAAACTCTGATCCTGTAAGTCATACCACTCTTGATCCTTGGATCAAGAGCCCTTCACCCCTTTTGAAGGGACAACACAGAAATAGACAAAAAAAAATATAGCTTGGAATATAATATTTATCTTCGTTACCGCTATAACAAAGAAAGAAAACGAAAAAGTTCTCTATAAAAGGTGACAGAATTAAAGTTTTCTGTAACTGAGAGCGTAAACTAAAGTAAACTTTGCGATTTATTTATATTATTTGTGCATACTGTATATTATTATTATTATTATAATCAAGGGGGAAGCGCTAAACCCGGAGGATTATACAGCGCCTGGGGGGGGGATGTGGAAGGCATTCAGGCTTAATTCGGGGAACTGGAGCACAGATCCAATTCCCTAAATCAAGAGCCCCTCACCAACATCAAGGAACCTTCCTTGAGGGGTGCATACTGTATAAACCTGGTTAATGGGGTTTAAAGTCTGTCTACTACACGTGGGTCATTAAAGTAGGTTAATGGGGGTTTAAAGTCTTATCTACCACACGGCGAGGGTGTGCGTTCGATTCCCAGCGAGGGTAGAAACATTGGGCGCGTGTTTCTTTACACCAGTTGTTTATGCTCACCCATCAGTAAAACTGGTACCTGGGTGTTAGTAGACTGGTGTGGGTCGCATCCTGGGTGTTAGTAGACTGGTGTGGGTTGCATCCTGGGTGTTAGTAGACTGGTGTGGGTCGCATCCTGGGTGTTAGTAGACTGGTGTGGGTTAAGATAAGATAAGATAAGATTTCGTTCAGATTTTTAACCCCAGAGGGTTAGCCACCCAGGATAACCCAAGAAAGTCAGTGCGTCATCGAGGACTGTCTAACTTATTTCCATTGGGGTCCTTAATCTTGTCCCCCAGGATGCGACCCACACCAGTCGACTAACACCCAGGTACCTATTTGCTGCTAGGTGAACAGGACAACAGGTGTAAGGAAACGTGTCGGAATGTTTCCACCCACCGGGAATCGAACCCGGGCCCTCCGTGTGTGAAGCGGGAGCTTTAGCCACCAGGCCACCAGGCCACTAGCCACCAGGCCACCGGGCCATGTACATGTACAAATAAATATATTATTATTAATGGGGTTTAAAGTCTATCTACTACACGAGGGTCATTAAGACTCCATATGGAGATTTAATTAAAGACTGTCTACTGCAACACAATAAGTGTCCGGGGCCCAAGACTGTTCAATTGCCTCCCAGCATACATAACGGGGATTACCAATAGACCCCTTGGCTGTCTTTAAGACCCCTGACTGTCTTCAAGACCCCTGGCTGTCTTCAAGACCCCTGGCTGTCTTCAAGACCCCTGGCTGTCTTCAAGACCCCTGGCTGTCTTCAAGACCCCTGGCTGTCTTCAAGACCCCTGGCTGTCTTCAAGACCCCTGGCTGTCTTCAAGAAGGCACTGGACAGGCACCTAAAGTCAGTACCTGACCAACCGGGCTGTGGTTCGTACGTCAGCTTGTGTGCGGCTAGCAGTAACAGCCTGGTTGATCAGACCCTGATCCACCATGAGGCCTGGTCTCAGACCGGGCCGCGGGGGCGTTGACCCCCGAAACCCTCTCCAGGTATACTTGGGTAATTAAAGTTGATAACAGCCTGATTAACCAGTTTATTACTGTTGGTGGAAAAGTTTATCGTTTTGCCTTAATGGCGCTAGTACAGTCGATAGGATTTAAACCTTTCCTTATTAAACACAGTGGTATTTTGTCTTATTTCGTTTGTGTCACCTGCAGTACCTGCTGGTGGCGACGCTGGCGGCGGCGTCCACAACACAAGCAGATAAACATCCCGATGGAGGACACAGTTCCGGAATTCCGGCCAACGCCGACGGCATCTTCGGAGAACGCATCAAGATTCGTGAACAGATACCCTCGTTAGGTTCCCAGAGCCGAGGTGGCGGTGGGTCAGGATCAGGGGGAGACCTGACTAGTTCCTACACCTCCTTAGATGTGCGAGGTGACATTACCTTTCCTAGTTTGTCTAAAGACTTGGCTGACAGCCGGTCCCCGGCCAGCCAGGCCAAACAGTCGAGTAAGCAGACAGACCAGACACAGGCAGTAATTCAAACTTTTGGTAGTTTGAAACAGACACAGACTCCCCAGACATATCCAGCCCCTTCGTCTTTAAACAGTAATCAGGTGAGTCACTAACAGTCTGTAATATGTGATGAATGGTTTGAAAAACCGACAAGTTGAAGATTGAGACACTTATGCAGCATATGGGAATCTTTATTCAGGAAACGTTTCGCCACACAGTGGCTTCATCAGTCCAATACAAAGAGGAAGGCGTAAGGAGAGGAGGAGTATGAGGTAATCAGTCCCTCAGCCTGGAGTCGATGTGTTCAGTCCATCAATCTTGTAGAAGCCACGTCTACGGCCCTTTGCTGTACATTCTACAAGATTGATGGACTGAACACATCGACTCCAGGCTGAGGGACTGATTACCTCATACTCCTCCTCTCCTTACGCCTTCCTCTTTGTATTGGACTGATGAAGCCACTGTGTGGCGAAACGTTTCCTGAATAAAGATTCCCATATGCTGCATAAGTGTCTCAATCTTCAGTCTGTAATATGTAAATTAGTTGATGACTGAGACAAAGGTACAACAGATGGGTACCATCATTTGAATGGTGTCATTGGGTACGGGAGTTATTTCTTGGGTATCTTTAGGTAGTGGTCGTTGTTTTGATAAGGACCTGCCTCGCATGGGCCAGTAGGCCTTCTGCAGTGTTCCTACATTCTTATGTTCTTATTACTGTTGTGCAAGACAGGTATACAATACAATACAGTCCCTGGACCCATTATGTACCTCTGTAATGTTGAGGTACAGTCCCTGGACCCATTATGTACCTCTGTAATGTTGAGGTACAGTCCCTAGACCCATTATGTACCTCTGTAATGTTGAGGTACAGTCCCTGGACCCATTATATACCTCTGTAATGTTGAGGTACAGTCCCTGGACCCATTATGTACCTCTGTAAAGTTGAGGTACAATCCCTAGACCCATTATATACCTCTGTAATGTTGAGGTACAGTCCCTGGACCCATTATGTACCTTTGTAATGTTGAGGTACAGTCCCTAGACCCATTATGTACCTCTGTAATGTTGAGGTACAGTCCCTAGACCCATTATGTACCTCTATAATGTTGAGGTACAGTCCCTGGACCCATTATGTACCTCTGTAATGTTGAGGTACAGTCCCTAGACCCATTATGTACCTCTGTAATGTTGAGGTACAGTCCCTGGACCCATTATATACCTCTGTAATGTTGAGGTACAGTCCCTGGACCCATTATGTACCTCTATAATGTTGAGGTACAGTCCCTGGACCCATTATGTACCTCTGTAATGTTGAGGTACAGTCCCTAGACCCATTATGTACCTCTGTAATGTTGAGGTACAGTCCCTGGACCCATTATATACCTCTGTAATGTTGAGGTACAGTCCCTGGACCCATTATGTACCTCTGTAATGTTGAGGTACAGTCCCTAGACCCATTATGTACCTCTGTAATGTTGAGGTACAGTCCCTGGACCCATTATGTACCTCTGTAATGTTGAGGTACAGTCCTTGGACCCATTATGTACCTCTGTAATGTTGAGGTACAGTCCCTAGACCCATTATGTACCTCTGTAATGTTGAGGTACAGTCCCTAGACCCATTATGTACTTCTGTAATGTTGACGTACAGTCCCTGGACCCATTATGTACCTCTGTAATGTTGAGGTACAGTCCCTAGACCCATTATGTACCTCTGTAATGTTGAGGTACAGTCCCTGGACCCATTATGTACCTCTGTAATGTTGAGGTACAGTCCCTGGACCCATTATGTACCTCTGTAACGTTGAGATACAGTCCCTAGACCCATTATGTACCTCTGTAATGTTGAGTTACAGTCCCTAGACCCATTATGTACCTCTGTAATGTTGAGGTACAGTCCCTGGACCCATTATGTACCTCTGTAATGTTGAGGTACAGTCCCTGGACCCATTATGTACCTCTGTAACGTTGAGATACAGTCCCTAGACCCATTATGTACCTGTGTAATGTTGAGTTACAGTCCCTAGACCCATTATGTACCTCTGTAATGTTGAGGTACAGTCCCTAGACCCATTATGTACCTCTGTAATGTTGAGGTACAGTCCCTAGACCAATTATGTACCTCTGTAATGTTGAGGTACAGTCCCTAGACCCATTATGTACCTCTGTAATGTTGAGGTACAGTCCCTGGACCCATTATGTACCTCTGTAATGTTGAGGTACAGTCCCTAGACCAATTATGTACCTCTGTAATCTTCTGACTACCGTCCCCAGGATGGGTATTGGCTGCATAATAAATCAAACTAATTAACATTATCTTACGCTAATTCTATATCTGGTTCGTGTTTGTGTTATTCTGAAGCTAATTAACAAATTAAACTAATATGCCGAACTATACTTTACAGTACACTGAGGCCAAGCAAAGGTCCCAGACCGTCGGTGCTCCACAACAGTCTTCACAGACCTTCGGTGCTCCACAACAGTCTTCACAGAGCTATGGTGCACCACAGAAGCTTTCACAGAGCTATGGTGCTGCACAACAGTCTTCACAGAGCTTTGGTGCACCACAGAAGCCTTCACAGAGCTTTGATTCAGCACAGCAGCCTTCACAGAGCTATAGTGCTCCACAGCAGCCTTCACAGAGCTATGGTGCTCCACAGAAGCCTTCACAGAGCTATGGTGCTCCACAGAAGCCTTCACAGAGCTATGGTGCTCCACAGAAGCCTTCACAGAGCTACAGTGCTCCACAGCAGCCTTCACAGAGCTATGGTGCACCAAAGAAGCCCTTACAGAGCTATGGTGCTCCACAACAGTCTTCACAGAGCTTTGGTGCTCCACAGCAGTCTTCACAGAGCTTTGGTGCTCCACAGCAGTCTTCACAGAGCTTTGGTGCCCCACAGCAGCCTTCACAGAGCTATAGTGCTCCACAGCAGCCTTCACAGAGCTATAATGCTCCACAGCAGCCTTCACAGAGCTATAGTGCTCCACAGCAGCCTTCACAGAGCTATAGTGCTCCACAGCAGCCTTCACAGAGCTATAGTGCTCCACAGCAGCCTTCACAGAGCTATAGTGCTCCACAGCAGCCTTCACAGAGCTATAATGCTCCACAGCAGCCTTCACAGAGCTATAGTGCTCCACAGCAGCCTTCACAGAGCTATAGTGCTCCACAGCAGCCTTCACAGAGCTATAGTGCTCCACAGCAGCCTTCACAGAGCTACAGTGCTCCACAGCAGCCTTCACAGAGCTATAGTGCTCCACAGCAGCCTTCACAGAGCTACAGTGCTCCACAGCAGCCTTCACAGAGCTATAGTGCTCCACGACAGCCTTCACAGAGCTATAGTGCTCCACAGCAGCCTTCCCAGAGCTACAGTGCTCCACAGCAGCCTTCACAGAGCTATAGTGCTCCACGACAGCCTTCACAGAGCTATAGTGCTCCACAGCAGCCTTCACAGAGCTATAGTGCTCCACAGCAGTCTTCACAGAGCTATAGTGCTCCACGGCAGCCTTCACAGAGCTATAGTGTTCCACGGCAGCCTTCACAGAGCTATAGTGCTCCAAAGCAGCCTTCACAGAGCTATAGTGCTCCATGGCAGCCTTCACAGAGCTATAGTTCTCCAAAGCAGCTTTCACAGAGCTATAGTGCTCCAAAGCAGCCTTCACAGAGCTATAGTGCTCCAAAGCAGCCTTCACAGAGCTATAGTGCTCCACGGCAGCCTTCACAGAGCTATAGTGCTCCAACGCAGCCTTCACAGAGCTATAGTGCTCCACAGCAGTCTTCACAGAGCTATAGTGCTCCACAGCAGCCTTCACAGAGCTATAATGCTCCACAGCAGCCTTCACAGAGCTATAGCACTCCACAGCAGTCTTCACAGACCTATAGTGCTCCACGGCAGCCTTCACAGAGCTATAGTGCTCCAACGCAGCCTTCACAGAGCTATAGTGCTCCACAGCAGTCTTCACAGAGCTACAGTGCTCCACAGCAGCCTTCACAGAGCTATAGTGCTCCAAAGCAGCCTTCACAGAGCTTTGGTGCTCCACAGATTTACGGACCTCCCAAAGAATCTCGGCAAAAACCGTTGCAACAGTACACTGCTCCTCAAGAGAGTCGGAAAAACGGTTACAGTGGCCAACAGAGCAACGGAGGTGGGTACAATGACCAACAGAACAACGGAGGTGGCTACGGTGGCCAACAGAACAACGGAGGTGGCTACGGTGGCCAACAGAACAACGGAGGTGGCTACGGTGGCCAACAGAACAACGGAGGTGGCTACGGTGGCCAACAGAACAACGGAGGTGTCCTTAATGTTGCAGATCACAAGGTTCTTATTTTCAACTTAATATGTGATTTAAATGATTATATATATATATATATATATATATATATATATATATATATATATATATATATATATATATATATATATATATATATATATATATATATATATATATATATATATATATATCAATGTTTCACTTAATTTCTAAGTTTAGGTTAGAGTACTGTACATTAGGTTAGAGTACTGTACGTTAGGTTAGAGTACTGTACGTTAGGTTAGAGTACTGTACGTTAGGTTAGAGTACTGTACATTAGGTTAGAGTACTGTACATTAGGTCAGAGTACTGTACATTAGGTCAGAGTACTGTACATTAGGTTAGAGTACTGTACATTAGGTTAGAGTACTGTACATTAGGTTAGAGTACTGTACATTAGGTTAAAGTACTGTACATTAGGTTAGAGTACTGTACATTAGGTCAGAGTACTGTACATTAGGTTAGAGTACTGAACATTAGGTTAGAGTACTGTACATTAGGTCAGAGTACTGTACATTAGGTTAGAGTACTGTACATTAGGTTAGAGTACTGTACATTAGGTTAGAGTACTGTACATTAGGTCAGAGTACTGTACATTAGGTTAGAGTACTGTACATTAGGTCAGAGTACTGTACATTAGGTTAGAGTACTGCACATTAGGTTAAAGTACTGTACATTAGGTTAAAGTACTGTACATTAGGTTAGAGTACTGTACATTAGGTTAAAGTACTGTACATTAGGTTAGAGTACTGTACATTAGGTTAAAGTACTGTACATTAGGTTAGAGTACTGTACATTAGGTTAAAGTACTGTACATTAGGTTAAAGTACTGTACATTAGGTTAGAGTACTGTACATTAGGTTAAAGTACTGTACATTAGGTTAAAGTACTGTACATTAGGTTAAAGTACTGTACATTAGGTTAAAGTACTGTACATTAGGTTAGAGTACATTAGAGTGAATTAGGTTAAGAGTAGATTAAGTTAAGAGTACATATATTAAATTACATAAAACAACAAAACAGTATAACCACATTCAGTGAGAATTCATCTGCTTGTCGCAACTGTATACCATTAACACCATTATATACCATTAACACCATTATATATCATTACTATCCCATAAATACAATAACCGAGTAAATAATGGTGTTCCAGGGAATGCCATACGGGTTTGACTACTCGGTTAACGATGTGGACTCAGGGGCAGACTTCTCACAGAAAGAATCTTCTGACGGGACTGTGGTGAAGGGGGAGTACAGAGTACAGCTTCCTGACGGCCGGCTCCAGATTGTTACCTACACTGCTGACCATCACAGCGGCTACACTGCTGACGTTCGGTGAGTGAACAGATATACTACTGACAGTGAGAGGCTATATTACAGTGAGAGGCTATATTACAGACAATGACAGGCTATATTACAGTGAGAGGCTATATTACAGACAATGACAGGCTATATTACAGTGAGAGACTATATTACTGACAGTGAGAGGCTATATTACTGACAGTGAGAGGCTATATTACTGACAGTGAGAGGCTATATTACTGACAGTGAGAGGCTATATTACTGACAGTGAGAGGCTATATTACAGTGAGAGGCTATATTACTGACAGTGAGAGGCTATATTACTGACAGTGAGAGGCTATATTACTGACAGTGAGAGGCTATAATACTGACAGTGAGAGGCTATAATACTGACAGTGAGAGGCTATATTACAGTGAGAGGCTATATTACTGACAGTGAGAGGCTATATTACTGACAGTGAGAGGCTATATTACTGACAGTGAGAGGCTATATTACTGACAGTGAGAGGCTATATTACTGACAGTGAGAGGCTATATTACTGACAGTGAGAGGCTATATTACTGACAGTGAGAGGCTATATTACAATGAGAGGCTATATTACTGACAGTGAGAGGCTATATTACAGTGAGAGGCTATATTACTGACAGTGAGAGGCTATATTACTGACAGTGAGAGGCTATATTACTGACAGTGAGAGGCTATATTACTGACAGTGAGAGGCTGTATTACAGTGAGAGGCTATATTACAGTGAGAGGCTATATTACTGACAGTGAGAGGCTATATTACTGACAGTGAGAGGCTATATTACTGACAGTGAGAGGCTATATTACTGACAGTGAGAGGCTATATTACTAACAGTGAGAGGCTATATTACTGACAGTGAGAGGCTATATTACTGACAGTGAGAGGCTATATTACTGACAGTGAGAGGCTATATTACTGACAGTGAGAGGCTATATTACTGACAGTGAGAGGCTATATTACTGACAGTGAGAGGCTATATTACTGACAGTGAGAGGCTATATTACTGACAAACAGTGAGTTACTACTTTCAAACGTGTATAGAATGCAATCCTGTTAATTTTCTTTGCACTTTGGCAGGACTGCTTATTTTTTCTTTGTCTCGTAAACACGTAAGATGATAGGAAAATCTTTGTGTTATAAACTAGCCACTACCATCCACAGGATAGATATGAGGTGCACAATAAACTGGCCTCTACCATCCACAGGATAGATATGAGGTGCACAATAAACTAGCCACTATCATCCACAGGATAGATATGAGGTGCACAATAAACTAGCCACTACCATCCACAGGATAGATATGAGGTGCACAATAAACTAGCCACTACCATCCACAGGATAGATATGAGGTGCACAATAAACTAGCCACTACCATCCACAGGATAGATATGAGGTGCACAATAAACTAGCCACTACCATCCACAGGATAGATATGAGGTGCACAATAAACTAGCCACTACCATCCACAGGATAGATATGAGGTGCACAATAAACTAGCCACTACCATCCACAGGATAGATATGAGGTGCACAATAAACTAGCCACTACCATCCACAGGATAGATATGAGGTGCACAATAAACTAGCCACTACCATCCACAGGATAGATATGAGGTGCACAATAAACTAGCCACTACCATCCACAGGATGAATATGAGGTACACAAACTGGCCTCTACCATCCACAGGATAGATATGAGGTGCACATTAAACTGGCCTCTACCATCCACAGGATGGATATGAGGTACACAATAAACTGACCTCTACCATCCACAGGATAGATATGAGGTGCACAATAAACTAGCCACTATCATCCACAGGATGGATATGTGATGCACAATAAACTAGCCACTACCATCCACAGGATGGATATGTGATGCACAGTAAACTAGCCACTACCATCCACAGGATGGATATGAGGTACACAATAAACTAGCCACTACCATCCACAGGATGGATATGAGGTACACAATAAACTAGCCACTACCATCCACAGGATGGATATTAGGTACACAGTAAACTAGCCACTACCATCCACAGGATGGATATGAGGTACACAATAAACTAGCCACTACCATCCACAGGAGAGATATTAGGTACACAATAAACTAGCCACTACCATCCACAGGATGGATATGTGATGCACAGTAAACTAGCCACTACCATCCACAGGATGGATATGAGGTACACAATAAACTAGCCACTACCATCCACAGGATGGATATTAGGTACACAGTAAACTAGCCACTACCATCCACAGGATGGATATGAGGTACACAATAAACTAGCCACTACCATCCACAGGAGAGATATTAGGTACACAATAAACTAGCCACTACCATCCACAGGATGGATATGTGATGCACAGTAAACTAGCCACTACCATCCACAGGATGGATATGAGGTACACAATAAACTAGCCACTACCATCCACAGGATGGATATGAGGTACACAATAAACTAGCCACTACCATCCACAGGATGGATATTAGGTACACAGTAAACTAGCCACTACCATCCACAGGATGGATATGAGGTACACAATAAACTAGCCACTACCATCCACAGGAGAGATATTAGGTACACAATAAACTAGCCACTACCATCCACAGGATGGATATGTGATGCACAGTAAACTAGCCAAATCATAAAATCAACCACTATGACGGCAAAATCTATAATTTTCAATATAATTAATTCCTATTTTTAATGTTTAAGGTACGAAGGAGAAGCACAGTATCCAAAAGGGAACTCTGGCAGTGGCAGTTGGAGTAACAACGGAGGTAACGGTTACGCTAATGAGCAACAGAATACTAACGCCGGTGGCTATGGTAGACAACAGAACGAAGGTGGAAGCAGCTTTAGCGCACAACTGAATAACGAAAGGAGTAATGCCTTTGGAGGAAAGCAGGGCATTGGAAGTAGCAGTGGCTATGGCAACAGCAGAAGGGGCAGCAGTAGCTTCTTAGGGAGAACAGATGAGGCGCAGATACCGTCTCAGACTTACAGATCACCACAGCAAGACCCTCCACAGCTCTCACAGAGTTACGGTCCACCACAGCAAGACCCTCCACAGCTCTCACAGAGTTACGGTCCACCACAGCAAGACCCTCCACAGCTCTCACAGAGTTACGGTCCACCACAGCAAGACCCTCCACAGCTCTCACAGAGTTACAGTCCACCACAGCAAGACCCTCCACAGCTCTCACAGAGTTACGGTCCACCACAGCAACAACTCTCACAGAGTTATGGACCACCAACATAATCAACAGAAAATAGAATAATATTTAGAATCTAAGACTTATCGATTTATTCAAGTCAGGCAACAGTCACATTCAGTCAGCAGTCAGGCAGCAGTTACATTTAGACGACAGTCAGGCAGTAGTTACATTTAGTCAAGTCAGTAGTTACATTTAGTCAACAGTCAGGCATCAGTTACGTTTTACCATCTCTCTTTAGGCTTCTATTATCAAAATATTAATTAAATCAGTATGGTGTAAATAATAGCACGATAGATACCAAGACAGACATTGCAAGAAAAGGTTTTATTACGATACTTCGAGACGCTGTCTGCAGAGTTTCACTGTGTTTCGCTCTGTAAAGATCAAGTTATAACCTGGTAAGACTCTACACAGAGTGAAACGTTTTCCTAACTAAAGCATGTTTACCCCCCCGTACATGAATGTTATTCTGTTTTTAAACCTTCCTGGTGTAACTTAATTACGATGGAAATAAATAGTATAAAATACCGACACAATGGAAATATAAACACATATGCAGTATAATGTGATCCTTTATTGACTACGTTTCGCCCACACAGTGAGCTTTTTCAAGTCACAGATCTACCTGGGGTGGAAGGGACGCGAGTATTTATAGTCAGGTTCAGAATTCAGCATTCTGAACCTGAATATTTGTGACCTGAAAAAGCTCACTGTGTGGGCGAAACGTAGTCAATAAAGGATCACATTATACTGCATATGTGTTTATATTTCCGTAACTTAATTACGTTATGTCTCAGTTACGTGATCTCTGACAGTTACCTCTCAGTTACGTGATCTCTGACAGTTACCTCTCAGTTCGTAATCTCTCTGACAGTTACCTCTCAGTTACGTAATCTCTCTGACACATCTTAGACAATGTTATCTCTCAGACGTATTAAGAAGCCACTGCTGTTCGTTTAGAGACGCTAGACTACTGTACTTAGCTCCTGATCAATATCTAACCAAGATAGGACTCTAAAAGGATAGATTCAAGGAGGAGAATTTTGGGTTTAGAGAGCAAATAGGGGAGTACTAATTTGGCAATAGAATTGTAAGTAGAAGAAACGTCCCGGTAGTATCACTGAGGCAAGAATATTAGGGCGTTTTAAAAATGGTTGAACGGGTATATGAGTAGGTGTGAGTTTGAAATGCCTAGCACTGGCAAATAGGCCAGTTGCGGTTTTCCTTCAAATTTGTTCTTGTGTACTTAGTTAGGAACTCCTATGATTTCCAGGGAAGTTTTAAGACACGTGAGTAAACACTAGGATATTTTAAACAAGTTTCGGTCCTGAGACCTTGATCAAGGTCCCAGGACCGAAACGTTTCCTAATAAATGTCCTAATATCTGCTCTCGTGTGTTTTTATAACCAGGCTGTTCGTATCATTTATTGGTATCATTTACCAATATTTATACCATAATGTCCGATTTCCAGGGACTCTTCAATTCAGTAAGTGAGGCTACCCTCCCCTACCACTGATGAATCCTGATGACCTTCCAGTCCTCAGAGCTAAAGCCTCGTTGGTTTAGCTTCTCCTCGCCGATAAAACCAAGTACTGATCTGTAAGAGTGGTGTAATACTGGTGATCAATAAGAGCGTTATTGAAGTTAGGCTTGTTTAAAATACAAACATTTCGACAGGGACAGTAGTGGAAACACAAACACATATGCAGTTTAATGTGATCCTTTATTGACAACGTTTCACCCACACAATGGCCTTTTTCAAGTCACAAACAGATCTACCTGGGGTGGAAGGTACGGGAGTATTTATAGTCAGGTTCAGAATGTTGAGGTCAGGTGGAGAATGTTGAAGTCAGGTTCAGAATGTTGAGGTCAGGTGGAGAATGCTGCATCTGATCTACCGGGTGGGGTTATATAGTCTAAAATCTTGATCTGATGATCTACCCCACCCGATAGATCATCAGATGCAGCATTCTCCACCTGACCTCAACATTCTGAACCTGACTATAAATACTCACGTACCTTTCACCCCAGGTAGATCTATTTATGACTTGAAAAAGCCCAATGTGTGGGCGAAACGTTGTCAATAAAGGATCACATTAAACTGCATATGTGTTTGTGTTTCCATTGTGTCGGTATTTTATACCATTTATTTTCATCAGGCACAGTAGTGCGAGACAGCCTAGCAAGTCTGTGCTGGAACAATGTTTCGAACAGATGAGAGAAACGTTGAGTCAAACAAGACTGCTACGTATACTCGACAATGCTTAATTAAATGTTAATGGAGTTTAAAGCCTATCTATTTTACGAGGGTTATTAATGATTAATGGGGTATAAAGTCTACTAAACGGGGGTCATTAAGGCTGCATGTCACCGGTTAACCTCCAGTCAACAAGATTAAAGTCAACTCTCATGGTATATACACTGGTATATATACCTCTCACTGTACATTTCTTGTGATGTAAACCAAGATATATAACAACGTACTATACAAATGTACTATTAACATACAAGATTAGCAGTGTACATAATTTCAAAGCGTATTTTATTTTAGTGCCAAAAGTACGTTAAATTAATTAATATAATGTTATATGCGTATATAATTTAGGTAAAAACATATTTTAAATTAACTGCGTAGTGATAAATATATATATATATATATATATATATATATATATATATATATATATATATATATATATATATATATATATATATATATATATATATATATATATATATATATTAACAGACACATTTTTGTAAATCATAGATTATTTTTATAACTCAGAAAATGGTAACAACACGGCTGCAAACAGTCGAGTGAGTTTTACGACTCACCATAGGCTCAAACCCCACCCGTTCCGTGGTTTGATTATATTTCAAAATCTTAAGTTATATATTTGTTTGGTATACTCGTCATAAGTATGGTGGTCCACCTCCGGGTGAAGGTATGAGGACCCTTAGCCTCGGGGAAGTCAATAAGGCCGCAGAGAAAAATATTAATATTTCTCCACGAGACTTAATATTGTATTACATAAGAACATAAGAAAGGAGGAGCACTGCAGCAGGCCTGTTGGCCCATGCTAGGCAGGTCCTTTGCAAAGTAAAAGGACACAAGTGCAACTAATGTGACATTTATTGTGGCAACGTTTCGCTCTCCAGGAGCTTTATCAAGCCATTACAAACAATACATGGACACAGAGGGTATATAAAGGCTCAGAGTGAGGTGAATACTAGTGAGGTACCATTTCGATGTTCACTAGTGGTAGTAGTAGTAGTAGTAGTGGTAGTGACAAAAGTAATGCAATGTGGTAGAGCAATTAATTTGTACATGAGTAAAAGGATATAAAAGCTACTACTTGGGTAACATAAAAATAGGTTGGACAAATATAAACTGGAATGAGGCGGCTTGTTTCAGTGTTCACTCTCTGTGCTTTGTGTAGTATAACAGGAGAGACTATGTGATGGCAGGGTTTACTGTTTTCAGGAGGATTCTTGCTAAGACTTCGGAGATGGTGAAGCTGCCGTTGTTTTGTTTAATTGTATTTGAAACAGCGATCAGTGCTGATTCAAGGCACTTGCGTGTGCGGAAATTAGTTTCTTTTATCACTAATTGGGCGTCTCTAGTGAACATCGAAATGGTACCTCACTAGTATTCACCTCACTCTGAGCCTTTATATACCCTCTGTGTCCATGTATTGTTTGTAATGGCTTGATAAAGCTCCTGGAGAGCGAAACGTTGCCACAATAAATGTCACATTAGTTGCACTTGTGTCCTTTTACTTTACATATTGTCGGTAATTCTACCAACTTTATTACAGGTCCTTTGCAATTCACCGCTCACACTCTTATCTTTTATAGAAATAAAGATCACTATGAAGGGTATTAGTCTGGCGAAGAGTAAGTTTGAGGTCTAAGGAACACAAGGTGTTGTTATTATTATTAAAATCAAGGGGGAAGCGCTAAACCCGGAGGATTACACAGCGCCTGGGGGGGATGTGGAAGGCATTCAGGCTTAATTCGGGGGACTGGAGCACAGATCCAATTCCCTAAATCAAGAGCCCCTCACCAACATCAAGGAACCTTCCTTGAGGGGAGAAGGTGTTGTTAAGATTAGGGAGTTAGGTAAGACACATATGCAACAGTTAGGTATCTTTATTTTGAAACGTTTCGCCTACACAGTAGGCTTCTTCAGTCGAGTACAGAAAAGTTGATAGAAGCAGAATCAACTTTTCTGTACTCGACTGAAGAAGCCTACTGTGTAGGCGAAACGTTTCAAAATAAAGATACCTAACTGTTGCATATGTGTCTTACCTAACAACCTGTCGGTATTTTATACCATTTTAATGTTCAAGATTAGGGAGACTGAAATACTGGGAAGGCAAAGAACAGATTTCACAGGAGTAGAGAGTTGGGGAGAAAGGAAAGAACAGGAATAAGCTGGACAAATTGTATGCTATGCAGCTGTAAAATAAATCTGTTTACAAAACAAAGAATGTATAATTTTATTTAGACCGTTAATAGATTAAACACCGTGGGTAATAAAAAGAGAACTTAACAGGTTTATATACACCGGAAAGTGTAAGGAGAGGAGGAGTTTGAGGTAATCAGTCCCTCAGCCTGGAGTCGATGGTTCAGTCCATCAGTCTTGTAGAATGTACAGCAAAGGGCCCTCAGGCTGAGGGAATGATTGTTAAATTAGACATGTGCAACTCTTGGGTATCTTTACTGAGGAAACGTTTCGCCACACAGTGGCTTCACCAGTCCATACAAAGGATAAACTTGAAGAACAGGAGGAGAATGAGGTAATCAGTCCCTCAACCTTGAGTCGATGTGGTCAGTCCATCAATCTTGAACAGAATACGGCATATGAGCGGAGAAGTAGCTTATAAACCGTAGCAGCGGTAGGTGGTGTTACCCAAGAGTTGCACCTGTGTCTAATTTAACATGTCGGTTCTTTGAACCATTCAACTACAATCCTGTCAGACACTGCAACTTCTTGGGATCTTAATACTTGGGAATTCTTCGCTTGCCTAACCCTTGGGCACGACCTACTTCCACATTGGTCAAACGTAACACCACCTACCACTGCTGCACCTCTCCTGCCATACGGTTTATAAGCTACTTCTCCGCTCATATGCCGTATTCTATTCAAGATTGATGGACTGAACACATCGACTCAAGGTTGAGGGACTGATTACCTCATTCTCCTCATGTTCTTCAAGTTTCTCCTTTGTATGGACTGATGAAGCCACTGTGTGGCGAAACGTTTCCTCAATAAAGATACCCAAGAGTTGCACACGTGTCTAATTTAACAACGTGTCGGTTCTCTGAACCATTCATCTACAAACGAGGGAATGATTACCTCAAACTCCTCCTCTCCTTACACCTATCTACTTTGTATTGGACACCGGAAAGTATATACTACCACACTGTATACCATGATGTATAACACTAAGAGGTATTTATCCAAAATAAGTAATGGACAATTCTCAACGACTAAATACAAAAATGAATGGAGACATTGTACTTGCTATATTTATGGACCACGGTTCGAGTCCCCGTTCATTCTTCAAACCTCACAGTGGGCAAGAATTATGTTAAGGCCTTACTGAATATCGGGGGTTCAATCCCCGGAAGGGTGAAAACATTAAGTTAAATGGCATTGACTTAAATGGTGGCTAAAGTTCCCGCTTCACACACGGAGGGCCCGGGTTCGATTCCCGGCGGGTGGAAACATTTCGACACGTTTCCTTACACTACTGTCCTGTTCACCTAGCAGCAAATAGGTACCTGGGTGTTAGTCGACTGGTGTGGGTGGCATCCTGGGGGACAAGACTGAGGACCACAATGGAAATAAGTTAGACAGTCCTCGATGACGCACTGACTTTCTTGGGTTATCCTGGGTGGCTAACCCTCCGGGGTTAAAAATCCGAACGAAATCTTATCTTATCTTATCTCTTATACACAGTAGTATTAGAAAAGTTACTCATCGTATATAGTTTTCTATGATACCACTGATAGCTTCATAGAAACCCGCCCCTCACTGGCTCTTGATCCAAGGAATCGACTTATCTTCCTCTTCCTTGGATTGAACCTGAATGCCTATCATTCCCAAAACTCCTACGGGTCTACCGCTTCCCCTGATCAAAATAAAAATAATTATTTTATACATGTAAACAGGGACCCCAATGAAATGTCACTCACTTTTTCGTTTTATCTCAGGTTATTTACACTATGTATGATAATTGTAATTATGTGCACCTGTACCTAAATAAACATACGTACGTATTATTATAATTATTCTAACAAAATCCACTCAAAAACATCAAGGAACTTCCCTTTAGTATAATAAAAACATGTCTCTTATTTTTTGAGAAGAGACCCTTTAAGAGGGCGTCTTGATCCCCGTCAGGAGCACTTGTCCTGTTTCCTGACGAACCTTACCTAACCTGACGAACCTTACCTAACCTGACGAACCTTACCTAACCTGACGAACCTTACCTAACCTGACGAACCTTACCTAACCTGACGAACCTTACCTAACCTGACGAACCTTACCTAACCTGACGAACCTTGCCTAACCTGACGAACCTTACCTAACCTGACGAACCTTACCTAACCTGACGAACCTTGCCTAACCTGACGAACCTTACCTAACCTGCCAGTGAAAAGCTCTTTATCTAAGAAAGTAGAGCTATCCTCCCTTACCTTGGATTAAACTAGTTTGCCTCCCGTCACCCACTGGGTAATTATACAGAATGGAACGAAATATCGTCGAAATTTTAATCTCTAAATTGCAACTTAACTGTGAATTGTTCCAGCATCAGTATTCTGACTTATTCTTGAGGACAAGGGAAGGAAGCAAGAGGTCAGGTCAGGGCACTGGGGAGCGAGGAGAGTGCCAAGGTCGGGTCAGCTCAGTATTAGAGATAAGTTTTTGTTCGGATTTTTAACCCAGAGGGTTAGCCACCAGATACCCCAAGAAAGGCATCGAGGACTCTGTCTTATTTCCATTATGGTCCTTCAGTCTTGTCCCCAGGATGCAACCCACACCAGTCGGCTAACACCCAGGTACGTACTTACTTGTTAGGTGAACGAGGACATGCGGATATGCTAAGTGAACGGGTCCTCTCAAGGCTAAGGACAAAACCCCTAAAAATTACCTCTGTACTTCTTCCACCGTCACCAATATTTAATCATCTCTGTATTCGACTGAAGAAGCCTATTGTACAGGCGAAACATTTAGACAAATAGATACCCAAGTGTGACACGTGTGTCCTCCTCATAGCCTGGAAACTGGAGTTAGAAAATCATACTCGAGGTTGTGTATAGTAAATTCAACAAAACGGCGCTTATGAAAAACTAGGATACACGAAACTAGTCCAGTTCACTGGTTGGCTATGACACGTATTTTTTTGTTAGATTCAAAATGCCTTACCTGATTTGAGTAGAGTTTCTCTCTCCTGATAACTACACCAGCTGTGACGAGGAGTGATTTGTGTGTTGGTTCACAGTATCTGTTGTCACTACAGCTGTTTGTGGGAATCAACGCCCTAGTGTTCCTCTTGTCTCTGTTGAATGGAAGTATTGTGTTACTGATGGTGTTTGGATATTGCCCAGTTTTTTGGTTAATCGTAGGAATTGGGTTAATGCTTCACCTAAATTGTGGGAAGATCTCACTTCCCAAAAATGTTGTAAAAAGCGGTTTCTAACGTGACAAGAAATTACTGTTGTCATCAAATATAATTATTACATTTATGGAAGAGAGATAAACCAGTATGGGCCATACAGGGCCTGGGGGAATGGAATGTATTAAGGTTCAATCCAAGGAAGGGGAATACAGGTCCAATTCCTTGGATCAAGAACCTCTCAGCGGAATCAAGGTTGCACCTTGATATATTAGACACATGTGCAACTCTTGGGTATCTTTATTAAGGAAACGTTTCGCCACACAGTGGCTTCATCAGTCCATACAAAGGAGAATCTTGAAGAACAGGAGTAGAATGAGGTAATCAGTCCCTCAACCTTGAGTCGATGTGGTCAGTCCATCAATCTTGAATATTGAAGATTGACGGACTGACCACATAGACTCAAGGTTGAGGACTGTTTACCTCATTCTACTCCTGTTCTTCAAGATTCTCCTTTGTATGGACTGATGAAGCCATTGTGTGGCGAAACGTTTCCTTAACAAAGATACCCAAGAGTTGCACATGTGTCTAATTTATCAACGTGTCGGTTCTGTGAACCATTCATCTACAAGGTTGCACCTTGGTCGCCTTCCCTAGGATACGACCCACAAAATCCTACTGTGTGGGATCCTCGGGTCGCCTCCCCTAGGATACGACCCACAAAATCCTACTGTGTGGGATCCTCGGGTCGCCTCCCCTAGGATACGACCCACAAAATCCTACTGTGTGGGATCCTCGGGTCGCCTCCCTAGGATACGACCCACAAAATCCTACTAACTGCTGGGTATCTATTTGATACTAAATAAAGATGCAGGAGCTAATATAAAACTTGCCCAGAGTATCAACCCCTCACATGATTGAACCCGGATCTTTTCGATTGTAAGCTGAGAGCTATATCGTTAGGCTACGAGGTACCTCAGAACATCTGCTCCGTGGGTAATAAAGACAGGTGCAACTTTTGTGACAACGTTACGTTCAGTGTAGTGTTCAGTCTTGTAATAAAGTTCCACAATGGTGGAAGCGCATTTTGAGAGTTGTAGCTGCAGTAAACTTGCGATAAACCCGGAGGATTATACAGCGCCTGGGGGGGATGTGGAAGGCATTCAGGCTTAATTCGGGGAACTGGAACACAGATCCAATTCCCTAAATCAAGAGCCCCTCACCAACATCAAGGAACCTTCCTTGAGGGGTTGCTCCCATGAGGTTGATACACTTAAGTACTAAACTCTTGCATATTTAACAATATTCTCATGGCCCTACTGGTTTCACAGCTCAGGCTTATACTATTGAAGTCTCCCAGCTCAGGCTGACACTACTCAAGTCTCCCAGCTGACACATTTCAACACAGCCCCATCCTGCGTGATGAAATGTTATATTAAGAACATAAGAATGTAGGAACACTGCAGAAGGCCTACTGGCCCATACGAGGCAGGTCCTTATCAAAACGACATCTACCTAAAGCTACTCAAGAACTCCCGCACCCGCACCCGTGGATAACAAAGTTAGTTACTTCCCGGACTCGAGTCCTGGAGATGGGAAGTACAGTGCCTGCACTCTGAAGGAGGGGTGTTAATGTTGCAGTTTAAAAACTGTAGTGTAAAGCACCCTTCTGGCAAGACAATGATGGAGTGAAGACACTAATAATATTCCGGTAATTAATTTTTATAGTGGATCAGAAGAAGATAAATTATGTAACATCACAGTCACTAGTGAAATGGTTGTGAAGCAGATAGACCGACTGAAGCAAAATAAGTCACCGGGTCCTGATGAGGTTTTTTCAAGGGTTCTTAAGGAATGCAAAATGGAAGTCTGTGAACCATTAACTAATATTTTTAATTTATCTCTTCAAACAGGTGTAGTGTCTGATATGTGGAAGATGGCGAATGTAATTCCTATTTTTAAAACAGGGGACAAGTCGTTACCATCAAATTACCGCCCAATAAGCCTGACCTCAATTGTAGGCAAATTACTAGAGTCAATTATAGCTGAGATTATAAGAAGCCATCTCGATAAGCATAGCCTGATTAATGATACTCAGCATGGATTCACAAGAGGCCGGTCTTGTCTAACTAATTTATTAACTTTCTTCAGTAAAGCTTTTGAGGCTGTTGACCATGATAAAGAATTTGATATTATTTACTTAGATTTTAGTAAGGCATTTGATAGAGTTCCGCACCAAAGACTGTTGAAGAAAGTAGCAGCTCATGGCATTGGGGGAAGGGTGCTCTCGTGGATCGAGTCATGGCTCACAGACAGGAAGCAGAGAGTGTCCATAAATGGGGTTAAATCCGAGTGGGGATCAGTTACAAGTGGCGTTCCACAGGGATCAGTCTTGGGCCCGTTGTTGTTTATAATATATATCAATGATCTTGATGAAGGAATTACTAGTGATATGAGCAAATTCGCTGATGACACGAAGATAGGTAGGATAATTGATTCAAACGTAGATGTTAGGGAACTTCAGGAGGATTTAGACAAACTTTACTCTTGGTCAGAAAAGTGGCAGATGCAGTTCAATGTAGATAAATGCAAGGTTCTGAAGCTCGGGAGTGTCCATAACCCTAGCACTTATAAGTTAAATAATGTAGAACTTAGCCATACAGATTGCGAAAAGGACTTGGGGGTTATGGTAAGCAGCAACCTTAAACCAAGACAGCAATGCCTAAGCGTACGTAATAAGGCAAATAGATTACTGGGATTTATATCAAGAAGTGTAAGCAACAGAAGTCCAGAGGTCATACTGCAGCTTTATACATCATTAGTAAGGCCTCACCTAGATTATGCAGCTCAATTCTGGTCTCCATATTACAGAATGGACATAAATTCGTTAGAAAACATTCAGCGTAGGATGACTAAATTAATACATAGCATTAGAAATCTTCCTTATGAAGAAAGATTGAAGACTCTTAAGTTACATTCACTTGTTAGACGAAGAATGAGGGGAGACCTGATCGAAGTGTATAAGTGGAAGATAGGTATTAATAAAGGGGATATTAACAAGGTCTTGAGGATATCTCTCCAAGAGAGAACCCGCAGTAATGGATTTAAATTAGATAAGTTTAGATTTAGAAAGGACATAGGAAAGTATTGGTTTGGAAATAGGGTAGTTGATGAGTGGAACAGTCTACCTAGTTGGGTTATTGAGGCTAGGACTTTGGGTAGTTTCAAATTTAGGTTGGATAAGTACATGAGTGGGAGTGGTTGGATTTGAGTGGGACTTGCACATCTGAGCTTGTTTCTTGGGTGGCATTGAAAATTGGGTTGGGCAAATGTTTTGTTAGTGGGATGAATTGTAAAGGACCTGCCTAGTATGGGCCAACAGGCCTGCTGCAGTGTTCCTCCTTTCTTATGTTCTTATAAGTACATGAGCGGGAGGGGTTGGATTTGAGTGGGACTTGCACATCGGAGCTTGTTTCTTGGGTGGCATTGAAAATTGGGTTGGTCAAATGTTTGTTAGTGGGATAAATTGTAAAGGACCTGCCTAGTATGGGCCAACAGGCTTGCTGCAGTGTTCCTCTTTTCTTATGTTCTTATGTTCTTATAAGAACATAAGAATGGAGGAACACTGCAGAAGGCCTACTGGCCCATACAAGGCAGGTCCTGATCAAAACGACCTCTACCCAAGAATTAACTCCCGTACCCAATGACACTAATCAAAGTAAAAGGAGTAATAAAGTTGGTAGAATTACCGACAATATGTAAAGTAAAAGGACACAAGTGCAACTAATGTGACATTTATTGTGGCAACGTTTCGCTCTCCAGGAGCTTTATCGAGCCTGGAGCTCCTGGAGAGCGAAACGTTGCCACGATAAATGTCACATTAGTTGCACGTGTGTCCTTTTACTTTACACAAAGTAAAAGGACACAAGTGCAACTAATGTGACATTTTATTGTGGCAACGTTTCGCTCTCCAGGAGCTTTGTCAAGCCGATGGTGAAAGTTTTTCTTTTTTCGGGCCACCCTGCCTTGGTGGGAATCGGCCAGTGTGTTTGAACCTACCAGGGGTAATAATTTGCTAGACCTAGTCTTGTCAAATAAGGAAACACTAGTGAATAATCTGGAGATCACTGAAGAGCTTGGCGCAAGTGATCACAAATCCATCACCTTTAGCATTAATTGGGAATGCAAGAATAATGATAATACAGTAAAAATCCCCGATTTTCGTTCTGCCGATTATAATGGACTTAGGGAACATCTGTCTAATCTTGATTGGGGTTATCTAGCTAATGATTTTATTGACGATAATCATACTTATGAATATGAAGGGATCTGCTTTTATGATTGTTTTCTTAATAATGTACACAGTGCCCAGAGTATATACATTCCCCAGAGAGAAATTAGGTCTAATAATAACGATCCCAAATGGGTTAACGGGAGGTTAAAGCATCTATTAGGGGAGAAAAGGGGAATTTATAGGCGCATCAGAAGAGGAGAGGTTAACCTTACTGACCAATATGTTCAGCTTAAAAGAGAAGTAAAAAAGGCGATTAGAAAGGCTAAACGTGACTATGAAATTAGAGTCGCTAATGAATCAAAGACTAATCCAAAGGGGTTCTTTCAAGTGTATAGGACGAAGGTGAAGGAAAAAGTAGGACCTCTGAAATCTGGGAATGGACAGCTGACGGATAATGAACTGGAAATGTGTTCCTTATTTAATGACTATTTTTTGTCAGTTTTTACACAGGAAGATGTAAATGAGATTCCAGTAATTAACAATTATTTAGTTCCTGATGAATTTAAGTTAACTAATATTACTGTCACGAGGGACATG
The DNA here is from genome assembly GCF_038502225.1 of Cherax quadricarinatus. Classification (NCBI taxonomy): domain Eukaryota; kingdom Metazoa; phylum Arthropoda; class Malacostraca; order Decapoda; family Parastacidae; genus Cherax; species Cherax quadricarinatus. The sequence continues at coordinate 627,482 of NC_091387.1, forward strand.
GTTACTAAACAGATAGACAAACTGAAACAAAATAAGTCCCCGGGACCCGATGAGTTGTTTTCAAGGGTACTTAAGGAATGCAAGATGGAGCTTAGTCAGCCTTTAACGAGTGTATTCAATGCGTCCATCCTTACCAGTGTTGTGCCAGAGATGTGGAAGATGGCTAATGTGGTTCCTATATTCAAATCAGGGGATAAGTCCACTCCTTCAAATTACCGTCCAATAAGCCTGACATCTATAGTGGGCAAGTTATTAGAATCAATTATAGCTGACATTATCAGAAGTCACCTTGAAGAGCATAACTTGATAAATGAATCTCAGCATGGATTCACGAGAGGTCGTTCCTGCCTGACAAACTTACTGACGTTCTTCAATAGAACATTTGAGGCAGTTGACAGTGATAAGGAATATGATATTGTTTATTTGGATTTTAGTAAAGCCTTCGACAGAGTACCTCACAAGAGACTCTTAAGAAAAGTGGCAGCTGTGAAGACCTGTTTGTGTGCTCTTGAGTGGTGACCTGTACTTTGAGTGCTGACCTGTACTTAACTCTGTGAAGAAGTGTCTTGTTTGCTCCCGTGGACTGAACCAAGATGCCCTCCATCGAGCAACTTTACCAGCAAGTTAAGGAAGAATTGAAGGCAGCGAAGATGGAGATACGGCGATTGACCGAGGAAAACAAGAGGATTCGTAGTAGTCCTCCTGTTTCGAGTCCTCAGGTCAAGAAGGGATCGTGGTCAGTGGCTGGACAGCAGGGGACGACGAAGTTGACGATCAAGAAGACGAATGGAAAGCCAGAAACGATGAAGAAGAAAGAGACTGCTGTGGAAACTCCCGTGGAAACCTCCAACGCATTCTCGGTGCTTCCCGACGAATGTGAGTCTACTACTGGGATCGTCACGACGAACGACAAGGAAGGTAAGAATATTGTTGTTGTTGGGGATAGCCAGGTTAGATACATGGATAGGGCATTCTGCTTGAAGGACAGGAGTAGGAGACAAAGGGTATGCTTTCCTGGGGCTGGGATGGAGGACATTGTTAGCCGGCTTGACAACATCATGAACGGTAATGGGATCAATCCTATTATTTGCCTCAGTGCTGGAGGCAATGATGTAGGCAAGCGTAGAAGTGAGGATTTAGTTAGAAAGTTCAGGACAGCTATAGACATGATTAGGAAGAAGGGGGGGCGCCCTGTTATATGTGGCATTTTGCCAAGAAGAGGTGTTGGTAATGAATGGTTGTCCAGAGCAATTGGTGTCAATTGCTGGCTGGACAAATACTGTAAGGAAAATGCGGTGACATTCATTGACAACTGGGACCTCTTCTATGGCAGAAATGACATGTATGCCAGGGATGGGGTTCACTTATCTAGGTGTGGGGTGGGAGCACTGGCCAACGCAGTGGAGGGAGCTGTTAGGTCTTTAAACTAGGAATAGTTAGTGGTATGGGTTTCTGCGGGAAAACTGTGAAGTCTCAGGGTAGTAATATGAGTACTAGGAGAACTAGTAATAGGCAAAATGAGGTGGATATCGGAAAGCCAGTGGCACTAATTGACAAGGACAGTAATAGGTTTAGTAGAATAACAGAAAGGAGCAGGAATGATAAAGAGAAAGGAGGGTCCTTAAGTATATATTACACAAATAGTCGCAGTGCTAGGAATAAGATGGACGAGTTGAGACTAGTTGCTAGTGCAGGTAACATAGATGTATTTGCCATTACTGAGACGTGGTTTAATTCAAAAAGTCGGGACATGCCTGCAGAATGTCACATTCAGGGTTTCAAATTGTTCCAAGTAGATAGAAGTATCGGGAAGGGGGGTGGGGTGGCATTGTATGTCCGAGATCGCTTGAACTGTTGCATTAAAACGGGTATTAAGTCTGAAGTAACACATACAGAGTCTGTTTGGATAGAATTCTCAGAGGGGCATGAAAAATTAACTTTAGGTGTGATATACCGTCCCCCAAATTTAGATAGGGACCAGGGAAGACTACTATGGGAGGAAATTGTTAGGGCCACAAGGCACGATAATGTAGTAATTCTAGGAGACTTTAACTTTAGTCATATTGATTGGAATTTCTTGACTGGGAATTTAGAATCATACGACTTCTTAGAAGTAGTTCAGGATTGTTTTCTGAAGCAGTTTGTGACAGAACCTACAAGGGGTAATAACCTGCTTGACTTAGTTCTGGCAAACAATGAATCCCTTGTTAATAATTTAGAAGTTTCAGAAGAACTGGGTGCTAGCGACCACAAATCAATTACATTTAGAATTGAATGGAAGTATGATAGTAGGGATAACTCAGTAACAGTCCCAGATTTTCGCTTAGCAGATTACGATGGGCTTAGAGAACACTTATCATCTGTTGACTGGGGTAACGAAGAGAGCTATCAATATGACAGTTTTCTGAACACAATACATGCTGCTCAAAGAACATTTATCCCTTATAAAGAAATTAGATCAAATAGAAATGACCCAAAATGGATGAATAATAGGCTGAAATATCTACTAGGGCATAAGAAAGGAATTTATAGGCGTATCAAAAGAGGCGAGGGTCATCTTATGAATCAGTATATTGACACTAAGAGGGACATTAAAAAGGGGATAAGAAAAGCTAAAAGGGACTATGAAATTAAAGTTGCTAGGGATTCTAAAACTAACCCAAAAAGTTTTTTCCAGGTATATAGAACAAAAGTCAGAGATAAGATAGGTCCCCTTAAAAATAACTATGGGCATCTTACTGACAAAGAGAATGAAATGTGCTCGATTTTAAATAATTATTTTCTCTCGGTTTTTACACAGGAAGACACTAATAATATTCCGGTAATTAATTTTTATAGTGGATCAGAAGAAGATAAATTATGTAACATCACAGTCACTAGTGAAATGGTTGTGAAGCAGATAGACAGACTGAAGCAAAATAAGTCACCGGGTCCTGATGAGGTTTTTTCAAGGGTTCTAAAGGAATGCAAAATGGAAGTCTGTGAACCATTAACTAATATTTTTAATTTATCTCTTCAAACAGGTGCAGTGTCTGATATGTGGAAGATGGCTAATGTAATTCCTATTTTTAAAACAGGGGACAAGTCGTTACCGTCAAATTACCGCCCAATAAGCCTGACCTCAATTGTAGGCAAATTACTAGAGTCAATTATAGCTGAGATTATAAGAAGCCATCTCGATAAGCATAGCTTGATTAATGATACTCAGCATGGATTCACAAGAGGCCGGTCTTGTCTAACTAATTTATTAACTTTCTTCAGTAAAGCTTTTGAGGCTGTTGACCACGACAAAGAATTTGATATTATTTACTTAGATTTTAGTAAGGCATTTGACAGAGTTCCGCACCAAAGACTGTTGAAGAAAGTAGCAGCTCATGGCATTGGGGGAAGGGTGCTCTCGTGGATCGAATCATGGCTCACAGACAGGAAGCAAAGAGTGTCCATAAATGGGGTTAAATCCGAGTGGGGATCAGTAACAAGTGGCGTTCCACAGGGATCAGTCTTGGGCCCGTTGTTGTTTATAATATATATCAATGATCTTGATGAAGGAATTACTAGTGATATGAGCAAATTCGCCGATGACACGAAGATAGGTAGGATAATTGATTCAAACGTAGATGTTAGGGAACTTCAGGAGGATTTAGACAAACTCTACTCTTGGTCAGAAAAGTGGCAGATGCAGTTCAATGTAGATAAATGCAAGGTTCTGAAGCTCGGGAGTGTCCATAACCCTAGCACTTATAAGTTAAATAATGTAGAACTTAACCATACAGATTGCGAAAAGGACTTGGGGGTTATGGTAAGCAGCAACCTTAAACCAAGACAGCAATGCCTAAGCGTACGTAATAAGGCAAATAGATTACTGGGATTTATATCAAGAAGTGTAAGCAACAGAAGTCCAGAGGTCATACTGCAGCTTTATACATCATTAGTAAGGCCTCACCTAGATTATGCAGCTCAATTCTGGTCTCCATATTACAGAATGGACATAAATTCGTTAGAAAACATTCAGCGTAGGATGACTAAATTAATACATAGCATTAGAAATCTTCCTTATGAAGAAAGATTGAAGACTCTTAAGTTACATTCACTTGTTAGACGAAGAATGAGGGGAGACCTGATCGAAGTGTATAAATGGAAGATAGGTGTTAATAAAGGGGATATTAACAAGGTCTTGAGGATATCTCTCCAAGAAAGAACCCGCAGTAATGGATTTAAATTAGATAAGTTTAGATTTAGAAAGGACATAGGCAAGTATTGGTTTGGAAATAGGGTAGTTGATGAGTGGAACAGTCTACCTAGTTGGGTTATTGAGGCTAGGACTTTGGGTAGTTTCAAATTTAGGTTGGATAAGTACATGAGTGGGAGGGGTTGGATTTGAGTGGGACTTGCACATCAGAGCTTATTTCTTGGGTAGCATTGAAAATTGGGTGGGTCAAATGTTTGTTAGTGGGATGAATTGTAAAGGACCTGCCTAGTATGGGTCAACAGGCCTGCTGCAGTGTTCCTCCTTTCTTATGTTCTTATGTTCTTATGTTCTAGCATGGATTGAGGCATGGCTTACCAATAGAAAGCAGAGAGTTACCATTAATGGAGTGAAATCTGAATGGGGATTAGTCACTAGTGGCGTTCCACAAGGATCAGTTTTAGGCCCTCTCTTGTTCATAATTTACATTAATGACCTTGATGAAGGGATTACTAGTGACATGAGTAAGTTTGCTGATGATACAAAGATAGGCCGTATAATTCACTCTGAGGAGGATATCAATGAACTCCAGGACGATTTGAACAAATTAATGTCTTGGTCTGAGAAATGGCAGATGAAGTTTAATGTGGATAAGTGTAAGGTACTTGCCCTTGGTAATGAAAATAACCCTCGAAGCTATAATCTAGGTGAAGTAGAGCTTGGTCATACAGAATGTGAAAAAGACTTGGGAGTCATGGTAAGCAGAAATCTAAAGCCAAGACAGCAGTGCCTCAGTGTGCGCAACAAGGCCAACAGATTACTTGGATTTATCTCAAGTTACATTCACTTGTTAGACGAAGAATGAGGGGAGACCTGATCGAAGTGTATAAGTGGAAGATAGGTATTAATAAAGGGGATATTAACAAGGTCTTGAGGATATCTCTCCAAAAGAGAACCCGCAGTAATGGATTTAAATTAGATAAGTTTAGATTTAGAAAGGACATAGGAAAGTATTGGTTTGGAAATAGGGTAGTTGATGAGTGGAACAGTCTACCTAGTTGGGTTATTGAGGCTAGGACTTTGGGTAGTTTCAAATTTAGGTTGGATAAATACATGAGTGGGAAGGGTTGGATTTGAGAGGGACTTGCACATCAGAGCTTATTTCTTGGGTAGCATTGAAAATTGGGTTGGTCAAATGTTTGTTAGTGGGATGAATTGTAAAGGACCTGCCAAGTATGGGCCAACAGGCCTGCTGCAGTGTTCCTCCTTTCTTATGTTCTTATGTTCTTATGTTCTTATAAGTAACAGAAGTCCAAAAGTTATTTTACAGCTCTATACATCACTAGTGAGGCCTCATTTAGATTATGCTGCTCAGTTTTGGTCCCCTTACTACAGGATGGACATAGACTCATTAGAGAACATACAGAGAAGAATGACTAAAATGATTTACTGTGTAAGGAACCTCCCGTATGAAGATAGACTTAAAGCCTTAAATCTCCACTCTCTGGAGAGGCGTAGAATGAGGGGAGATATCATTGAAGTGTATAAGTGGATGACGGGCATAAACAAGGGAGACATTAATAAAGTACTGAGGGTGTCGAACCAGGTAAGAACCAGGAATAATGGATTTAAGTTGGATAAATTTAGATTTAGAAAGGACATAGGTAAGTACTGGTTTTCTAACAGAGTTGTAGATGCGTGGAACAGTCTTCCCAGTGGGGTGATAGAGGCTAGGACCTTGGGTAGCTTTAAGAAGAGACTGGACAAATATATGAGTGGGAGGGGCTGGGTTTGATTGGTGTTGGGGGGTGCGGGAGTTGTTTCTTGAGTAGCTTTAGGTAGATGTCGTTTTGATAAGGACCTGCCTCGTATGGGCCAGTAGGCCTTCTGCAGTGTTCCCACATTCTTATGTTCTTATGTTCTTATGTTAGTAAAAAAAAAATAACAAACTTAGCATTAGTTCCTAGTGTAACCATCCTATCAACTAGAGAATCAGCTCACTGCGGATGTATTCACTTTCATGAAATAGAAAACAAAATGATCAATTACCGTGAGTGCTGCCAAAATGGCGACCAACTCAATAAAAACCATTGTTTTTTTGGGACTAAGCTGAAACAATATAAATCACCCACAGTAACTACAAGAAAAACTCACTCCATTACATTTTCTTCTATCTCTTAACCAAAAATATCTTCCGTTGCTAAACTGACGTTGAATGTTAGTCTTGGCTAATACAAGGCCTTGCTTTCATACTGGTACAGGCTCGTGGTCCAAGGACTTGGAGGCATCCTCTCCTTGGATTTAACATAAGAACATAAGAATGTAGGAACACTGCAGAAGGCCTACTGGCCCATACGAGGCAGGTCCTTATCAAAACGACATCTACCTACTCAAGAAACAACTCCCGCACCCCCCAACACCAATCAAACCCAGCCCCTCCCGCTCATATATTTGTCCAGTCTCTTCTTAAAGCTACCCAAGGTCCTAGCCTCTATCACCCCACTGGGAAGACTGTTCCACGCATCTACAACTCTGATAAATTAGACACATGTGCAACTCTTGGGTATCTTTATTGAGGAAACGTTTCGCCACACAGTGGCTTCATCAGTCCATACAAAGGAGAATCTTGAAGAACAGGAGGAGAATGAGGTAATCAGTCCCTCAACCTTGAGTCGATGTGGTCAGTCCATCAATCTTGAATAGAATACGGCATACGTGCTGAGAAGGAGCTTATAAACCGTTGGCAGGAGAGGTGCAGCAGTCATAGGTCGTGTAACATTTGTTCAATGTTGAAGTAGGTCGTGCCCAAGAATTAGGCAAGCGAAGAATTCCCAAGTATTAAGATCCCAAGAAGTTGCAGTGTCTGACAGGTTTGTAGATGAATGGTTCAGAGAACCGACATGTTGATAAATTAGACACATGTGCAACTCTTGGGTATCTTTATTGAGGAAACGTTTCGCCACACAGTGGCTTCATCAGTCCATACAAAGGAGAATCTTGAAGAACAGGAGGAGAATGAGGTAATCAGTCCCTCAACCTTGAGTCGATGTGGTCAGTCCATCAATCTTGAATAGAATACGGCATACGTGCTGAGAAGGAGCTTATAAACCGTTGGCAGGAGAGGTGCAGCAGTCATAGGTCGTGTAACATTTGTTCAATGTTGAAGTAGGTCGTGCCCAAGAATTAGGCAAGCGAAGAATTCCCAAGTATTAAGATCCCAAGAAGTCGCAGTGTCTGACCGGTTTGTAGATGAATGGTTCAGAGAACCGACATGTTGATAAATTAGACACATGTGCAACTCTTGGGTATCTTTATTGAGGAAACGTTTCGCCACACAGTGGCTTCATCAGTCCATACAAAGGAGAATCTTGAAGAACAGGAGGAGAATGAGGTAATCAGTCCCTCAACCTTGAGTCGATGTGGTCAGTCCATCAATCTTGAATAGAATACGGCATACGTGCTGAGAAGGAGCTTATAAACCGTTGGCAGGAGAGGTGCAGCAGTCATAGGTCGTGTAACATTTGTTCAATGTTGAAGTAGGTCCTGCCCAAGAATGTTACACGACCTATGACTGCTGCACCTCTCCTGCCAACGGTTTATAAGCTCCTTCTCAGCACGTATGCCGTATTCTATTCAAGATTGATGGACTGACCACATCGACTCAAGGTTGAGGGACTGATTACCTCATTCTCCTCCTGTTCTTCAAGATTCTCCTTTGTATGGACTGATGAAGCCACTGTGTGGCGAAACGTTTCCTCAATAAAGATACCCAAGAGTTGCACATGTGTCTAATTTATCAACATGTCGGTTCTCTGAACCATTCATCTACAAACCTGTCAGACACTGCAATTTCTTGGGATCTTAATACTTGGGAATTCTTCGCTTGCCTAATTCTTGGGCACGACCTACTTCAACATTGAACAAATGTTACACGACCTATGACTGCTGCACCTCTCCTGCCAACGGTTTATAAGCTCCTTCTCAGCACGTATGCCGTATTCTATTCAAGATTGATGGACTGACCACATCGACTCAAGGTTGAGGGACTGATTACCTCATTCTCCTCCTGTTCTTCAAGATTCTCCTTTGTATGGACTGATGAAGCCACTGTGTGGCGAAACGTTTCCTCAATAAAGATACCCAAGAGTTGCACATGTGTCTAATTTATCAACATGTCGGTTCTCTGAACCATTCATCTACAAATCTACAACTCTGTTAGAAAACCAGTACTTACCTATGTCCTTTCTAAATCTAAATTTATCCAACTTAAATCCATTATTCCTGGTTCTTACCTGGTTCGACACCCTCAGTACTTTATTAATGTCTCCCTTGTTTATGCCCGTCATCCACTTATACACTTCAATGATATCTCCCCTCATTCTACGCCTCTCCAGAGAGTGGAGATTTAAGGCTTTAAGTCTATCTTCATACGGGAGGTTCCTTACACAGTAAATCATTTTAGTCATTCTTCTCTGTATGTTCTCTAATGAGTCTATGTCCATCCTGTAGTAAGGGGACCAAAACTGAGCAGCATAATCTAAATGAGGCCTCACTAGTGATGTATAGAGCTGTAAAATAACTTTTGGACTTCTGTTACTTATACTTCTTGAGATAAATCCAAGTAATCTGTTGGCCTTGTTGCGCACACTGAGGCACTGCTGTCTTGGCTTTAGATTTCTGCTTACCATGACTCCCAAGTCTTTTTCACATTCTGTATGACCAAGCCCCACTTCACCTAGATTATAGCTTCGAGGGTTATTTTCATTACCAAGGGCAAGTACCTTACACTTATCCACATTAAACTTCATCTGCCATTTCTCAGACCAAGACATTAATTTGTTCAAATCGTCCTGGAGTTCATTGATATCCTCCTCAGAGTGAATTATACGGCCTATCTTTGTATCATCAGCAAACTTACTCATGTCACTAGTAATCCCTTCATCAAGGTCATTAATGTAAATTATGAACAAGAGAGGGCCTAAAACTGATCCTTGTGGAACGCCACTAGTGACTAATCCCCATTCAGATTTCACTCCATTAATGGTAACTCTCTGCTTTCTATTGGTAAGCCATGCCTCAATCCATGCTAGAACTTTACCTCCTATACCATGAGCTGCCACTTTTCTTAAGAGTCTCTTTTGAGGTACTCTGTCGAAGGCTTTACTAAAATCCAAATAAACAATATCATATTCCTTATCACTGTCAACTGCCTCAAATGTTCTATTGAAGAACGTCAGTAAGTTTGTCAGGCAGGAACGACCTCTCGTGAATCCATGCTGAGATTCATTTATCAAGTTATGCTCTTCAAGGTGACTTCTGATAATGTCAGCTATAATTGATTCTAATAACTTGCCCACTATAGATGTCAGGCTTATTGGACGGTGATTATCTCCTTCGTCCTGAACACTGTATAGCCCATACAGGTTTAGCGTATCCTCGTGATATAATATAATTGTGCCTTACACAAGTAATATAGTGCTTGACAAAGGTAATATAGTGTCTGACAATATAGTGTCTGACAATATGGTGTCTGACACAACATGGTGTCTGACACAATATAGTGACTGACAATATGGTGTCTGACACAATATGGTGTCTGACACAATAGTGTCTGACAATATATTGTCTGACACAATAGTGTCTGACACAATATAGTGTCTGACAATATAGTGTCTGACAATATGGTGTCTGACACAACATGGTGTCTGACACAACATGGTGTCTGACACAACATGGTGTCTGACACAACATGGTGTCTGACACAACATGGTGTCTGACACAATATAGTGTCTGACACAATATAGTGTCTGACACAATGTGGTGTCTGACACAATAGTGTCTGACATAATATAGTGTCTGACACAATATAGTGTCTGACACTATATTGTATCAATAAGGTGCCCGACAATAGTAATATGATGCCTGACACAGTATAATGCCTGACACTAGTAATATAGTAGCTGACACAATATGATGCCTGACACTAGTAATATAGTAGCTGACACAATATGATGCCTGACACTAGCAATATAGTGGCTGACACAGTATGATATCTGACACTAGCAACATAGTGGCTGACACAGTATGATGCCTGACACTAGCAATATAGTGGCTGACACAGTATGATACCCGACACTAGCAACATAGTGGCTGACACAGTATGATATCTGACACTAGCAACATAGTAGCTGACACAATATGATGCCTGACACTAGCAATATAGTGGCTGACACAGTATGATGCCTGACACTAGCAACATAGTGGCTGATACAGTATGATGCCTGACACTAGCAACATAGTGGCTGACACAGTATGATGCCTGACACTAGCAACATAGTGGCTGACACAGTATGATATCTGACACTAGCAACATAGTGGCTGACACAGTATGATGCCTGACACTAGCAACATAGTGGCTGACACAGTATGATACCTGACACTAGCAACATAGTGGCTGACACAGTATGATATCTGACACTAGCAACATAGTGGCTGACACAGTATGATGCCTGACACTAGCAACATAGTGGCTGACACAGTATGATACCTGACACTAGCAACATAGTGGCTGACACAGTATGATGCCTGACACTAGCTGACACCTGCATCACGGCTCAGAGAACAACACACACGTCTCTCCTCCTCACAAGTTACAGCCCAACTAAAAGAAATGTTTGTAAACAACCCCTTAAGAGGGATCAGCTGATTGCTCTACTCTC